>NC_090166.1:45000-345000 GCF_017916325.1 Leishmania martiniquensis
CCGCGCGGGTTGGCGGCGTGGTCTTGCAGCGTCTTGATCATCTCCTTCCTCACTTGCGCGAGAAAGGTCTGCAGCTGCACCGTCAGCAGCGTGCCAGCCACGTCGATGCGCTTGTGGCCAAGAAAGTCACGGTCCGTCTCCTCGTGGCGTCCGAGAGCGACGAGCAGCAGCTTGTGCACCATGTAGCCCATGTAGAGACACTTTGTGCGGTTGGCGGACGGGTCTGTGCCCATGTGCGGCAGCAAGTCCCTCATGAGAAGGCTCTCCGCCTCCCGCTGCAGGTTCACCATCGCGTCTTGTTTGCCGAGGCGGCGGCCGATGTAGCCGAGGGCTTCGTCGCGGGTGAAGATCTGCAGCGTGCTGGCGTCACTCATGGAGCCCCGCAGGAGCTCCAGCATCGCTGTGTCCTTCAGGTCTGGCACGACAGTCTGCAGGATCTCCTTGTCCGCCACCATGTCCATTGCCCGGAACAGCACGAAGAGCGGAATCGTCTCGTCCATCTGGGCTACGCGGCACATCAAGTTCTCGAAACCGCTGCCTGGGCCTTTGTTCTTGTACTGCATGATAATTTGTAGCGTGCGCGGCTTGTTCAGTGAGCCCTCCACAATCGACTTCACTTCGCACAGCAGCCCCTTCTGGCGAGAGAAGGTGTAGACGTGGTTGGCGGCCTGCCGCTCCTGCGCGATGAGCACCTTCTCCGTACCGTTGATCACAAAGTACCCACCTTGGTCGTGCGGACACTCATTGAGTCGAGGCAGCTCATCCTCATCCTTGCCGCTGAGGTTGCAGCGCATGGACTTGAGCATGATGGGAAGGCGCCCGAGCTCGACGTTGCGCAGGAAGGTGTCGTGCGGCGTGTCAGCGTGAGGGTGGTACAGCTCCACTCCCAGCGTCACCTGCGCCTGGGCATCGTACGTCATGTCGCGCAGGCGACACTCGTTTGGGAAGAGCGGCGGGAGTGGACCACTGCCACAGTACGACTGTGTCTGATGCGACGGATTCCCAATCACGACGTCCTGCAGCACCAACCGAGGCTGGTCGCGCTGCTCCTCCATGGCGACACCCGGGTCGTACTGCTCGTCTTGGCGTGGAATGACAGCCATGCTCTCGATCATCTTGGGGATGCGCATCAAGAAATCGTTGTACGAGTCCAGCTGCTGGTGCACCAGGCCCTTTTCCCGGAAGAAGGACGAGATGACCTCCCAAATGTCCTCGCTGTCGAGGTCATCGTTAGGGTTCTCGTCGTCGTGCCCGTCGACGATGCTGTCATCGAGGACCATGTCGGGGTCCTCCAAGTCCAGCAGCTCATCCTGCGCCATCGCGAGCCTCTGTGGGGAAGAAGGGAGCTAGGGGAAAGAGACACTAAGCGAAAGGGGTAACGGCGGGAGGGCGCCGACTCTACTAGGCGCACAGGAGCAGCGCGAGCACAAAGGTAGGGAAGAAAAGCAGCGAAAGTGCGCGACAGCGTAGCGAGAAGGGGCAGTGGAGAGGCGCACGCCGATGCGGTAGAGCGCACGAGGCTGTGACCGCCATCAGGGAGTACAACAGAAATGGGTGTAGCGGGGAGGAGATGCCACAGAGGCACGTCACTCATAGAGCCGCGACACACTCAAAGGAAGAAATGCAGGGCAGTATGAGAGGCAGTCGACGGAGCCGCATTCCTTACACAGGTTGTCCCTCGCGGCGGCCGCAAACGGGCTCGCGACCTTGCCGCCGCCCCGAAGTAGTCCCCGGCACAGAGTTTTGTACAGAGCTCCTCTACACAGACCCGTGGGGATGCAGACAAGCAGACGCCCCACTTATCGCGTGCGCCGCGCGTCGTTTCGGTGCTTTTCGATCTCTTCTGCTCGGCTTAGTAGGTGCCCAAACGGATGTTATGGGGCCACCACACACCGCCCAGCGCGCGGTTGCGCATGCTCCCCGCTTCAGGAGCCTGTCTCCCTTGCTTGACCAGGATTCGTTGCGCCAGGAGCGGAATAAACGTCTTGGCACTGACTGTGTTCACTGCGACATATCTGCTATCCGCCGGCAAGCCGTGAAGCGTGTTGGCGTTCAGCGCCCGGATGTGAGTGCGCGCTCCCTCGGGTCCACCAACAACTCTTGACGACGTCGCGCGCTTGCTGCAGCCGTTACGAAGCGCTTTGTGCCGCCGTGGCGCTGCCGTTTACATCGATCACTACGCTCCCTGCACAGCGTGTGTCCCCCTCGTCCGCAAAAGGAGCGTCGCTTTTTCGCAGCACTGCTCTGTCGCGGCCGCGCTGGCGAGCGGTGCCCCGAAGCGCTCTCTCGCGATAGAAGGCGGCCTCCGCCTCGGCATTGGACGGACGGACATCTCCTCTGCAGACGGCATGGGTGCCCCGGCGTGTAGGGCGCGATCGGGGCCCTGAATACGGTTCGACTGCATTGAGGGCATTGGAGAAGCCTTCTCCGCTCGCTCACGTAAGGGCGTTGCCGCGGATGCGACATCATGACCCTCTTGTTGAAACCAATGGTGCCGGAGAGGAGCTCAAGTAAACTGGGAGGGGGGGAACGGGGAGGCGCCCTCACATTGGTGCTCGGCCTTGGGCGATGAAGGGGTCATGCCGCCTATACCGAGCCCACCACCACGCCGGCCGGGTGCATCCGGGCGCGAGCAAAAGCGCCGATGCCGCGCCAGCGTGTGCGATCGGTTCAGGATGAGCGCCAAGAGGAAAAACGTACGCGAGTAGCGGTGACGCAGCGCACGCAGGCCGGCGAACCCCGTCGAGGGCCGGAAAGGTGAGGGAGAGCGGAGAGCGGTGGAAAGCGTCTCGGCGAGAACACGTGCTGCAGGCTGGCTCCCTGTGCAGCGCTCCGCAAAGATTTTACTTAACGTCTGCTGTAGAGGAAGAGCGAGAAAAAGAAATGTAAAGCGGTGCGAACTCGCGACAGCATTGCCAACTTTACCGCATCCCACCGCAGAGAGCAGCTATAATAGCGGCCAGCGGCATCCACTTCTCTGAGCCGCCCGCAGCGATCTTCGCCCACATGAGTCCGCCTCAACAGGCAGCAGTGCTACTGCTTCTTCTTGCTCGGCGAGTAGTTGAATGATTGGGAGCGGCGTAACTGCGATGTGTCGAGGATATCGTGAAAATCGTCGCTGCTACGTTGTCGGCGCACGCGTGGGGATGCCACCTTTTTGGCTGCAATAACAGGCGCGTCACGCGGAGGAGTGAACAGCTCCTCAGCTGCACGACTCTCGATGAGCGATTCCGCTGGCGGCTGCCGGAGCCACCACCAGTAGACATATACGAGGAGTGCAAGTAGGCAGCTGACGCTCGTGACTGCGAGCACACCAAAGAAGACAGCGACCAGCAGCAGAAACGTAGAGACGGGGTAGTCGTCCAGCCACCGCGCCACCCCCCTGAGCTGCACGATGGACAAGAATATCAGCCGCGACACTTTGACGCGCGAAGGCGCACTGGCGTCGGGGAGCTGATAGAGGGTGAAGTTCATGGCGCGCAGGCGGGGCTGCAGGGACAGCGGAGGTGTAAAGCGATCGTAGATCTCCAGCACAACGGACACCTCCCTGAATGGGTCGATGGGCGGGAACAGCGTACCCTCCTTTTGGTAGAGAGAACGCAGGAGGTACTCGTACGACGACACCGGCAGGTAAAAGAAGAGGCGTAGGAGGGCCCTCAGCAGCCGCACGAGCCACGGCTGGTAGGGCGGCCCGGTGCACACCGTGACGGAGGTACTCTTCTTGAAGAGGACGTCGAACTGTGCTACAGACTGCACAGCCATGGCATCCTCGGAGAAGAGCATGGCAGACTCGAGGATGAGAGTGACATCACGGCCCACTGCCTCCTTCGCAAGAACCACTTGCATCTTGGCCGTGTACTCGCCCTTGGCGTTGAACATGGCGGGCCCGAACTGGAAGAGGCCTTCGAGATTGACCCCTCCTCTCGGAGTGAAGACTTCTGTGGAGGCGGTGGCGCGAGGGATCAGCATCGTGGTGGAGGCCAAGTGGCTGTTGGCGATGTGGCTCAGAAGCAAAAACTTTGCATCCACAAATTGCCCCATGTGCTGCTGCAAAACGCTGAGAGAGTCGGCGCGCTGCGTCATGGACTGAAGGAGCGCGCGCGTCTCTTTGTCGGGGAGGAGGAAGTCCTTCAGCGCCGCATCCTCTGGCACGTGCCGCTGCCAGTCGTCGCTCTGAAACGGCAGCGCATTGAAGTGAAGTGGAATGACGGTGGTGCCTGGCACGTTGGCGAGGACGAGATGGCGGATACCGGCAACAGTGGCGACTGACAAGGCAAGGCAGCCAGACAAGTCTGCCACCAACACGGAAAAGACTGCTGCGAACAGAACGTGAAAAATAACAACGCGCTGAAGGTAATGGCATGAGGTGCCCGCAAAGTTGTGCATGCATGCGCTGCCAGCCGCGTAGCCGCGCTTCACATGCATGATGACCGCCACCTGCAGCGCCTGCTGCTGTAGCGTCGCCTCATGCGCGATGGCATGGAAGCACTCTACCGCGGCGCCTACGAGCCCGGACTTTGGCAACAGCGGTGGGGACTCTATGGGTGAGGGGTGCATTGCTTCCATGGTGCGCGCGTGAGCTTCCCTTTCAAGCCGGTGCCTGTTCCGCGCAGGAGACGCACGTGTGGCTGTTGCCAACGGTTGGATTGGGGAGAAGAACAACGGTTGGATTGGGGAGCAGAGAGGCGAATGCGAGTTGCGGATGGCGGCGGCGGTCAGAGGGAAGAGCATATGGAGACGGGCATGACAGTGCGTCGGCCGGCATGCGCTTCTGCTGCGGACAAGTCATTGAGTATCATGTGGGGTGTCCGCTCGAAGCCTCGCAGAGCGACTGCGGAAAGAGCGCCCATGAGAACGGCATCAAAGAGGGAGTAGGGCCGGAGTGAGGAAAAGAGGGAGAGACGATAGCCTGTGAGCGTCCTCGTACGCTTGACTTCAACCTTCGCCTGAAGGAATCTGCCTTTGCGCAGTTGACGAGACGCATCATCACCTACGTGCATCGACTGCACGCCATCACCATTTGGCCTCAGGAGACGCGCGCGACGAGGTGCCCCCTCTCCCTCCCCTCCCCACACACATACTTTCGCTTCTCTCATCATTGCTCCGTCTGAGACAAGCAGAAAAAAGCGAGACGCAGGCCGATAAGGACCACCGTGCAGCCCATGACGAGAGCAGCATGAGGCCAAACAGAGCGGCACAGTTTTTCTTCTTCGTGTGTCAGCTCACATGACTTGTGCCGCGTAGATCCGCCTGTATCAGATCTGTGAGGTGATGCACCCGGGCTTCTGTCACCCTCGAGTTCGTCAAAAGAGCATGACAGTATACACGCAAGGTGTCGGAGGTGATTGTAGCCGCAGCTGCCTTCCAGTGAGCCAGCATCATTTCTTTCGCTGCCAGCTCGGCGAGGATATCATGAGCGAGTAGGCGCCAGGTGTGTCTCACGGAATCCGCTGCGTGGCTGAGCGCTTCAAAGAGCATGACACCTTCTTGGTAAATGTTGTGCTCTGCATGCAGCAGTTGCGTGGTGAGGTGGAGGTCGTCCTCTACAGCGCTCTGAGCCTCGCCGGCTGTCGTGACATCTGTAAAGGCTTGCAGCCGCTGAGTTTGCTTGGCTAGTCGCGGTAGCAGCGCAGACCAGCGTGACGGCAGCAGCTCCAGGTACTGAACGAGGAGTAAGTCTTGCAGGTAGGCGAGTGCCTTTTCCATGTGCTTGAATGTCCCTATGTGCAGTACACTGGCACCGTGTGCGATGCGTATGCGTATGTGCGTGTGTGTGTGTCTGTAAAGGGGAGGGTAAGGGTGAGAAAAGGTAGCAAGAGACAGAGAGTCCGCGGACAGTGGGAACAGCAGACAAGCGAGCCTCTGAGGCGCACTGAGCGGGTGAGGAGGCGAGAGAGAGAGACGACTGGAGCCGCATGTGCCATGCGGAGAAGAGGGAGGCGTCACCCGCGCAATGCGCATCACGGAAAGGGTCAACTTGCCGGTGTCGACTGCCGCTTCTGCTGTGTGACGCATGTGTGGGCGCGCGTCCGCGTACGCACGAGCAGCCACGGGGGCGGCGGTGGTGGCGGGAGAGAGATAGAGTGGCTGGCGCGGCAGTAGAGCGAGGTGCTTTCCGTGCTGGCGCAGAGGTGCACGGTGCACCTCGTGGGGTGGAATGAGGAGGAGTGCGCACAGGGAGAAGTCTTTTATCGAGCTGTTGTCGCACCATTACTCGTTCGCTGCCACAGACACAATCATATGCTGACCTCGCCGGCTGCTTGTTGGGCTCACCTCAGCAGCTGCCGTGAAATCTGATGGTGTGGCGAGCACGCATTAGATCGAGAACGAAAGCCGTCGCCGTTATAAAGTTAGCGGCATCCAACGACCGCGCCGTCTCAAGAATTTTTGCCCGGCCTGCGCTCACCAATGACTCGCCGCTTCTCGCTAATCTTCTTTGCACTCGGCGGGGTACTTAGCCTGTTTCTCTTGGCTGGCGCTTTCTCGGGCGCCAATACCACCGCGCCCACCTCGAGTCGCGCCCGCTTCCTGCTGGCCGGCGGCTGTGTAACATCGGCGCTGTGGTGCCCGCACTTCTTGGACACGGTAGCCGAGGCGCTTTCCTGCTTCGAGGACTTCTCGTCAGTCGCAGCCGGCTGCTTCGTGGTGCTGCTCGACAGCTTCTTGAGCTTGCAGACAAAGAAGCCGTCCATGTTGTGCACGTGCGGGAAGTAGCGGCGTGAAAGCTCGAGGCTGTCGTGGTAGCGATGGTGCCGGTATTTGCTGAAGCCGGGCCGACCGAAGGGCAGGCCCGTCTCCGCCACCTGTACGTCACGCCGCTTCAGCACAAAGTCCACCACCGCTTCGTCCTCCTCGACGAGAAAGGAGCAGGTGGAGTAGACCACATACCCGCCCACCCTGCAAGCGTCGATGGCGCTCAGAAGTAGCGCGCGCTGCAGCTGTGAGGCGCGTTGGACGTCTTCGTACTGTTTGCTCATCTTGACGCTCTTGTCGCGCGAGATGATACCCGTGCCGGTGCAGGGGGCATCGAGCAGGACGCGGTCGAAGTTGCGCATCACCCGCTCGTAGCCCGTTCCGTCGTAGTTTGTGACTATGCAGTTGGTTACCCCGAGACGCTGCAGGTTGGCGTTGAGCGACTTACACCGCGGCTCGCTCACGTCGTTTGCGAAGAGAACGCCGGTGTTTTTCATGAGCTGCGCAATGTACGTCGTCTTCCCTCCCGGGGCGGCGGCCATGTCGAGCACGCGCTCGTTCTCCTGTGGGGCCAGGGCCATGACCGGCAGAAAGGAAGCCGCTGCCTGCAGCATATAGTGGCCCGCTAGGTACTCAATGGTACCAGCGATCGGGACGTTCGACTCGAACACCTGCAAGCCGACCTTAGACCACTTCTCAAGGGGTTCGATGTTCATGCCGCGCTTCACAAGCGCCTGAACCAGATCGCGGCGCTTCGCTTTGAGGGTGTTGACGCGGATTGTCGTCGGCCGCGTTTTCTCCATCGCCTCCAAAAAGTCAGCCGCCTCGGCAGGGGAGAAGAGCTGCAGGACCGAATCCATCAGAAACTCGTTGTACTCGTACAGCTCGAGGAGGTCGGTGCGCAGCAGCTCGAGGTACTCGCCGCGGCTGCGGTCCTCCTCGCGCTCCTCCTTGAAATGAGATAGCACGCGGACGGTCTCCTGAATGCGATCGCGCAGCTCCTCGGCAGTGTGGGTCTTGCCAAGCAGGTGGAGGCCGCCGGCAGCGCCATCCTCCTGCTCCGCCTCCTCGTCTCGCTGCTGGCGATCTCGCAGAGGCGTCGGCTTTGCGGTACGCGTCGAGATGTCCTCCCTTTGCTCCGCATCGGCGAGTTGGCGCTGCGCCAGCATGCGGCGGCGGTACTTCTCGGCCCTGACCTCGAAGTCGTCGTCGTCCTCCACCTCCGCGTCAAAATCTTCCTCATCCTCCTCGTCGCTGTCTATCACATCGTCGAAGTCGATGCTCTCCTCCTCATGGGCGCCGTCTACGTCATGCGCACCGCTGTCGCAGGCGCTTCGGTGCTCGACAGTGCCATCGTCGTCGAAGCATGAAGCCTCGCTCGCTTCCTCGGCGGCCACAGGTGCCCTTTTGGAAGCTCTGGGCACGATGGAGGTTTGCTTGCTGGCCTTCCTCACGGCGGCCACCATCGCAGCCCCGTTTGCCGTCGTCGGCGACTTCGCTGCAGGGACGGCGCCGGCGCGTGTTAGCGCCTTCTTTGTAACGGCTGCGGCCGCCTTCTTGGCCATGGACAGATGGCGCACGCAAGAGAAGGGGGGAAGGGGCGCGATCTGCAGATGCAGTCCTGTACTCACTGCAGGACGATCGTCTGTGCAAAGCGTGTTGCGATGGCGCTGCTTCTTTGTCCGATGGGTGGAAGAGGGAACGGCGCCAAGGCGTGTTGGGCAGGGAAAGGGCGGAAGACAGAGGGAGAGAGGATGAGGGCGCTTGCGTCGCGTGAATAGTGGTGGTACCTGCTTGTCAGTATCGTCCATGTCAAGTGTGTGGTGCCGTGACACGTCGCGGACACGGAGGCGGCGAGGCCAGTGCACACCCCACCCAATAGGAGCAGCAGGCGCGCGGCTCTCCTGTACACGAGCCTTGGTCCAGTGGGCGGACGCTGCACACACGCACACCGAAAGAGAGAAAGGAGGAGGGGCGCCGGGTGGCGCGGGGGTCGACACGGCGGTGAACGGTGCTTTCCTTTGGTGTGTGCGGCTGTGAATGAGGGTGCGCTGCTGCCGACGGCCTTAAACGGGTTTATGCGCTACGACAGAGAGAAGCATACAGCCAGACGCGCACCGCTCCTGTGCGTAGTTGTGTGGCTGTGTGTGTGTGCGTACGAGGCGAGGTGACGTCAAGCGCGGGGAAGGCGGCGGCGGAGTGGAGGCGCAGCGCGTCCACTGCTACGCCGACCCTCTCCCCGAAAGACAGTGACGAAGTGGCGACAACGCGCTGACCTCGCCACGCACAGCAGCTGCTTCCCCCTTTATGCAAGATGTGCCGCTCCTTAGCTGAGGAGGCCCTCCCTGCCAAGGGCAAACGTCTTCGTCTTGTTATCTTTGCCGCAGCTGGCGATGACGGAATGACCCACGTACGTGACGTCCAGCACGCCGTCGGTGTGCATTGTATCCAGCGTAAGCAAAGTCGTGTTGGCGCACCGTAGGTCATACACGCGCACCGTCGCGTCTTCGCTGGCGACGGCAAAGAGGTGGCTACTGCCGTGCCCGGCATCTCCCTCCTGTGCATCCCACAGCCACGCCACACTGTAGAGCCACTGGCGCGGGCCGCCGAAGGTCTTCACGCAGACCTTCTCTCGCGTGTCGAAGAGTCGGGCACGACTGTCTGTGCAGGCCGCCAGCAGAAGATCTGCCGCTGCGCTGTTGCCTGCCGGCCTCACAGCGATGCAATTGATGGGGTGGTCCCCTTTGAACTGAGACTGCAGCTGCGCTTCTTCCGTGTCGAGGCATTTAATGTGGCCGTCGAGGCCGGCCGAATAATGCCGCGCGGCACCGTGGGAAGCAGAAAAGCGGCTGCAAAGGACTGGTCGACTGTGATCAGTGAAGGTGATGAGCGGTGCCTTCTTCGACGGCACCGTGTCGCCCCCTATCATCTGTTCCCACTGGAACACCTTCACGGTGCTGTCCCACGAAGCGGTGGCTACCAGCTTGCCCTCACCTGGGGAAATGGCGACCGAGTCGGCACCGTCAGCGTGGGCGTGGATAGAGCCCAGAAGCAGCATGCGACTGTTGGCGCTATCCACCTTCCAGGCGGCCACGCTGCCGTCCTTGCTTGCGCTGGCAAAGAGGAAGTCCCTGTCGAGCCGGGCACGTTTGCGACTTGTCTTGCTGCTCGTTCCGCTATCGGCCAGCGCGACGGGGTGGAGGGCCACCTCCTTGACAGCTTCACGGTGGAAAGAGCCGAGGGCGACGCAGTTCTCACCGTCCCAAAGTCGTACGCAGTGATCGTACGCACCAGTCAAGAGCAACTCCGCGTTCTCGCAATACGGGGCGCGCACGCTACTCACCCAATCATCGTGCGGAAGTAGGGCGCCCTCCTTCGCCTGCAGGGCGGGAGTGTACTCGATGTTGAGAAGTTCTTCGTAGCTGATGCCGCGGCGCTGCAGGAAGCGGTGCAGTGTTGTGCCAATGTACTCGTCCTTGTAAAGGAAGTCGAAGTTCTGCGCCTCAACGCCCAGCACACACTGCACAAGCTGATTGAGCCCGTCTGGCAGCACGTTGAGCGGCACGGCGTAGTTCTGCTCCGGCATAGACTTGGGGTAGGTGGTTGTGAAGAAGGTAACCATAGCACTACCCCCGCTGGCTCCGTTTGTAGCCGGTGTGGGCGAGGCATTGCTGACAGTAGTCATCATGTGGGCGAAGGATAAGGACTCGTTGAAAGGGGCGGGGGCTTAAGTAGGAGGGAAGGGTCCGCTGTGTTCACAAGGAAGGAAGCGACCAATGAGACAGTCGTTGAGTGGATAGAGGAAGGGAAGGGATAGTGGTGGTGGGGAGAGGGTAGCAGGTGAGGGTCTCTCGCTGCGCGTGCTGAAGCGGAGGCCGGGCGGTGGCGGGATAGGGAAAAGTGGGCACAAAAGGAGTGACGCCCGCGACGTCGCCTGTTACCGCACATCCAAGAGGCGGCCTACAGGGATCGAGGAGACCCGTGAGACGGAGCTGAGGGCACTGAACACTTCAGAGACCAGTGCGGGGCGAGTGCGCCCGGCTCAGTGAGCGGTATCATTCGCCTTCGTAGAAAAGCTAAAGAAGCAGCGCTGTGGAGAGTGTACAAAGATCTTTATGCCAGAGGATTAGGCGTGGAGGGGGGCCACACGGCCTGTCTTTTGCCTGAGCAGTTCAGTGCCTCTCTGAGGGGAGCGTCTCACAGACACTGAGAGCGCGCCTGCTGCCAGAGCACGAAGACGGCTGCCCCCCAGTCGTTTCAACGTCGCGGCTATTTCGTTTTCGCTTCTTCTAGTCTCCCATTCACTGCGGTTGCACACGCCCCTTCACCGGCGGCGTCACCGACGCGGTAATAGAAGTGTTCATGTAGACGATGAAGAGGGCTAATGCAAAGAAAAAGAGCAGCATGGACCAGATGGCGACGTCACCGCTGCGCCAACTCCATGGTCGGCGGATTGCCGTCATCGTCAGGTGATGGCCGCCGTCGCCGTATCTTGCACGATCGGCACCCTCTTTGGCGAGATGTCTTGCCCAGCGAGAGCAAGACCAGAGTGCTGATCGTGACAGGGCAGAATCGGGAAGGCTGAGCCGATTGCCTCGTGCAGTGGGGGGAAGGGACTGCCGGTGCTTTATGTGTCGGCGCCTGCCGCTGGCAGCCTTGTTGAGGTGCTTAGCCGAGGCGATGCGTACGCCTGGAGAGGAGGGGGAGGGAAGGGAAAGCGTACACACAAGCACACGCACACACACTTACATGTGCGTGTATATGGAAGGGGATGGAGAGGCGGTGATGACGCGTATCGACATGAGGACAGCAGAAGAGAGACAGCCGAGGACGGGGAAGGAGTGGGATGGTGGGGGAGGGCAACGGGCAGTCAAAGAGACACGCAGGCAGACGCATAGGCGCGGAGGAGGGAGGATATGTGCGAGCCGATTTACGGTGGGCCCATGACATGTTTCTGTCGGCCTCTGGCGAGAGAAGGCTAAAGATAGCAGAGTGCGTGAGCGGAGAGCGCGAGAAGCGAACAAGGGGGGGACCTCTCAGGCGCGTATGCCAGATGTGTCCTTGGCAGTGGCGGTGGCGGCGGCAAGGAAGACGTCATCGTAGTCGACGCGCCCTCCATGAGGGGGAGCAGGGCCTGAGAGGTGAGGTACACAAACGCATCGTCCTGCCCACGATAGCTGCCAGTGCCAGACACTTCGGTGAGCAGCAGCAGGTACTCTCGGGTGTTCTGCGAATCGATACGGTGCACGGCTGAACCATCGGCATCGCCGCGTAAGACGCTCGATGCAAGGGCCGCAAGGGTGCTCATGCGCTGCTGACGCACGCGCAAGCAGCACAGGATCGCAATGTAGTCATCTGCAAACACAAGTGGGTGGTCCAGGACAAACGTGTTGTGACCATAAAAGAGTCCTTGTTGCATCGTGGGTGGCTTCCACAGAGGCACACAAAGACCGCACGGGGCGACAGTGACGTCCGTGACAACGTCGACGAGGGGCGCGTCGGTCAGGTCGAATTCTAGCGTGCGATCCTCTGGCTGATACCGGGCAGCGAAGAGAATGCACTCCATCGGCGCCTTCGAGTGCGCGTCTCTATGCCGAGACCTGCGCGTGTCATGCAATGCCACCGCCTGCGAGTGGGCCGGGAGGGAGGGAGGAGAGGTACTGATGCGTAAAGAAGAAAGTATCACCATCATGGGCGGCAAGCGGATGAGAGCGAGGCGTCCACGGTCGCCGTGCACCCTACGCGTATGCCGGAACCGCACGCCCTCGCCGAACTCCTTCCCAGAAGCCGAGTCCTGGGCCTCCGTGGAGAGCGGACGCCACAACCGCAAAACTGAGCTCACTGCGACGCACGCGCGCGTTTTTGTTTTTCAGTCCTCACACGCCTACCACTTCGGCGGATGGCGCACCCTCAACGCCAACAACCGCCTTACGCACACGCCCACGCCGCACGTGCATGGCTTACGGGCACAATGATCTGCCGCTGACCTCTCAGCTCTTCAGCAACTCCTCTGTGATGAGGAAGCAGAGGCCGAGCTCCTTGTCGAGCGGGCAGCCGCTCACCAGCAGCGTTAGCCGCTCCGCCGTCACGGACTCCACCAGTGCAAACCCAAGAACGGTCCCTTGCCGGATGCTCTGTTCGAATACGTGGAAAGGAAGCCGATGCAGCTCCCCGTCAGGCGTGCGCTCGTACTCCGTCGCCGTGCTGATCGCAACAATGTGGTCCTTCAGAGCAACGTCCTGCAGGGTGACGAACGACACCGCCGCCACATCGGCCTTCTGCCGGTTCGCGTCCTCACCGTCCATCATCGGCAACAGTGTCGACATGGCGTCGATCGCTGCGGCGCCGACGGTGGCGACGCGCACCTGCGAGGCCTCGAGGGTGACGAGGGTCGGCTTCACCGGTGAGGTCGGGGTGCCGAAGAAGTACTGCAGCCACCGCTGGCGCTTCCAAAGCAGCACCGGCACCGAGCGAACGAGTTCGACAGAGTCGAAGAGAAAGAGCTTAAAGTGCTGCCCGCCGCCGCAGGCTACTTCGGGTGGCACCTCCCAGCGTGGATCGAGCATGGACTGCACAATGTCCATCGACGTCTCACCACCAAAGCGCTCCCATGCGCGCTGCACCAGCTTCCACCGTAGCCACGAACTGCCGATGACGCAAACGTGGTCGATGTCGGCCAACGCAATGGTATCCAGGAGAGTGTCGAGCGGGTTTGTCTGCGCCTTATTGCGCCCCACTTCGGCAGGTGCAGGGTAGTTCGAAGCTGATGGGTCGACGCTCGAGCCGGCCGCTGCCGCTGCCTCTTCTGCCTGCTCCACTTCCTGCGGCTCTAGCACGCCAAAATCAAAGAACAGCCCGCCCACGCGGCAACGCTCACTGCGCGCCATCTTGGACATGCCGTGTGGCAACAACTGCTGCACCCAGTGTAAATACAGCCGAGGGTTAGTTGTGCGTGACTGCCCCACCTGGGCATACAGCGCCGGCGTCAGATTCATCTCCTCCTCAATGTCCATGCAATGCTGAGCGTGGAAGAGGGCTATACTTCCGGGGAAAGCGAAAGAGGGGGTGTCCAGGACCCCGTCGAGCAGCAAGGGGTGGTAGCCAAGGCGTACCGCGAAGTTGCTAAGCCAGCGGACATAGGTGCTCGCCCCACTGTGGTGGCGGTCACTCACAACCAGCACGCGAGGACCGACGTCGTCGCGGCTGCGGGCGTCTACTCGTGCCCTCTCCAAGTGGGAGTGAAAATCGAGGAGGGAGCGTACCCACGTTGCACCGAGCGAGGTCGCATAGCAGCGCTGCAGCACCGTCGGCGGTGCCACCAGTGACAAGGTACACCCGGTGGCGGTGAAGATACTGAGGGAGCGGCCCGGCGGGAGGTGCACTGGTACTTCCGGAATGAGCTCCGTCCCGAACACCTCTGCCCGCGCTGCAGTGGATGTGCCGTCTTCCTCCACCTGTTTTCGAAGCGTTACCTTCGACAGCTGTGTGGAGGATAGTGAAGTGATGATGCGCAGCTCGCAGAAGGAGCCGAGGACGTACACGCGCTCCAACGCCACCATTTTGTGCGGATCCTGCAGAGAGACGGGGACAGAGAAAAGGGGAGTAAGCCGAGTGGCGGTGATGAACAACAAGGGTAGTCATGCCAGTCCGAGCGAGCGGGCGAAGAGGGAAGGGCAGAGAGGACGGCAGGATGAGGAAGGAGGGACGTGGTGCGGAGCGCCTACCAAAGACAGTGTCACCCCTTCATACGTGTGCCGCTACTTCTGCTATCCTCTCCCCCCTTTCCCACGCCCACGCGGCTTTTCCCTTTTCTTCATGCGGGCCTATGCATGCGCGCAGTCACACACACACACACACGCACCATGGGACGCCGATGCTCTCCCACTTCAGCTGTCTCTTCGCTTTCGTTGGGCGAGCTTCTTTACGATGTTGCGCTGCGACAGCAGGGAGTGGACTCGGGAGCGTAAAGCACCCCTGGTCACCCTCGTCCCCATCACCCCCCCGAAACCGCACTCCAAGAGGCAGGATGCACATGCTGCCGCCACGCCACTGTCCGCATTCACCGCCGGTCATGCGCTGCAGTCTCTACAATCCAGCTGTTGTACCCGGTGGGCAGTGACGGCCGCGCAGCCGCCGGCTGGGGAACAAGCTGCTCTTCCACAATGCCGTGGTCGTTTACGGTGGCTCGTCGAAGTAGGTGAGCCTCTTGCAGCACCTGCGCGACGGCGAGCAACACGTCTGTGTCGCCCTGCAGCATCGCTTTGGCGTGCTCTCGCTCCACCGGGTCGTCCATCTGGCGGCGCAGCTCCTTGATGATGCTGTACACCTCCGCTGTGGCGATGCCGTGTACTTTGGCTGGGGCGTGAACCGGCGGTAGTGGAGGCAGCGGGTACACCTGCATCTCTTCCTCCTCTTCCTCGTCGCTTTCATCACCGTTGT
Source organism: Leishmania martiniquensis (assembly GCF_017916325.1). Lineage (NCBI taxonomy): Eukaryota > Euglenozoa > Kinetoplastea > Trypanosomatida > Trypanosomatidae > Leishmania > Leishmania martiniquensis. The sequence continues at coordinate 60,133 of NC_090166.1, forward strand.
CTGCCTCCTCGTCGTCTTCAACGTCTTCTTCGTCGCCCTCTTCGTCAGCAGCGTCACCCTCGTCCTCCTCTCCATCCTGCTCGGCGTCACTGCCCGCGGAGGAAGTAGCACTCGACTCAGACGCCGTCGCTTCGTTCTGCTGCGCCTCCTCGTCCTCCTCCACGTTAGCCATGGCCGTCTGCTCCTCACCCACCTTCTCCGCTACTGTGAGATGCGACTCGTGGACATCCGTGGAAGACGGCTCCATGGGACCACGTCTCTCTTTTTCTCTGAGTGCGATTGGACACTGGCTGCCGATGAAAGGAGGCGTGAGCACGGAGGAGTGTAGAGAAGATTCCGTTGTGTGGCAGTCAAGGCTACGGTGAAGTTCTTATGGGGCAGTTGGGGGAGTCGAAGGGAGAGAGAGAGAGTATGACAGTGACAGGGGGTGCACGGCGTAGTGGCAGCGAGATGGCGTTGGTGATTGTGGTGTTCGTGTGTGTTTAAGTGGGGGGGGGGGAATCGGCCCGCAAAAGCAAAGATGCGGTCCACGCGATAGAGTGAGTGAGCACCACCGCCACCCCGCGCACGCATCTGCTGTAGGCGCCCATCTTTCAGTCTCCTCTCTATCCCTCGTGCAGTGGCGGCGACATTTCGTGCGGCTCGTCAGGGCACGCGAGACGCGGGTGTGGCCACGTGTGGCGCTGCGAGAGAGAGAGATGAGAGAGACACCTGCCAACTGTACTTCGCTGGGTCACTATTGTTCTCGCGAGAATCGTGAGGGATGCCATGCAACAGTGGTGCAGGCAAGTGGGGTGAGAGTGTACATCGTCCACATCAGCGCCAACAGTGGAAGCTGCGGCGTACATGAGAAAAAGAGAGAGAGCGCGCGTACACACACACAGAGAGACAGGCAGACAGACGCGTTACACAGAGAGCGGGCGGGGCGCAGGGTGCGGGCGACAGGGTCCACGCTGCCCAAGAGACGGCACTGTCCACGTAACGATTGCTGCTCACGCCTTATTCACCATTGGTCGACAGCCCATGGACAGCAAGCTTCTTCTTGACTTCGTCGAACACCTCCTCGCCGGCTTCGCGGGAGAGAGAGAGGAACTGTACGATCGCGTTGTCAAGCCGCTCGCGTCCGCAGACGAGTTCGACATCCCGTGCCACGGCAGCATCGACGTTGTCCTTGGCCTTTCCAATGGCCTGATCGTATCGAATGGTAGCCTCGCGCAGCGTCATGATGTCTTGCGTGACGGCCTCGTACTCCTGCAGTATCTGCTGCTGCGCGTGCTCGACACGCTGCTTCTGAAACCGCAGTGCCCGCAGTTCCTCCTCCTTACTGCGCGAGGCGGCTTCGAAATCGTTTGCCTCCAGCGTTCGGCGGCTAATCGTGCTCTTGAGCTCCTTGAACTTGGCCTTAAGCGCCTTCTGCGTCTGCATTTCCTCATCCTTGTCGGAGACCTTGTCGAACCAATGTTTGAACTGCGAGTTGCTCGCCTTGATGACAGCGATCGTCTTCTCTAGCTTCAGCATTTCCTTCTCCATGCGACGGATGCGCGCGTCGAGAGAATCGCCGCGGTGCTGGAGGCTCTCGCGCTCTTTTGCCGCCGCAATCACGAGTTGCACCTGCGACAGTCGTGCCTGTGCTGGATCCATGCGACCGACAAGGACTTCCTGCCTGTTCTTTACCGCCATCAAGTTCTTCTGGCGCTCGAGGAGCTCCATCACAAGGCGCTTGCGCTCCTCTTCCGCCAGCTTGGCTTCCGTCCTCAGCAGACGGTGGTGCACCTCGATCTCCGCCTCGCGCTCTGCCACGTCTGCCTCCAGTTGCCGCTTCTTTTCCTCCAACGTGATCAGCTCGGCGTCTTTGGCTCTAAGCGCATTACGCAGACGGCCCAGCTGCAGCTCTAACGTGTCCACCTTGATAAGAAGGTCTTCGCGCTGCTTCTCTAACTGCTTCGCTTCCTGGTCACTGTGCGTGCAGTGCAGATCCATCTCCAGCACCTCCTCGAGAGCGCGCTTCTTCGTCGCCTCCAGCTTCTCGATCGCTATTGAAGACTGCCGCATCTCTTCCCGCACCCGCTTCACTTGGTTACGCAGGATTCGGTGCTGCTTCTCTAGCTCGTCAAGCGTTTTCTGCAGGAGATCGATTTTGCTGTGGAGTTCTTTCCGCTCTTCCTCGGTGCGCTCTCCTTTGGCGCGACTGACACGCTTCTCCATCTGCTGGACGCTGAACTCGATGTTGTACAGCACACCCTGCTGAGAGAACGCCTCACCATCCAGCTGCTTGATCTTGGCGGTGTAGTTCTTCCCTTGCGCCTGCGCCCCACTGATTTCACTCAGGCGTGTCTTCTGCATTGTGCGCACCTCGGCAAGCGCCTCGTTCGCCTTGAAGATCTCCGCCTTGAGCTGCTCGATATCCTTCACGACGTTGTGGGAGGTCCTCTCGGCGTCCTTCAGCAGCTCTGCAACAAAGACTGCTTGCTTCTCGAGGTCGCTCGCAGCCTGCTCCTCCTCCTTCAAATGCTCCGCTGCAGTTGCGCGGCGCCTTTCGGTCATCATGAGCTCCTTGTTTCGGCGATCAATCTCCGCGAAAGTCTCCTCCAGCTGCAGGATGGCCGCTCGCTTGTCCCGCGTGGCACGGGAGGCCTCCTCACGCAGGGCATCCACTTCATCTTGCAAGTTCTGCACTTCTTGCGTCAGCACGGGTACCGCCTCCTGCAGCTTCTGCGACGTCTTCTCGCGCTCTTTGATGGTGTAGTTGATCACCTCCGTCTCCTCCTTTGCCTCATCGAGCGCGTCTGACAGTGACTTCTTGACCTCCTGCCGCTTCTTAATCCAGGCCACGCCGTCTGCATACTGCTCCGCCGCTATTCGGATGGCCTCGTCGCGCTCGGCGATCGTGCGAATCACCTGCTCCCACTCGTCTAGCATTCCGCCGCGGTCGTCGTGAAGCTTGCGGTACTCGTTGGCGACGCGGTCCAGCTCCACCTGCACGTGCTGCGTGGTGACCATCTCCTCCTCCAGCTGCTTGCGCTGCTTCCGCACGCCGGCCTCGAGCTTCTCAATGCTCTGCGTGAGCTGCTTCATCTTCGCCTCATCGATCTTGGAGTAGTGCGCAATAGCCAGCTCATCCTCCTCCTTCTGCCGGCGGGCCTCGTCCCACTGCTCGAGCTCCTCCTGGTTATAGTCCATCGTCGTCTTGAGCTCCTCGATCCTCAAATTGCCGTGGAAGATGCGGTCCTGCACTGACGTGAGACGATCTCGGACTTCTTCCGCGACGAGCCCCAGCTGCGTCTGCCGCTGCTGCAGCCGCGCGCATTCGCGTTCCATGACGCGGCACATACCCTCCTCCGACTCAAGTTGACGCTTCTTGGTCTCAGAGAGACTCTGCGTGTTGACGATTTCGGCGCGGACGTTGCTGAGGTGCTCCTTCATGAACTGCAGCCGCCGCCGCTGATCCTCAACACTGCTCTGCCGCTCCTCCAGCTGCTGCTCAAAGCGGGTGAGCTGCGCGGTCAGCTCTTTGTTTGTGCTGTTGAGCAGCTCTAGCGGCAGCGCCTCGGCGGTTGCCTCGACAACGTCGAGATTCATGTTGCCTGGCGGTGTGTATAGCGGCGCCGGTGTGAAGGACAGAGCGCAGATCTGGCAGCGGGGGTCGAGCAGCCCTTCAGAAAGCGTTAGGGTGAGAGGAGTCGACCAGAAAAGGGAGCGGAAGAGGTTTACAATGAGGAGGGGGAGGAAGGGGGGAAGGGACATGTGAGAGTTGCGGCGACACACGAGCGTGACCGAGATGACGGAAACCCGCTCAGCTTTGCAAATACGACGGAGGGGGGTTGAAGGAAACAGCATCGCATGCCTCGCGTCATCGCCATGCCGCGTGCGGCTTACTCGTCCGCCTGTCTGTCGTTTGGTTGGGTTAAAGAGCAAAGAGTGAGAGAGGCAGAGAGACAACGCTTAAAAAAGGGGCCTCAGACGACGGCGGCCGTCGGGGCCCCGAGCGGCATCTGCTGCGAGTGGAGAGGGATGAGACAGAGGCAAGCAAAAAGAGGAAAGCAGCGCCGCACGGTGGGGGCGGGGACACCCTCGTTGGGAGCCCCCGAGCTCGAGGCGTTATCGCTGGGCAGAGGAGTCCACGAGCAGCAGTCCGGCATCCTGCAGCGTCTCAGCCAGCAGCAGCTGATTCTCGGCCACATCCTCTGGATCTTCGAAGCCCGGGAAAGGCAGCGCACGCACTGGCGTCATTTTTGGATAGCTGGAGAGCAAGGTAGCGATCGCCGGGGCAAATTCGGCCTCAAAGCGCAGCTCTCCCATCTCCCCGGCGAGGCAGACGGCCGAATTTCGCCCAATGTGATACACCCGCGCTTCGCCGGGCACGTTCAGCAGCAGTCGTAAGCAGTTGCGAGAGATGAGGCGCACGTATGAAGAGTGGGTGAGCTTCCTCGAAACAGGAGCCGCGCCACTGCGTGTTTTGGAGGGGGGTTGCAGCTTGCGGATAGTTTCTTTGGCGAAAACGTCGGTGCATGCATCCATGTTCGCCTCGTCGGTAAGCAGCAGCGTCAGCTCCGCCGCCATCTCGCGTAGCTTTCTCTGCAGAGTGGCACGATGCTCCTGCTGGGCCTCGCTGAGCGGGGCAAGACCATGGGCGCTGCGAAAGGCAGCGTGGTTGATCGCACCCATCACCTGAGGTAGATCGCACGGTATGGCACGGCGCCAGTCCAATCGGTTGGCGGCGAGTACCTCGACCGTGTACTGTGCAGCGCAGCTCATGAGGTCTGCCCATGAGTTCATCTGGTTGGCTGAGAAGGTGATGTGCAGTGAGTGCATCTTGGGGGTGGTCTTTCCTTGGTGCACTATGCCGCGTGGCATGTACAGCACATCGCCGGCCCTTAACGTGATGGTGTGCTTTGGGGTGGGGAGCTGCTCAGGCGCAAAGTCCTCGCTTGAGTGGCGTGCCAGCACGCCGACCTTCTCCAGCGGGTCGTCGAGGTGCCACAGTTTTTCGCCCTCCAGCTGCAGAAGAAAAACGTCAACATCGTCATAGTGCGGCGCGAAGCCTTGACTGTTGGCCGGTGTCCAGTAACTGTTCACACCGCAGTAGCAGTTGAACTCGTTCTCCATGCACCCGATGAAGGCCGAGTTGCTCTCGAGGAACTCGTTGGGTCGTAGGAAGCGCACGGACCACCCATCTCGCATGCACGCCTGCAGCTCGGCTGCATCGACGAGGCCCTCCCTCTTATAGGAGACACGCTTTTTTAGCGTCGGGTCGAACCTGACAACGTTCAGATCGGCGCCGTAGCGCGAGGGGTGCGTCTTGACGTGCTCTAGCATGCGTTCTGTAGACCAGTCGACCGGCGGTACCACACCGGGCAGCCCCCTTGCAAAGTATTCGCAGCACCCGTGCGACACGACGAGATGCCTTTTTTCAAAGTACTTCCGGAAGAATTCCGCACGGGACATCTGTAAGAGCCAGGAGAAGAGGTTCGGGCGTGTCTCAGTGCCGTTCGTCGCCATGGGTGACGCCGCGGCCTCTGCCCTAGCCCTCTTGGCCATTACGGTCCGTAAGGGTGCCTCCCTGGAGCGCTTGTCGTTCTTGCCGTTCTTGCCCGATGCTGCCTTCGTCATTGGGTAGCCTCGCTTGCGCGTCCGTAAGTTGGTGCGTGTGTGTGTGTGCGCGCCGTTGCTTCTGTGCGAAAGGAGCGCGCTATCGTGAGCAGAGAAGAGAAGCGCATAAGCGACGGGACAGTGAGTCGTACCGTGAGCGTGCTGGAGCGTAGAGAACATCCACGCTGCAAACGTGTCGAAGGCTAAGCGCCAGCATTTCCTGCACGTAGTGTGCCTCGTAGAGGTCTCTATAGAGGCGCGTCTCCTCGGAACATGGTGCGCAGCACGCACATTCACGGTGGCGAACACACAGAAAAAGCATTGGCAGTCGCAAGCCACACGCACTCACACTCACAGAGAGAGACAGCTGGTCTCAGCGACTCTCCCCACTCGCTCAGCTTTAGTTATGTGCGCAAAGTGCGCTCCTCAGAAGCAACAACGACCACAAGGTGCAGCGACGCCCTCGACCGAGACAGGCAGTGGCACACGCGTCTACGCAGAAGGCAAAGGGGGCAGTGCTGAGCGTGGGCGGCTAACGTTCCTTCTCTGCGCCTCTGCTCTCGGGCCGGATACGCCATACAGAGCCCTCCCCACTCACCACCAACGCCCTCCCCCTCCCCCCACAGAGACAGACAGAGAGACAAAGTTCATACGACAGAGCCAATCACTTCCAACACGAATAGGCATCGCTCCCGACTTCGTGCGACGACCCAAAGCCTACCGGCGCCGTTACGACGCTCGAGTCGGTAGTGCGAAGGAGAGCAGCGACACCACGTCCAAGTCGTCCTCGTCGTGCTCCACCTCGTCGGCTGTCATGTCATCCGAGTTGTTAAAGATGGAAACGAGGGCCGTGATCACCTCACGTTGCAGGTCTTGCAGCGGTGGCAGGGAGTAGCCGCTGAGCAGCGCGTCAAAGTCTTCCTCATAAAGAAGCCGATTCGCGTGGCTCAGCCGCAGCACCTCGCAGATGGCCGACAGCTTTCGCCGGAACTCAAGCACGACGTAGCCGCTAATCTCATCCACCTCCACATAGCGCTCCTTATCACCGTAGGAGAGCGCAAAGACGTGAAAGGTGCCGTCGTCGTCGCTGAACGTCGCGTACTGCACGCGGTGCGAGAATAGCAGCAGCGACAGCCAAAACTGCTTCGGCGACGCGATGGCCGTGGAGAAGCTCGCGAGCAGCTTGTCGAAAATGAGGTTCAGCTGCACCGGAATAATGATGTCTCCTTCCTGCCAGCGCAGACAGCTTGGTGAGTGGATATCCGGCACGGCGGTGAGGTCGCTAAAGATGCCGAGCGCCATCTCCTTCGAGTTTGTGTAGGCGTTGCCCTCGCTGGTCACCTCCAATGACTGCGTGACGAAGGCGACGTTTGTCATGACCGCCACTATTGAGGCAAGCTTGTCTAGCTGCTCCAGAAGCTTCTCTGCCTCAAGAATGTTGCGGAACGGCACAAACTCTGCGAGTTCGTACTTGATGTGGTTCTCGAGGTCCACAATGGCTGTGAGCTTGTCGTAACTGAGGTGCTTCTGTAGACACCACTGGCGCAGCGTCTGCACAGTGTCGCCGTGCCGCTGTTGCTCAATGCGGAAGAGCAACGTGGCCTTCATCACAGCCACGATGTCGCTGCGCAACCCGCAGCAAAGGTCGCGCATGACGTTCTCCGTTTCCTCCATCGCGCGCGCGACGTTAAAGTGGCGCTGTCGACCTTCATTGGCGCTGATGCTGAACGGCGAAAGGCTGCTCGTGACGGCGGCGGCGAGAATCATCAGCGACTCGAGCCCTGTTAGGAAGCCGAAGAAGACGAGCATGCCAGGCTGCGGCGATACCGGGATGAGCTGCAGCATACGGCCGACGAACGTGTACTGGTACTCCGGAATGTCCCTTGCCACCTCCGCACGGGCCGCTGCCATAATCATGCGGCTCCATGCCTCGTTTTGGTGGTTGTAGATCTCCTCAACGCGCTCGCCGGCGGATAGGGGGTCCCGTGCGTCGAGTATGCAGCCGAGCTGCGTGAGCGTGTTCATGGACGACGTAATCGCCTCCACAGGAGGTTGGCCGTGGCACAGACTGAAGATGGCTACTGGATTGTGTACCACCTGCAGGCAGTGCAACGAGAGCTCGTCGATGCGTGAGTTCTCCATGGGTGGCTGCGAGTAGGCGGGCAGGTCAGCGATTTGAGCAGCGGGGAAGAGACAGAAATAAAATCCTTGCTGCACCCGTCCGATGCGGCCCCGGCGCTGTGCCACGCTGCCGCGCGAGATCCACTGCGTCACCAGAGGCGGGTACTGGATGGAGGCCGGCGACTCCCTTGAAATCTTTGGCCGCTTTACAAGCACCAGGTCGATGACGTGGACTACATCGGGCAGTGTGATGGATACCTCGGCAATATCCGTCGCCAGATATACCTTCTGCCGCCCGGGCAGGTGACGCTTCATGGCTACCTCTATTTCGCTCAGGTTCACCGCGCTGTGCCAGGGCACCGCGTCGACGCGGTGGGACAGCTGGGTGAGCAGCCACGTGCTCATCGCCTCTACCTGCGCCCGGCCTGGCAGGAACACGAGGATGGAGTGCACGGGGTTCGAGCAGCTGTTGAGGAAGAGGATCAAGTTCTGGGCCAGGTAGAAGTGCTTATCCACGGTATCCTTGTCCACAACCCCGCGCGACACCAAATGCGGCGGAGCCTGGTAATCCGTGCCGAGCAGAGTGCAGGTCTCCTCCAGGAAGTAGTCGTGGATGGGGTGCTCCGGCTCACTCTGCTTGTATGTGGCAACGCGGAGGCCGGCGAAGTACTCTTCCCAGTCCTCCGTGTTGAGGGTGGCGCTCATGAGCACCAGCTTAAAGTGCGAACTCTTGTTAAGCAGCGCCAATCGTAGTAACGCCACTGTCACCTCGAGGTCCGGCTGCCGCTCGTGGAACTCATCCAGCACAATGTGCGTGTACGGCAGCTCCACCGGGTTCTCGAGAATACGCAGGAGCAGCGTGTAGCTCGTCATGTACCACAGGCGCGTCTGCTCATCGCCCCTCTTGTCACCGCGGATCCAGTAGCCGACGTCCTCCCCAACGCGCTCGCGACGAAGACTCGCGACGCGGTTCGCTATCGCTACCGTCGCCGTGCGACGTGGCTGCGTGCTCACCACCTTGGTCTCCGGGGACAGCTCGAGCAGTGCCTTTGGTACGCCGGTGCTCTTGCCGCTACCGGTGTCAGTGCAGATGAACACGACGTCGTGCTGGTCAATGAGGTCGAGGATGACGGGCATATCGAGCCGCTCCGTCACGACGTGGTTCAGCAGCAGCGTCTCCTGGCGGCTGTACTTACCAAAGAACTCTGCCTGAGACATCTGCATCGCCGCCTGCATCTCCTGCATCGTCTCAAAGCGCTGCTTGTACGCGGCATCGGTGCGCATGGCCTCTTCATGTCGACGCTGCGCCATTTCCTGCTCTTTTTCGATGCGCTGCTGCGCACGCATGACGCGGTCGTCGTCGCGACGGCGGCCGCGCACACGCCTCAGAGGCGCCACTTCCGGCCTGACCGTGCCCGCAAGAATCGGCGCAGAGGACTTCTGAGCCGATTTCGGCGAGAGAGCTGTTGTCGCGGATGTCGGGGTCTCGGCGGTCTTCTCCGGCTTTTCAGCCGAGTTTGTGGCGGCCGCAGGCATACGCGCTGCCTGCGCAGAAGAGATCTGGGCGACGTTGCTGGCAGCGTCATTGGACTGCCTCGAATCTGCTGACGCCGCGGGGTCGACCTTCGAGCGGGGCTTTGGCACTGCGGTGGCCTCTGTGGCAGCTGTAGATGCAGCCACCAGCCGCGTCTCAGCTTTAGGGGCCGCCTTTGGCGTCTCCCTAGGTGGCGCCGCTTTCGCCGCGCCCTTGGGCAACTCCTTTGCCGGCCCCTTTGGCGCAGCCTTTGGTAGCGCCTTAGCGGTCTCCTTCCCACCATGCTTTGCAGGTTCTTTGGCTGGGGTGCACCGGGGCGCATTGGCGGCTGCCTTGTCTTTCAGCCTCTCCGCTATTGAGCTTGACTTCGCCTTGGCCGCGCTCGAGGCAGCCGCCGCTGCGTAGCTTTTTGGCGTCTTGGCCTGGTTCAAGTACTCTACCGCACCGCGGGAGGTGTGTGCCGGCGCGGCTGCGTCCGTCTTCTGCGCCAGCCACTGCAGCACGTTGCCTCCTTGTTTGCTGGTGGACCACTGCTCATCCGCCGGCGCTGGCGTTGACGTGTGCGCGTTGGCCTTGTCAGTGCTCACATCAGCGCCATCTTTCTTCTCCATGTCGCTGGCGCGCTTTATCTGCGGACCTGGACGACGAGGCATGTCGACGAGTGACGGTGATGCCGCCCACTGCGTCGGTAGGGAGAAAATGGAGCAAAAGAGGGCGGGTGCACACCAGCGCACGAAAAGACGTGGCTCAGTGTTGGTCAAGGAGTATTGCAGGAGCAGCAGGAGGGCAGTGGTATGCACCGGAGGTGGTCACGGAAGGGCCCCGCCTCTTATGCTTGTCACCGGGGAAGGGGGGCTAAGGGGATGAGGGGCACGGAGCGTATGTGGGCCGTGGTGCTTGCTCCTACGTGGTCAGCTGGTGGAATCGGTAGAGGTAGTTGGGAAGGCAGATGAGCACAGCGCGCGGCGCGGCGAGGCAGAGAGGCAAGAGGTTATGGCCGTTTCGATGAGATCAAGAGACGACCCGTTTAACCTTCTTTACTGACGGAGGTCGTTGTCGGTGTTGGCGTGCGTGAAGAGTTGAAGCAGCGAGGGGGAAGAGTGGTGAACGGTGTGTCAAAACAGGTAGGAGGTCACATACCACGTGTGCAGAGACAGACGCCCATAGAGATGTTGTGAGGTGAGCGGTGTAAAGAGCGGTGCAGCCAGTCGCTCTCCATTGCCATCGAAAATGACCTCACTAACTCTGTCCTCCGTGTCCCTGCCCAGGGCCGCAGCAGCGTGCGCTTAGGAGGATTGGCGCATAAAGAGAGACGGAGGGAGAGAGAGAGAGGTGCGCAAAGAGACAGGCGTGCCTGCCCTTGCCGGCGTCGCCGCCGCGGCTCGAACCCCTTGTGGGAGGGTGGAGGGGGGACTTCTATACTTGAGGCCACTTCCGATCGCAGATGGGGTATGCGCGCGGGACGCGGAGAGATGAGAGAGCGCCTCAAACCTGTACACGGCGACAGCGAGGGAGAGAGAGAAGCAGAGGTTAAAGAGACGCGTCAGCAATGAGAATCAGCGCAAAGGCGGTCTCGCGCACGGAGGGGCTGAGGCGACGCGGTGCACTCGCGGGGAGACGCAAGCGTACCAGTCGCACACCACTCCCGCCCAACGTGCGCCCTTTCCACATTTCGCAATCGACGCAAACAGCCAATGCGCGACGGGCGGCCGAGTCGTGGCGGAAGGGGGCCGCACCGGTGCGCCGGCGCCGTCCGTCATTCTGCGACTCCGCCACGACTCGGTCGCCCATGCGGGTCATCGCAGCAGGCGCCTCGGCATCGCTGAATGTCACCGGGCCAAATCACCGGCCGCGTGCAAGGCTTCAGAGAAAAGAGCGACGCTCCCGAGTGTGTGCCCGCCGATGGAGGGGAGCGCGGCGCCACGTGGCGGTGCGACAGATGCAAGAAGACGAGCTGCACCTCCTTGTGCATGATGCCGATCAGCATAGGACTGCAGTAGCCGCACGGAGCACTGCGGGTAGTGCCCACCTTCGAAGGCAGCGACACCGACGTCTCCGTGAGCGTATAAGGCGCACCGGCGGCCTACTTTTGGGGAGGTGACCCATGGGTGCGGCCACACCCAGCAGTTCCCTCCGAGCCGCCCGCTGGACCTTCGTGAAGCCGAGGGGTGGGGGGGGCCTCGGGGACACCCTGCTCAAGTTGCCGGGGGCATTCCCATGCTTCGGATGCGGTCCTACGACGTCGTATCGGGGCCCACACCCGTGACCCTCGGCACGCCAGAGGCAGAAGAGGGCTGCGCTGCAGACGGTAATGGCAGCGCGCGTTGCCGCGATAATGGGTGTGCCTTAGTCCTGCGACGCGACAAGGCGCAGAGAGCGGGCTCACGAGCGCATCATGGCTGCCAGGGGTCCGTAGCGGCAGAGGTGGGAGAGGTAACAGGCTGTCCCGCCCACGGCATATCCGCGGTGGAGTGGTGCACACGGACTTTTGTGTAATAGAGCGGCTCGCAGACGACGAAAGGTCACAGTGGCGATGAAAGTGGTCTCGGGTCTGCAGAGTTGGAGGCGGAGGAGGAGGCAGTGACGCGACGAGTCAACTTCGCGTGTGCGAACGTCAAAGCGCTGTCCATGTTTCCCTCCCCAGGCGCCACTGAGCGGCGTCCTTAGGAAGCTGCGTTGGGCTAAGGGGCTCGTCGAGAGAGGTCTACCGATGGCTCACCCTCCTGCTCTCAGACGGTAAACAGAGAGGATGCCTCGACAGTTCGCTATCGTGTGCCCGACCGTCAGCTACCGCGGAATCGAGAGGAAATGGAGGGAGAGGAAGTCACTCGCTCATTCCCAGCGTGCGGCCCCAGCCAAGGCCATGTTGCTATGCCGCAGCCCCACGCACGCAGGCTTTACGTGCAGACCGACGCACGCCTCAGCTTTCATCGTCGTCATTGTCGTCCTCATCGCTCATGTCAAGGCCTACGTCATTACGAGGCACAGAGGCACGGAGGTCCCTCTGCTGCGTAGACGGCGGCGCGCTGTTGGATAAAGCGATGCTCCTTTGGGATTGGGTAAGAGAAGAGGAGGCTGGCGAAGGTGTGTCGCGCCCATCCACCACAGCGCGCTTTCCATTTTGTGAAGGGACACTTTCACCCGTCAGGTGCTCAGCCGTTTGCACCTCTACAGAGTTTCGCAGCTGCTGCGGGTGCATCGGACGGGGACGATGCGATGGACCCGCCCTCTCCAAGTGCCTGGAGGGCGGCTGACGGCTGCCGTGCACGTTCGCTGCGCCCCTGCTGCGCCAGTACTCGAGCAGCAGATAGAGGGCACTCCCGTACACAAGGCTATTCCACAAGATCCTCTTGAGCATATGCAGCCACATGGCCCGCTCCGCCCGGCCAACTCCTCCCGAGTAAAACCAGTTGAACACGGATCGCAGTAGTTGGCGCTGTAGCTACGATTAAAGTTTCGGGTTGACTCATTGGCGTAGTGCTTGCCGGAGCTGTAGTACCAAGCCTCGGCATGTGCGCCGCCTCGACGATCACCAATGTTGAAGCGTTCCTCGTAGATTTGCGCGTGCTTTCCGCCTGATACACCGAGGCTGGAAGCAGCCGCGCACGCATCGCTGTAGGTCTCGTTCAAGTCTGCATTGGTCGCCAGTTTGCGGAAGCCACTGCACAGGTCATCGCAGACATCTTTTAGCTGTCGGAACGTTGCTGCACCGCCGCCGGCGCCAGAGAGGCAGCGGCTCACCGTCTCTAGGTGAGCCGCTTCGATTGCTGCTGAGAAAGTGTGACCACGAAACACGACGGGGAAGCGCAGGCTCGCCCACAGCAGGAGAATACAGAAATGCATGGCGTATCACATTCGCCGGCATCTTGGCGAGCGCACGCCAAGTCAGCGCGTTAGGGGTGAGTCAACGCGCCCCTTTTCTCTTTCGGTTTGTTTCGGTCCTCGGCGACGGTGCTGTGGAGGGAAAGAGGGCGGCGCGCGTCTGTGTGTGCGGTAATGAGTGGGAGTGGAGGGGTAAGGTGGGGGGGCAGCGCGTATCGAAGGGCAACGGTATACGGGGAAGGCTAAGAAGTCAGTATGCGGCCGTGGCAACAATCGAAACGGCACGGCAGCGCCAAAGTGAGGTGCGACGCACCGCTGCAAAAGATGGGGTAAGAGCGGGCGGCAGCGGCGAGCACTAAGGCAGCCTGCAGAGCAGCGCTGCGCCTTGGCTGCAGCCGCAACCCATTCGCTCTGCATCCGCTTACTCTGTAGTATTTTAGAGTAGAGGCAGTACCCCTCCCACTCTCCGAGAGAGAACGGGAGTTGCACCATGCCAGCGCTTGATCCCAACAGAGGCCTGTCCCCGCGAGCGGAAGCGAAGCAGCAGCCATGTGTGCACGTGGAAGGATGGAGCTCCTCCAGCCAGCAGAGATGTGTAGCAGGCGGCCGAAAAGATGTGGGGAAGAGCAGAGAGAAACAGAAGATGCGATGCTCTCCGCGGCTGCTTCTCTCGCTATGTCCGCTGCCCCTATCCCCATCGGCGCCCGCTCACCTCACTCAGTCCGAAGGTCTCCGCGGTGCGCCCTGAGCACCTCCAGAAAGGCACGCAGCTTCTCATGCTTGAGAAGCTGTCGCAGATGCGCGCGGTGCTCTTGGAGGCTAGCCTCGAGTGCTGCTGTGTCGGCGCCGAAGCAGTCGGTGAGGGACTCCTCGTACTCGGCTTCGTACACGGCTCGGGAAAGGGTTCGTTGCACGGCGCTACGACGCAGAAAAGGGATGGCACCTTCGTTTAGGTGCTGAACTTTGAGGCAGAGATCCTCGTCGCTGTTGGTGAGTGCCCCGTCAAACCAAATGGTAAAGCAATACCGCGATGTACCCGTGCAGCGGGAGACGGGCCGCACGCGGTGCAGGATCATGTCGGATTTGAAAAAGACGATGGTGCACAACTTCGGCGGCACGGTGATACAGGGGCGGAGGAACGGCATCAGCTGCAGCTCCCCACCGCTGTCAGGAGTCCAGCCTTCGGTTAGATAGACCGCCATCGTGAGGCGGCGCTTGTTTGGCTTGCCAGGGTTATCATAGTGCCACGGAAACGCACCGCCTTCGTTCATCTGCAGCTTCAGTGTGACAGAGCGCGAGGCGCGGTCAGCCGTGTCGCACGGCTGCAGATCCTCACAGAAACCAACCCGGTCCCTCAGCACCTCCACGAGCTCCCCGAGCTGACTCTCAAAGAGGGCGTTGAAAAATGGAAGTTGGCGTCGGATCGCGGCGTTGTGCAGATCACACTCGTATATGTGCGGCTTTGTGAGCTTCACCGGCCCATCTGCCGTGAGAAGCTCCATTTGGTTTGCGGTCTTGCCGCCTTCAACGTCGTGAAAGCAGCGACGCACTTCGCGCAGGAGCGCTGCCGCCACCGCCGCCGGCAACGGCTGCTCATCGAGGACGAGGTACCCGTCCAGGTCCAGCTGCTCGCAGCGCTGTCGCGTCAAAAGACGCTGAATGTGGTCGACCAGGCTGAACTGTGAAAACATATCAGCGACGCAGCGAATGAGTCAGGGGAGACGAACGGCCTCCGACTTCACATGTGAGGGCGGTGGCGCAGTCTCACGACAGAGTCGCGGCGCGTTGTTGTGCAAGAGAGTAACCCCCACACACACCACACGGGGGGGGCAAACAAAGGGCAAACACGAGGACAGAACACATAGCGAGTAGGCTTCGATGCCGTCCTTGGCGAGTGGTCCTGACTACACTGCGGCGTGACACTTCACGGAGCATTTGGGGGGAGGGGGGTGGGCTGGCTGTTGGCGAGCGTGCTGCTCCGTCACACGCGAGAGCTCCGCGGCTCTCCTTTCCATGATGGCGGCCATGGCCGGTGTAACGGTCCTCTTTTCTCATTCACCCACAGTTCCAGGGTCGTGACGGAGAAGAGAATAAGCCGATGGCCGATAGCCAACACAGTGTGTGAGGGAGTGCCCGCAGGCACGGACAGAACTATAATGCGTTGGGGCATTGCTCACAAGACGTATCCAGTCCTACAAGCATCCTGGAGGCCTGCGGCAGCGCACATTGCTGTGGTCCTCCTCTTCTCCCCACGGCCTCCTCTCCTCAGGTAACGATGGGTGCGCCGCCCACGGCGCTCTTGAATCGTTCGGCGTTGGCGTGGTTGCGGGCAGACGCCTCCCGGAGGCGGCGCTCGCGCGCCAACCATTCCAGCCCTGCCTCCACCATCCCAGCGACGGTGTAGACGCCGCCCAGAACGGCGCATAAGTGCACCAGAAAGTGGCCGATGGCGTCGTACTGCACCGCACAGTCCATCGCAAAGGGCGACAACTTATAGGAGAAGTACAGTCCGGGTGCTCTGCCCTGGCCGTTGTACTGCAGCACCGAGTCGAAGGCAGTGTACTGGTAGCCGAAGCGGTCGTCCTCTCGGGGGAGACGCACCGTGGAGGGGATGAGCTGCAGGAAGAACTGATAAAAGTACGGCTTCTGCAGGCTGTAATTGCGCCTGACACCGGACATCGGCTCTAACGTCTGGCGGCGAATCTGCGGAACGCCCCAGTTATCGTACACGTTGCCAGCCGAGAAGTGGTGGATCTGAAAGTCGGGCCTGTACATCTTGCTGTCCTCCACCCTGTAGTCCTTCAGGATAATGTTGAACGATGCAGGTGCGGCCGACATGGGGGCGGTCCCTTTGATGAGGCAGCCGCGCTGCGCCCCTGAGAGCGCTTCGCCGGGAAGGTAGGCAGCAGGCGAATCCGCGGCGTAGGAGCCGTAGGGAATATGATAGAGCGACACCTTTGTGTCTTGCTCCGTCTGCGTGTCGTGCGCCGATGCCGTCATCGTCTCCGTGCCAATGCGGTGGCAGGGCATGAAGGGAAGGCTGATGGAGAAGTGCAGCCTATCCAGCGTGCGCTGCGTTTCGGCGTCCAGAGTATTCTTGAAGGCTGAGGGGGTGATGTGGCAGTGGTGGTGCCCGCTGTAGTAGCCGAGAAGCTCACCGATGAGGAGAATCACCAAGACGGCGGCAGTGGCGATGCTGAAAACGGCCCCGTACGGGGTGGCAGGCGTCAGATGCTTCTCCCTGTCCTGCACCACTCGGAAGAGGTCGCACTTGTGGAGGAGACGCATCGTGGATCTATGAGGGTTGGAGTCGGGGTGGAGAAGCTCTGGCTTGAGGAAGAGAGGTGGAGGTGGTGGCTGTCGCCGTCGGAGAAAGCCACTGAATGCGGCTGCCACGCACGAACCGCCCCGCAATCGCTGATATCAGAAACGGCAGCTGCAAGAAGAGGAGAGAGAAGAGGGAGGCTTACGGAGGGCGCGTTGTCTGCACGGCCATTCTCGAGATGAAACAAGAAAAGCGGGGCGAAGTAAAGGAGCGAGCCGCGTCACGGAGAGAGGCAGACCCTCTCCCCTTCTCATTCACACACACACACACACACACGCACACATGTTTACCTGACAAATGCCTTTGAAGAGCACTGTAGGCCCATCCGCACAGTCCCTTTGGACGGTTTCACTCACAGAGTGCACCGCTGTGAGTGACGAATGGCCCTCGAGGAGGCCGATGCGCGTGGAAGGGGCACAGCAACGTGCGGATGTTGACAAGGGCGGATGCAGAGCCCCACCTCCTACGCACGGAGAGCATCAAACCTTGATCGGCAGCCACGCACATGCAGACCGAAGGAGGGAGGTGGGTGCTTGTTGTGCAGGGCTCCCCTTGAGGGCCGAACAGCACCTCTATCGCATCCGCCTATCGAAGCGAACGTCGAAACGGAGTGTGCGTACAGTCAACGAAGAAGCAGCAACAGCTCAAGGAAGACATGCGCGACGACACGTCCGCACGTCCGTAAACGCACATACACAGACACAAACGCAACTCCTTCACGAACGCTGAATAATACGAAGGAATGTCTCTCTTCACCAAACCTCAGGCACGACAGCGCTCACGCGCCTACCGCTGGTCAGACCTTCGGGAAACGAGTGCCGTGAGGAGGTGCTCGGGCGCTCAAACGCAGCAATTTCTCGCCCTCCTCCTTCTGCCTTCACTGTGGCAGCACTTGCAGGGGAGCCTCTTCCTTAGCCGATGCCGTCGAGACAGCAGACGACAGCTGCTCCTGCAGAATACTCGGCGAGGAAGGGTACGGTAGGGCCGGCAGAGCCCCAGGCCGCTGCCGGCCCTCCACATCGTGCAGTGAGCCGCCGAGTGACTGGTCGTCCTTTCGCGCCTTCTCCAATGCCTGTCGCAGCTTCTCATTTTCGCTCCGGAGCGCCGCAATGGCGGCATCCTTTTCTGCTAGTACCTCCTCCAGCTGCTGGCCAAGATCCAACCTCAGCTGTGCAATGATCTGGCTCCGGAGGTGCTGCTCCAGCGCCGCCACATCTACGGAAGGGAAAAGCGAGGGCCGAGGAGTGGCGCCTTTCATTCGCGGCAGCACCGCCTCCGCCGGCGCTCTCACTTTGGTGTCCGTGTCGCTCGCCACCGTGTGTAGAAGATCAGAGGACTCGTAGATGAAGCGCGCGGCATGCGGCAGCAGCGAGGCGTACTTTGACGGACCTCGCCGTACCCGGCGCCGTGGAAGGGACTTCGCGGCACCGGGCAACAAGGCAGCGATTCCACGCCGTGCTGCAGCGCTTCCAGACTCCTTCGAGTTAGACCGCACCTGATGCGGTCGTGCCCCCTGCGTCACGCGCGAGCGCGGCTCCGTCGCTGTGTCGCATGTGGTGATGCTCTCATTGGTGTCGGCGATGCCGATTTCGCTCGGCGACCGGTTCACCTTCGCGTACCCGTGTCGTCGCTTTTGTGCGCGGCGCTGCTTTTGTGCGGACCCCACAGCGTCTGTGTGCCTCGTGTTGGTTCGTTGCCCCGAAAACGCCGCCATCGAGGCGGGCTCAATCGTCGCGGCGGCGGCGGTCGAGCGACTGCGAGCGACCAGCTGGTAGATCCGTGGTGCGTTACGCGCCCTGCTAGGCTCCACAGACGCGATGCTGAGCCCTTTGACGCGGAAGGCGTACCGCAGTGTGTTGCTGGTGTGCTCGTGGTTGACGGAGCTTGGTGACACCGTTGCGATCATGACAGTCTTGCTGTTGCCGGTGAAGCTGTCGCGGAGCACCTCCGTGAGGCGGGAGCCTCGGAACGGCACATGCCTCTTCTTTTCATCCAAGGCGCGGATGCACTCCTTCAGTGCCAGAAGAGACTTGTTGATCTCGGCGCCTTCCAGGCGCGTCAGCCGGTCATGCGCAGCCGTGTCGGCGGCCCGCTCGCTTCCGGCTAGGTCGACAAAGTTGATGGTGCCCGTGAAGTCGGGGTGTAAGCTGTCTTTGATGCGGAGGGACAGTACCGCGTGGGAGCGGCTGGAGTGCTCGTTCGCCGTGGTCGTGCCGGTGCGGCGCTGCTCCATGCCAGACTGTACGAGGTGCCACAGCTCCTCAACGGCTGCGACGGTGCACCACGTGACGCCGCAAATGTTCACGCGGCGGTTGGCATCCTCGCGCAGGACGATGGGGTGTCGGCGGTTGAGGAGGTCGTAAAGAGAGTTGCAGTAAATCTCGAAAAAGGAGACGCAAAGCTGCTGCCCCGGCCGCAGCCGCTCGAAGAGGTCTGCCGCCGCCTGCAGGTAAAGACCCTTCTCCGTGTCCGTCCCTATCATTGTGTACGTTTTGCCGCTGCCCGTCTGTCCGTAGGCAAAGCATGAGGCACTGCCACCGGACAGGCTGACGGTGAGCAATTCCTTGACGGAATGGGCGTAGACCTCCTCGTTCGCAGCCTCCGCCCCGAAGGCGTTGTCGAAGACGTAGTCGCTGCTCTCCTTGTAGCTGGTCAAGTCCACGCGCTGCTTCCTGACCGCGATGCGCACGTGCGCGCCGTCCACCTGCACGCAGTCCACACCAGACTCACCCGGTGCCAAGGGACGCTTGCGCACCACAACCGTGATGCGACCGTCTCTGCTTTTCCCACGGCCATTGGCCACTGATAATACCCTCGCCTCCGCCACCGGCAATGGTGTCCTCAGCTGGGCGGTGGTGCGATCTGCTCGTCTGTGGCGCAAAGGACTAAGAGAGGGAGCGCCATCTTCAGCCATCTCAGTCCTTCTCGGTGTGAGCGATGGGCGCTGCGAGGGTGAGGGAGTGGGGCCCCTCTCTTCTGCGACTCTCGGCTCTGCGCGAGGGGCCACGTTCCCCAGCAGAGGCGTCTGTACTTCCAAAGGCAACGGCGTGACAGGGGAGCTGGAGAGCGATCTGAGGCGTCTGCCGCCAGCACGCACCTTTGAGCGTGACACGCTGGGGAGCGCCTGAACGACGGATGGCTGCTCAAGCGGACTGGTATGCATCCTGAGCAGGCGCGATAACGGCGGAGCATCAGTCAGCTTTGTGAGCTCGCTGCCAGCGCTGCTGTGCAGCTTAATGGGCGTTTCGTCGGAGTGGCGACGCTGATAACTCTGAGCGACGCGCGAGACTCCAGGTGCTGACATGTGGCGCGGCTCGTTGCGAGGGTTGAGGAGGGCTGTCACGGATGGTGTGTCAGCCGCCAGGCCGTTACCTCCGCCACCACCCATGCCGGCAAACTGGAGAGAGAGGGAGTCAAGCTCACGGTTCAGGGACGACACAGACGGAATGGCAACGCCGCTGAGGAGCTGCCGTGGTGTCGCCGCTGAGCCGTCGCGCGAGCGGGCCCCGGCAGTCTCGCCGTGAGTAGTGAACGCAAATAATTTTTGACTACCGCTGCGCGGTGCAGTTTTGTCTTGCAGAGCCGCAAGACGTGGCAGAATGGGCGACGTAGGACGAGTGCGGTGCTCCTCGTTCTGGATGAAGCGGCGCACCTGGTGCGCCTCTGCCTCCGCTTTGGAAGCCCATGAGCTTCCCTCTCCGCTGGCGTCGATTGGCGCTCGCATTAGTGGGTCCCCGTGCATGCGGTTGTCATACGCTAGAGACGACAAAGCCGTGAGTAAGAGGAGGAGCACTTGTAGTAAGTAGGCGGCTGACAAGTCGACGACGCTCCGCTACGGTGCAACGCGTGGTCGAAGAGGAGAGGGGAGGTTGCAGGAGGGACAGCGAGGCCGTGGCGAAAGAAGGTGGGAGGCAATGATGGGAACACGATCTGCGGCGGAGTCGCTCACGTCGCATGCGTCATTTAGTGTCCCGTGCGCTGAGTGGCAAACGTGCTTGGTGTCCTGACCACAGCGAACCCCTCTCCACCCCACACACACACACATACACACGCGGGGAAGAGGAGAGGAAGACAGAGTAGAGCTGCACGGTGAGTCCGTGTATGGGTATGTGTTGGGGGGGAGGGCTGTCTGCGCAACATACTGTCGACGGAAGCATACATCTCTCGTGTACAGTGCAGCCGTCGAGTGGGAAAGAGAGACGAAAGCAGAGCCATTAGAACACACACACACACATAGGGGGAGAGGAGAGAATCGTATAGGCTGGGTTCCTCCCCATACGCCAGCCCCCTCAACTGCCCCACTTTGCCTTCCCTCTGTGAAAGATGAAAAAGGAGGAGAGGTGGTGTGGGGAAGGCGCTGCCAGCGTACTCTCAGAGAGGAGCCCACGGCGAAGGGCACAGAGGGGACACAGCGCATGGGGGCAGAGTCGAAAAAAAAAAGTACCGGACAGGAGGGGGGAGGGAGGCATCTGCCGCCTTTGCACAACCACTTCGGCGACTGCTCCCCGCCCCGCCTCGCCCTCTCCGCAGCCGGTCGGCGCGGGCACCTACACCATCACTGATCACAGAGGTCCATCAGCTCCTGAATGGTTGTGTCCATGCGGTCGCATTGGTTGCCGCCAAATCTGCATGGGATGAACTGCATGGAAGCGGTGCGCAGGTACCAGGTGGAGAGGACCGTCGGCATCGTTTGCACGGAGAGCATGCGCCGCGCCTGAGCCTCAGGACTAAAGCTCAGGTCGTACTTGGAAAGAACGACGGGGGGACCCGAGAAGGTGACACTGTTGACGTTCTGCTGAATTCGAAGGCCAATCACCGCGGCCCTGCTGCCCACGGGGCCATGCCCTACGAAGAAGACATTCTCGCGGTCGCCGCTTAGGCCACTTAGCAGTCCGTTCACGACGGAAGTTGTTTTGTCGATGGAGATCTTCCACTGCGCAGGCACGAGACGCTGGGCAAACGTCAGGTACGGCAGCAGCCGCTCCACGTACGGTGCGGGCATGAGGAAGGAAAAAAAGGACAGCGCATACGTGTCGATCCACATGGCCATGGACTCTATCAAAAGTATGGAGTCACTGCCGGGACGCGAGGTAACGATGGTCGTGTTGACGGTGGGCGTCTCTTCGCGGAACGCGTCAAGGTGCATGACTTCGGTGTCCACCATCTCTGGTGTTGGCAGACGCTTGAACGACGGGAACCAGCGGTGCAGATCCGTTTTCTGCGCAGCAGCGTCGTCGTTGAGCCCCAGCTTTGCGAAAAGGGCCATGCCCAATACATCAAGGGTTGGGCCAAACTGCGCAAGGCACAGCGGGGGCATCACATATGTCGTGTTGCTCTGCGCAGCTGCGGAGGCCGGCGTAGCCATGCGGCTGACATGCATCCGTGACCCCGCGCGATCTGTGAACCTCAGGTGCCAGGACGCGGGGGACGCGCTGGGGCGATGCGCGTAGTTTGGGAAGAGGGCACTGCTGACCGAGCCCTCGTACACTTCGGCGTCGCTGAAGTAGGCGAGAAGGCAGCACGCGAGCAGCACCAACGTGAAGCCGGTGGTCATAGTGAAAATCCCAAAGTTATTCGACGTCTCATTCGCACGCATAACACCCAGCAGCAGATGCAGCGCCAGGGCTGCCACAAACAGTCCGAAGCGGTAATTGAAGACCATCAGTGCCGTAACACAGCCAATGAGGTGCAGGAGCAGGAGAAGCCACGACACGCGGAAGAACCACCGGCGCACCGCGCCCTTCCACGGCCCGAACACGCTCACCATCCCGGTGATGACGAAGAACAGCATGACGAAGAGAACAGCCAGCGTCGAGCTTCCCCAGTCGCTACTCCACCCGTTCTGTGAAAGAGTGAAGATGGCGTTCATCCAGAAGACGGAGGCGTAGAAGGCGCCGCAGATGATAATGTCAGATGAGGAGCTCACGCTGCGGGCGATCATGAAGATGGTGCAGAGCAGTAGCAGCACTGCCTGCGCCACAATGGTAGCGCACAAAAAAAAGAAGCCGCCGCCCGTGAGGAATGCGGTGCCCATCGCCACCGACAGCACGCCGACCACCGTGAGCAGCATCACCTCCGTTGCCGGGCAGCGCTGATCCGTATTGTCGTCCTCCATCTCGACCTCCATAAAGAGGTAGACGGTGGCTTCGGCGTTGTTTTGCCGGCTGCCGTGCGCGTACGAGCGCGCGCTCAGCGTCCGAAAGCCGAAGGCGAAGACGACGTGATAGATGAAGATGAGGCACACGGCGACGATCCAGCCGTACGCGATGCTGTACTGCAGTCCCGTCAGGACGTCGTGGCGGGCGGCCATAACGCAAAAGAGAACAAAAAAGGCGATGGTGCAGCCTACGTAGATGACGAGCTGGACGGCGAGCGCCTTGGCGCCAAGCCCCCTGAACGCCTGCACGACGCGCCCCTCGAACGTGCTGCGGGTCACATCGAAGCCACGGGAGCACAGAATCACAAATTGCGAGGCCGCTACAATGAAGGCAGCTCCGTAGAGAAAAACCTGAAACGGATGCACAAAAATGGCGAAGAAAATGTGGATGAGCGTCACGACGCCGAGCAGCGCAATGAAGCACGTGCCGAGGAAGAAGAAGGAGGAGGTGACGATGAGGCACAGCCACAGAAACCCTTTCGCCAACAGCAGCACCGACGGCGGCAGACCAGCAAGCAGCTTGTCGCCTCGGATGACGCTTTCTCCGTGCAGCAATGCGCGCCGTTCCTGCACCTCAGACTGCACTATCTGCAGCCACTGACGCTCGTGCATCTCTGCCACGCTGAGGCGAAAGAAGGACTCGATCGTGATGAATTGGTGCACGTAGTCGGCGAAGAGGCTGCGCGGCGGGGAGTGCGAGATGATCGAGGCGTTGCACCGCACCTGGCCAGCCCACCGGGGAGCGTCCAGCTCCATACTGTCCGTTGCACACGTGAGGAGGTTGGCGTCGTCGTCGATGTCGATGGTGCCGAGGGCAGGGGTACGAGGGCTTAAAGACGGCACCGTCATGGAGCCGTTCGTTAGCAGCAGCGAGTAGCCCACGGGCTCAAGCGCCCCGGGAAAAAACTGCTCGCGCATTGAGGGCGACGGCTCGATGATGCTGCGCTTTAGGGCATCCATGGGGGACAGGTCCTCGATGCAGCCGGCAGCACGGAGATTGTTCAACTCCCACTCCTTCACCCCCTCACCCCGCTGCACGGCCGCTTTGAGTTGGTCGAAGTAGTTGCGGATGGTGGTGGCGAAGTTATCGTACCTCTCCTGGCTGTCACAGTTGTTCTTACCGCCGAGCTCGACCGGGAGTACGCTGGCGTCGAACACCTCGAGCAGCTTACCATGGCGGATGTCACTCTCGGAGATGATGATGATGCGCTCCGACACGATCGCCGGCAGCCGCGAGAAGATCGGCTTCGCCATGGCGGCGAGCATGCGACCCATCTTGCAGATATAAATCTTGTCCACGCACCCGGGGTAGTACTTGGCGATGCGCAGCGCAATGTCCGCCTGGAGGGTCATGTCGAGGTTGCTTATCATACTGGCCTTCTCCTGATTGACGAGCATGGCGATCTGGCAGCGCTTGCTCTCGGGTCGTAGGCGCGTGCCGTACGCGAGAAGCATATCGAAGTTCTTGCGGCTCTCCTCGCGACGGGACGCCACCGGCCTGTCGCGGGCAGTGGCGACGTAAAAGGTGACGCGGCCCACCTTGTCGTTGCCGACGACTTGGATAATGCCTTTCCGCATGTTCTCCATCATCCAGTCTGTGATGTCACACGCCGCCAGCTGAGTACGCTCGAAGTCGGCGCGGCGCCGCAGCTTCTCTACGGTCTCGTCGACATTGAAGTTTTTGTTCTCGAGAAATCCGTAGATCCAACAGTCGAAGTAGTTGTGGTGTACGCCGATGCGCTGCTTCACCCGGTCCACCTCCGCCTGGTGAGCATAGGCCCCTGTGCCGATGTCGAGAAGCACCGGCGAACTAGTCATGATGCGCCACTGAGTGGTGGCGGTGGTGCGGGAGGTGGGGGTAAACGAGAAGCGTAAAGGGGGCGGGAGTGGGGGGACAAGCAGCCTTATTAAGCAGGAGAAGGTGCTGATGGCAGCACCTCGAGCAAACCTTCGGAGCGAGAACGCCCAAGGTAGAAAGAAAGGGGAGAGGAAAGGGCACCGCAGCACTACGGCAGCTGGTCTATGCGAGTGCGAGGATGGGCGGGAGACGTCGGTGATTGCAAAGGAGAAAACGCAATAGCGACACACCCAAGACGGTGTGCCGGGAGGGGAGGGGGTTGAGATGGAGGAGGAGGGGGTGGGGTGAAGAGGGTACGAGAAGGAGAGACAGAAAGAGGTGCAGGTGGGGGCAGAAGCTTTGGGCGCGTCGTGGATCAAGGAGACCGCACGGCTTCAGAGGCAATGGGCACTGGCCACCCTGCTGAAACGCGGTCGACAACGTCGGGAAAAAAGCCTGAAAAGGAGAGCAGCGGCAGCCACAGAGACGGCGCACGTGGCGTTCGTCAGCGACTTTGCCTGCGCGCCTCTCTGTTTGCTGAGGTGCAGTGTGTAGGGGGGGAGGAGGGTAGGGGAAGGGAGGGGGGCGCCGCATGCATCTCTTCCGCACTGGATCGCTGGTACACGTAGACACACACGCACATGCCCCCACACACTCCGCTTGTTTTATCTTCTGTTTCAGTCAGCGGCGACCTCCATAAAAGAAGCGAGCGACTCTTTGAGACGGGAGAGAAGGGGCGGTGAGAACTTCGGCAGCGCTGCTCGTACGAGGGGGTGGGCGGCACCCTATGCAGAAGTGCGGAGGTGCACCCTCT
The DNA here is from genome assembly GCF_017916325.1 of Leishmania martiniquensis. Lineage (NCBI taxonomy): Eukaryota > Euglenozoa > Kinetoplastea > Trypanosomatida > Trypanosomatidae > Leishmania > Leishmania martiniquensis. Next base: position 85,332 of record NC_090166.1, read on the forward strand.
CCTTCTTGGCCTGCCACACCACATGTGCGTCAGCCGTTATCTCCTTTCCCCAACCCTTCTCACCCGCACCTGCCAACAGAGACTGCTCGTATGCTCTTCCGTCAATCACCCGCGCAGCAGCAGAGGCGACGGGCGGTGGAGGCGACAATGGAGGAAGACGCATGGCACAGGCAGGGAGGTGGGGAGGGGGCCGCTAGCTGCTCAAAGCGGAGGAGGAAAGAGGCAGGCGACCTGAGAGCCCCCAGCGGATGATGCGGCGGTTGACAAACAGAGCGCCTATGCTGCACGGCAACGGCAAAACGCCCTGGTCTCTGCAAGCCGCGCCGATGGCGTCCGGGCCTGGCCGCCGTTGGTTCTCTTTTTTTCCCCACTCTTACGCCTTCGCCAACGACTCGGAGGCACTGATGAGCGAATGGGGGGACACGCGAGCGATGGCAGACAAGGGCAAACGGCTGACGTCAGCCTAAAACACCGATGCGGGGGCACTAAGAGAGGGGGGCATCACGTGAAGGGAGTGCGCTCACGTTCACACCGCCAACGCATGCGGGCGCACAGATAGACAACGACAGAAATGGAGAGTAGCAGGGCAAAGCTGCATCGAGGCTAATAGTCGCCCAGTCTCCTACGCTTCTGTTTCACACGACCCCCCCCACCTCTCTCTTTCTTTCAACGAGAATGAGGCTGCCGTGAGAGTGTGCACGCAGCGGAGCACAGAGTAACAAACTGCGGACGTTAACCACAAAAGTAAAGGCGCATCCTTCACGGCAGTTATGCAAAGGGGACGTGCCGGCGACCCTCGGTGTCACCACAGGCCGTGAGCAATGCCGTTGAGAAGAACTGCTGTTGCATGCACTGGAGAGCGGCGCCGTTACAGAACAGACGTTGGTGGACGGTCGAGTCATGACCGCCGATGTCGCTCAGCGCTCCATGGTAGGCGTCGATGGGCAGAACATAGTCGTGGTATCCCTCTAAAGACACCCCGAACTTGCGGGCGCAGTGCAGAAGGCCGGGGGAACCAAACACGATGGCGCGCGTCTTCGCCTGGACTGCCGCCGCCGAAAGAAAGCCGCCCGCCACGCCGCCGCCGGTGAGGACAACGTCCGTTTTCAGCTGGCGCCTCCTCATGTGCGCGTACTCGCTGAGGTCGTCTACCAGGAACCGCGCTGCGAACGGGATCAGACGAGTAGCGAAGGCCATGATGTACACCATGGAATCGACCCAGTCGTACGGCATGAAGATGGAGAGCGGGGACAAGGCAACCGCGTCGACCCAGCCCACCATGCCTACAATGGACGACATGGCATAGCGGTTGTTCAACACGAAGACGGTCGTGTTTGCAGCGGTCGGCAGCAGGAACTCGTGCACCTCCCACGGGACGCCATCTGCCTTGACCTCTTCCACCACACCGTTGTAGATGACGCCGCGCGTGCCGAACCAGTTTTCGAAGTCGAGGGTGCGCGCCTCGCCTGTGCGGGCGCCAATGAGCTCTTTCAAAAAGGCGATGTCAACCACGCGGAACGAGCCGTCCTGGCCCAGCCGCAGCGTGCAGACTGGATAGCGATGATAGAGCTCCACCTGCGAGAGCGACGGAGTGTTCGGTGGGCCCGGTGAAAGACTCTGCGGTGCCGTGGTCATGAGTGTCGTGCCGTACCACCCCAGCAGCACGCACGACACGCCGAGCAGCATCACCGCCACGGCGAGAAAGAAAGAGGCGTTGATGCTGGTGAGGTTGCGAGGGGCAAAGACGATGTTCAGCGCGTTGTGGATCATGATGGCGAGGCAGAAGAGCCCTATACTCCAGTCCAGGAGCGGGAACACCGCGATCCAGCAGCCGACGATGTATGTCATGACGACAAGGTAAGACATACGCAGCAGCCGGCTCCGACCCGGGCGGCGCAGGCACGACATCGCCAGCAGGACAAAGCTACCATTCAGTATCAACGCGACCATCGCCGAAACACCGTAGCGGTGGCTATTATTCTGGAGGCCTAGGGCAAAGGTCACGTAGCACCACACGAGCGTCAGCATCCACAATGTGAAGCGCAACAAGGACCCGCTCAGCGAGTTGGACAGGGCGTCGGAGTAGTAGTGCACCATAAACGCTGCCACGAGGGTCGCCGCAAAGGTCGCGGCGTAGAGGCCGATGATATGGCTGATGAGGAAGCTAATCCCGAGGAGCATGCTGATCACCAGCGGGATGCCGCAGATGACGTAGGAGGAGGTGCGCAACGTGAAGCGCGCGTCAAGCTCACGTAGCTGCTCCTTGGAGGCGTCGCCGAAGTTGAGGGCGAGAAAGAAAGGCAGCGCGGCAAGCCGATTATCCGTGTCGCGCGTCGTCGTGGAGGCGAAGATGCCGGTGAAAAAAAACACATGCGTGAAGGCGATCACGAGCAGCGCGCTTATCCAGCCAGTCGCAAAGGATACTTCGAGGCCGCGAAGCGGGTTGCTGCTCACCGCGTACACGCAGAAGACGATGAACTGAATGACAACGACCACAAAGAATAGTCCCACCTCCGCCACAGTGCCCCAGTAGCTGCCGAGGTTCTCAAAAAGAGGAATGACGTTGCGGTTGTAGACGGCCAAAATACAGTCCGACGCGCGTGTGCAAAGGGAGGCGCCTTGCACGGCCACCATGAGGAGCACAGCGCTCAGCGGAAACACGTAGCTCGGCTTCACGAAAAAGCCGAGAAAGAGGGTGATGACAATGTCGGCGCAGAAGACGGCGGAGAAGACAAGGGCGGCGGCGAAGTAAATCATGTTCATGACGGTGATGGTCGCCAGGAAGATGCGGTAGAGGGCACGGAGAGGGTACGGGACGCCGACGTACCACTTCTGATCGGACACGTCCAACCCGCGAATGCCGAGCTCGGTGGTTGTCTTGAGAGCAGATACGAAGCTGTCCAGGATCTTGTACCGCTCGCCGCTTTCGCTGTTCTCGACAACTGTGCGCCACCGGAGCAGCTCTTCCAGGAAAAAGAGCCCGAGGCTGCGCGGAAGCGGCGCTACCAAGTCTGTCCACGACATGGGCGCCCCGGCTCTCGTCACCCCTTTGTCGGCGTCACCATCCTCCGGCGACAGTAGCGGCGACCGGCTTGTGAGGCATGTCATGAGGGGCTTCAGCTCTGGGTCAAGGTTCTCATCTGCCTCTGCTCTATGCTCCGCCGAGAGTGGCGAGACACTCAGCGGGGGCGGCCGAGTAACGCCTGCTGCGTCGGCGTGGACAGACGGCTCGCGCAGCGGCGTCTGCACCGAGAAAGAGGAGATGGACTGCACGAGCATATCGGCCTGCGGCGTTGCTGTCGCAAGACCGCCAGGGGCGCCCATTTCGTGCGCCGCTTCGGGGTCGACACCGAGGCTGTCCAGCTCATATTCCTTGACGGTCATGCCACGCTCATTTACGGCCGCCTTCAGCCCTGCATAGTATTTCTCCACCCGGTCCGCGTAGGCGTCCCAAAGCTCCTCACTGTCACAGTTGTTCGTGCCACCAAACGCGACCGGCAGCACCTCTGCATCGAAGAGGTCCAGCAGCACGCCTCTCTCGATATCGTTGTCGTCGATGATTTGAATGCGCTCCGACACGATCGCCGGCAGCCGCGAGAAGATCGGCTTCGCCATGGCGGCGAGGGTGCGGCTCATCTTGCAGATGTACATCTTGTCCACGCACCCGGGGAAGTACTTGGCGATGCGCAGCGCAATGTCCGCCTGAAGGGTCATGTCGACATTCTTAAAGAGGCTCGCACCTTCCTGATTGATGAGCATCACCATCTGGCACCGCATGTTTTCCTTGCGCAGACGCGTGCCGTAGCTGACGATCATGTCGAAAGAGCGGCGCTGCTCATCACGGTGTTTGGCCTGCGGGTGGTCACGCTTTGTGTTGACGAGGAAGGCGACACGTCCCGCCTTGTCCTTGCCGAGTTCTCCGATAATGCCCCTGCGCAGCGACTCCCGCATGAAGTCCGTCAGCTCATAGGAGGCGAGCTCGTTCGCCTCCATCGCAAAGCGCCGCTGCAGCTTTGCGACAGTCTCATCAACATTGAACTTTTTGTTCTCGAGGAAGCCGTAAAGCCAGGCGTCGAAGTAGCCGTGATTAATGTCGAGCCGCCGCTTCACCTCGTCGATCTCGCCGCGGTGAGAGATGGCGACGGTGCCCAACTCACTGAGAGACGTGTATTTAGGCAGCATGATGTATGCGAGCGGGGCACAGCAGAAGAGGTAATGTGCTCCTGCTCCCCCGGGAAGAGATGTGGCAACGGCGCACGAAGCCAAGGGGATCAGCTTCTACGCACTCTACACCTTACCGGTGCGTCGCCTCTTCGGTGCGATGGCTCTGCAACTTTCGCCCGTGACGGCCGTGTGATAAAGTGGCATAGAGCGCGCGCAGTGACTGAGCGTAAGGGATAGCGGGAGGGGGGAGGAAGAAGAGCGATGGAGATGCGCGTAGCGGAACTAACAAGGGGAGGAGCTCGGGCACGATACGAGGCCGCGTAGGCGCCGAGCAAGGAGCCAGGCGCTCGGTGCGTGTAGGAGGGAGGGACGCATTCCGTCCTCACACGCACATACAGGCAAAAGCAGCGGCGATGCACCGCCGGCCTCATTCGTCAAGGACGATAGCGCAACACTCGTGCGCCTGCATGTCTCCCCTCTGCCCTCTTCACTCCTCCGTGTGCTCGTGCTCGAGCCCGCATAGAGCCGTCAAAGCGATCGAGGCAGCGGCGAGAGCACCACGCCGCACACATTCCAAAGATAAATGTGTATGTGTGTATACGCCATCCACACACAGAGGCACACGGTGCATCAAAAGGCGCTGAAGAGTATGCAAAGAAAAAAAAACGCCGCCGCCGCCGCTGGCCTGTTGTGAAGGGCACGAGGGAAAAGGGGGCCTCTCCTGAGACACGCGCAGACGCTATAAGACGAGCGAAGGGCAGATATACGCGGCGCAGGGCAGGAGAGCCGGCACTTGGTCGCGGCGACAACGAAAGAAAAGGGACCAGAAGAAGTGAAGAGGCCGGGCCTAGAATACGAGGATGACCGACACAGGCGGTGGCCAAGGCGGGTGCGGTGCACACCCATCACAGGAAAGGAGATGCGCCATCAGAAAACATCCCGCGGCCCCCTTTCCCACGCGGCCTCGCAGGCCACACTCAAACGTGCCATGGCGCCTCCTTGTCTTCTCTTCCCTCTGCTCCCTTCCCTCTTTGCGCTAGGTCCCTCTTCTCTGGTGTTGGGGGCCCGCCTCGGACGCCCTCGCCTTCCACAGCGCGATGTGTGCGCTCATCGAGTGCCGATGCCTCTCATGTTGTTCTTTGTGTTTGGGTGTGCGCGCCGGTGGAGGGGAGGGACGACGGCGGTGACTTCAGAGAGACGCGCGGCGTTGTTGGCGACCCGCTGCTGGTCTCCGGGACAGATGAGTCACTGTCTCCTTCCATCGGGGAGGTGTGCACACGACTCAACGCGTTGCCGGTACGGCGGCAGACGAAGAAGAACGTGCCGGTCAGAGCCGTGAGGAGAGGGCATCGCAGGGAGTACAAATCGCAGTAAAGCGAGAGCGGCACGGCGAAGGAAAAAAAAGTGAAACCAAATCGAAAAAAATGATAAATATTCACTGAACGTTCAATCTCATTCTGCTGGGTAGATGTGATGAGCTCACACACGCCAACGTGGCGAAAGCGGGCGGCAGACGCAGGAGAGTACGCACAGTCGCCTGCCGCGCCACCACCGCGCATCCCATCAACTCTTACCCACCAAAGACAGGCAGCAGTGCACATAGAATGGAGAGGGGGAGGGAAGGGATTCTGCAGACAAATGCGCGAAGGTCTATGATGCGCAAGAAAAGCCGTGGTGGAGGGAAGAAAGTAAATAAATTTATGCCTACAGCATGCGGAAAAAAAAAGAAGGGGACTACAGAAAAGGGGGGAGGAGTAGAAGGGGGAGGAGGAGGGAAGGCTTAGCGATTCGCGTGAAGGATGAAACCAGAGCAACGCGGGGGGAGAGAGAACATACGTTACGTAACAAAGGTTTGAGGGAGCGCTGTCGTGCGCTCCTCTCTGCCGTTAGTGCTCTTACCCGCTAGCCCATACAAGCGGCAGAGCGCCTCTGCGAGAGCTTTTGAGAAGCAAAGAAAAAAAGGGACTTGAACTTTAGCGAACACAGAAATGCCACAGTGACACTGTTTTTCTTTTCTCTCTCTACTCGTCTGCTTCGAGACACAGCTGACGCGCTGGAGGTGCGCACACGCTCTCACTTCGTTCATGCCTTCTGCGCCTATGACTGTCGCACACACACACAAGCACGCAATTCAGCCAAGAGTGCTCGGTCACGGCGTCGTCGAAGACACTATGAAAGGTAAGGGCGAACGCGCAGGTGCTCGCGCAGCGTCACGGAGTCGGAGCTCCAAACTGCGAGGAGGCAGAGAGGGAGAGGAGAGCGTGTCAGACGAAATGAGCAAGGGCGCTGTGGGGCAGGCATTTACTTAATCCTTTGCGTGCTGTACTCTCAGTGCGTGGGTGATGGTGGCGAGGGCTTCTCCGTTGCCGGCGTGTGTGCAGAGGCGCGCCTTTCGCAGACAACACTTCGCTGATCTCTTCGGCCATCGCGCCGCCGCCGTGCGTCTACCATGAAGAGAGGGTGGCACCGTAAATGGCGGCGCTGGTGCCCCATACCACAGCAATCACACCAGCGAGCAGCAGCGTGTAGGTGCCCAGGAAGTGGCCCCACCCCACGCGCGCAATCGAGAAGCCGCCGGAGTACATCATGAACAGCGAGGGGAAGATGAAGCCAACGAAGCCACCGCAGAAGCCCCCCAGCAGACCAAAGACGGTGGTGATGCGCGGGATGAAAAGGCCGGCAACGAGGGCCACCGTTGACTGCAGGGCGCACAAGGCGGCGTTCTTCCACCATGGCACGCGGGACACGTCGGTGCCGATCATGTAGTACACGCAGTCGCGGCACGGGATCAGATGCAGCGCGAAACCAACACAAATTTTGAGCAGCATGCCAACGTACGAGACGGCCATGAGATGGTCCTGCATGGGGTTGTACATGGCCAGAATGGAGTCGCTCACCTCCGGGCCGAAGTCGAGATACCCGAAGAGGCCCGTGAGGAAGTAGAGGATGGCGCACAGCGACATGCCGAGGAGCGCGGCCAAGAAGACTCGGTGCACGGAGAACTTATACATCTCACGGGAAATCTCCGGCGCGTTCACCTGCGCAATGAAGGCGAACATGAGGCTTGACAAGCCGTTGATCGCCGTGTTGCCGGATTGGAAGGCCACAAGGTCGTTCCGCATGCCACGCTCGTGCAGACTCTGACCGGAGTGAATAATGCACGTGATGGTGAAGAACACAACAAAGAGGATGGCCACGGTCGAGACGATACGCAGCGAATTGATCTCCTTCAGCAGACACATCGGCAGGATCACGATGATCCACAACATCGAAGTGATGAGGCGGTACCCAGACTCCGACTTAATGTAGCCCGAAGCAGTCGGCGAGTTCGTCAGAAAGCCGGTGAGGATGCTCTTGAGGGCAATGATGTACGAGACGTCGCCGCCGAAGCAGAGCACCCACATCACAAAGACGACGAAGTAATCCCAGCCGCGACCCATTAGGCGACGCGCAATGATCTCCCAGTTGTACAGCCCGGTCTTGTGCGACACAATCGCAAGCAGCACAAAAGAGTACACCGCCATGGTCACCACGACAGCCAAGTAGATGGTAGCCATTCCCGTCCCGCTCATCTGAAAGGCCGCAGGAAGCCCGATGATGCCGCCGCCGATCGTAGAGCTGGCGATGCTAAAGGCTGAGGCCAAGATGCCGCCATAAGGCATGATCACCTGCAGCGCACGGAGAACAGGGTTGGTCGTGTGGCGGCGACGCCACACGCGGTCCTCACGGTCGCGCCGATCCGCCTCAATGATCTGCTGCGCGATGTCCATGACAGGCCTCTGCTTCGGGTATCCCTCCGCTGCTGGTTCTCGATCATCGCTAGGCGAGGAGGACTCGAGCCCCTTGGCCTCTTTTGTTTTGCTGCTCGTGCCGCTAACCCCCACCACCACCTCATCTGCCGGGCACTCCTGGCCAAGGTGGTCATTGAGGAACTGCAGTCCGTCGTCTCCGTACTCCGGCGGGTCCTCCGGCATATTATGTAGGCCTACACAGCCCTCGCCGCGCTGGTGATGCGACGCATCTTTGGCTCTGTGGATTCTGTCAGATGGCATCTCCCACGTTGCGAACCGCTGTTGTGAAGAGGGGAGTGAGTGTATGTGCGTGTGGTTGGGGAGGGGGCGGTGTTCGGAGCAGCGCGTGGTGTTGTGTGTTCCGTCTGACACGTCCGTAGCCGTGAGTCAGCTTTTCTTCGATCTCTTACTGGAGTAGCACCGAGCCGTTGCACCGCCCGACTCGGGAGAAAAGCCGCAGGCGACGCGGGCGGTGGCAGTGCATACAGCGGCCACACGCGAGGCGGGATGAGCGTGCGCGTATATACGCGGAGGAGGAGAGTGCAGGCGAACAAGGAGGACGGAGTGTGAAGGAAGAGAGGCGAGCCGCCGAAAGAGAAGCAGCGGCGGACCTTCGCATCATACCAAACTCGGAAAAGAGGAAAAAAAAAGCGGTCCGATCTCGGCGGAAGGCGAAATGGCGAGAGGGAGGGGCGGTCGCCGTGCAGAGGAGGGTGGGTATGTCCGCACGCTCCCTGGAGATGCGTATCCAGCACCTGCAGCGTCGCCCTTGCATCGCGCGCGCGGCGCGTGCGCCTTCTAGTGAGTCCATGCGTAACGCCGTTCATGTGTCTTTGCTCTCTCTCTGCATGCGCGTGTACGTGTGCTCGAAGGGGTGGGAGGAAAGAGAGGGCTACCACTGCTGCAGACGGCGCCTGTCAGCAGCTCCGCTTCCGAGAGTGAGCGGCGAGAAGAGTTCGCCCTGCGCTGCAATACGAATCATGAGCGCTGATCTCTACAGGCGCCCGGACTGTTTGGCACGCGTGCCATCAATGGGGGAGCCAGCATAGACAGAGAGCACAGTCGCCGGTGGTAGAGAGGGCAGCATGGGGGACGTAGGTGTTAACAGCGCGGCTAGTCTGGGCCACGGAGCTCCCCCCACACACACACTCCGCATAGACGCTTGCCGTCACGTGTGGCGCCACCGCCAGCGAAATGAGAAAACGAACAGCAAAAAAAGTGCAGAAAAAGTCTCAGAGTTGAAATGACCTCCCCGACTGATCCATTTGTGTGTCGCCCACTCGACTCTCTTTGCAAGAGAGAGAAAGAGGGGGGAAGCGGCCACCAGTGAGTGAGTGGAGACCCCGGCCGCCTCGGCAGACTGCTCCGCTCGAGACCTCGTCACCTGCGAGTCGTGGCTACACAAAAAGAAAAAAGGCCAGAAGAAGGGGTGAGCCGAGGGCCCTATCACACCTGCCCCACTCCCCTTCACTCACTCTGCTCAGCCTCGCTGCAATGCCTAAGGCGCTTTACGGTCACGCAGTTCCGGATTGAAGCGCACGCAAAGGCAGGGCCAGCCGGACCCGCACCTGAACAACAGCGAAGGCGCTGCTCCGGTGGCGCGCAAACGACTGGAGCGAAAAGAAAAAACAAAGACGAGGTGAATTGAGAAAAAAGGGGGAGGGGGCCACCTAACGGCACGCCAGATGAAGATATGAAAAGAGAGAGAGCTCTGTATCTGAACCAAAGGCGTAGCGCGGCAGAACGCAGGTGCGGCACTATCTGCAACAACAAGTGAAGGGGGAGAGGGAAGGAGACACGGCAGCGTCACCAGGGGTGCGGCAACATTCGTCATAGCGTATTCGTTCTTCATATATATATGGATATGTGAAAGCACGTCCCTCCGTTTCGCTTTCGTCATGCCGCCAACGATGACGTTCCGACCCTTCCACGTGAAACACGAGAGGCGCACCACAGAAGTAACAGAGAGAAGCCGCTCGAGCACACCACCCTCTTTCCGTCTCCCTTCTCTCTCTGGCCCCACCCAGGCCTCTCTCGAGAACGTCATGCAGTCCAGTTCCTCAGCCATACGTCTGCAAGATCGCCTCAATGGAGCTTCTTCAACGCTGTTCCTCCAGTGGAGCCACATGCCTGCGAAGCAAGCAGCCCAGCGGCTGTGCACAGGGGAACGGGTTGTGTGTGTGTTGAGGGGAAAGGGTGAAAGTGGCTGCACCGTCGTCGCGCAACGCACGGGCGGAAAGAGCGTGAGTGCGTGCGCGGGTTATGCTGGAGGGCGAGAGGTAACACAGATGGAGAGGAAGGCAACATGCGCTACTGTTGAGGAGCGCGTCTGCCTCGCCCTCTCGATACCATCGCCGTGCACTTTCACTCCCGCAGAAAGAGAATGGGGGGGCGGGGGGACGGAAAAAGAGAAGAGAAAGCAGAGCAAGCGGAGCACAGAAGAAGGAAAGAGAGACTCCATGAGGGAGTGCAGAGCGCAGCGAAAGCGCTGACACACAAACACACACAGACACACACATGAAACGTGTGGAACATGTCCGTCTCCACGAAAGAGGATGCGGAGAGACTGAATGGAAAGTGCAACGGAAACAGCAAAGGCAAAATGAGAAAATAAACGGCACAGCCAACGCAACCGAACGGCAAAAAAAAACGATAAATAAAATGCGCCCCTTTTCCCGTGAGTGGGGGAGCAGAGAGGAGGCGGCGAACGGCTCGGACGAGGGGGATCGTCCACGAAAAGAGCTTACGCACAGTCATGAAGTACCTGTAGCCTCTGAGCCCCCTCTTCTGTCGCTCCGCCCGGACACACACCCGCATTCACACATAGGACAGATACGCATGACCTCCCTCGGGCCCACGGACGCGTCATACAGAGTGCATGAAGAGCTACTGGCCAACGGACCACACGATGGAGGTGGCTATGCTCATCACAGCGAGAATCGCTATGCACACAGAAGCTGTGCCTCTTTCTCTGCCCTTCCTTCATTGATTGGATAAAAGAGGACTTCCACCATACGTGAGCCTTCACTTGCGTAGAGACGTTCCTTTCGGACTCGAAGAGAAAGCAGCACTGCAGCAGCACGCGTGGGCCCAACAGGAGGTGCTGCGGCCCCACCAAAAAAAAGGAGTTGGCGCACAAAACCGCTTTCCTTTACGACACCCCCTGAGACTGTACCCAACGCTGGCCTCGAGACACGCAGTCCACAGCGCCTCATCATCATCCCGCTCACAGTGTTAGCACAGACGAAACTGTTTTACACGGCCTCATAAATGGAGGAGGCCGTCCCCCACACCACGCCAATGACGCCGACGATGAGCAGAAAGTATGTGGACAGGTAGTGGAACCACCCAACCGACGACAGCGACCAGTCGCCCGCGTACATGATCATGAAGGACGGGTAGATGAAGCCAATGAAGCCGCCAGAGAAGCCGCCGACGAGGCCGAAAACAAGTTTTATGTTCGGGATGAACAGTCCGGCCACCAGCGCCAGAAACGCCATGAAGCCGCATACGCACGCATTCTTCCACCACGCGATCGTGTGCACATCCACGCGAACGCAGTGATAGATGGCATCGCGCACAGGAATCATGTGCAGGCCAAAGCCAACGCACAGCTTGAAGAGGATACCGGCGTAGCCGATACCCATCATGACGTCCTTCACAGGCGTGTACTGCTTCAGCGCGGAGCCGGTCATCGCATCGCCGAAGTCGAGGTAGCCGAAGAGCCCCGCAAAGAAGTACAGCACGAACACGATGCTAACAGAGATCGAGGCACCCACCGTAAGGCGCAACGGCGTCGGGTTCCGCATCTCCCCGTAGCACTCGTACGCGTTCAGCTGCGAGAGGAAGGCGAACATGAACGTGGACATCCCTGAAATGGCGGTGTTGCCGGTCGTGAACATTCGTATCTCCGGGCGCGGGTCCGCGCGAAGGCCGTTCTGTGCACTGTGCACCACCATCGCGATCACAAAGTAAATGATGAACACAATCGCGACGCAGGAGAAGTAGCGCAGCGTGTTGATCTCCTTCGGCAAGCACGGAGGCAGCATGGCCACGAGCCACACAGCGAAGGTCAGCAGACGCTGGCCCCAGATGTTCAGAAGAAATTTCGGCGTGTTGTCGGCGTCCTCCAGGAAGGCCGTCAGCACATCCCTCACAGAGATAATGTATGACACCTCTCCGCCGAAGCTGAGAAACCACATGCAGAAGGCGAGGAAGTAATCCGCGCCGGGGCCGAGGAGCGTGCGCACAATCTGCTCGTAGTTGCGCAGTCCCGTCCTGGTGCCAACCTGGCCCAGCAGGTAGTACGAGTACACGGTGAGGTAGGCGATGATGATCATGTAGATGATCGCCATGACGATGCCAGACGCGTTGAAGGCGTAGGGCAGTGCAATGATACCCGCTCCGATCGAGGAGCTGGCCAGGTTGAGGCCCGTGGACAGCAGGCCGCCGTACGGCACGATGTAGTCAAAGTACCTCTGGATCGTGTTCGTCGGGACGAGGCGGCGAGCCACGCGGTCGGCGCGGATCTTGTCCTGCGCCTCGATCTGGTGCTTCGGGTCGTACCGCGAGAAGTCGTACGGGTCTGGCGCCTCAGTGGATGAGACCGCCTCCGTCCCCTTCACATCCTTCGCGCCGTAGCCTTGTGAGACCTCCGTGTCGAGCTCGGAGCGCGGAGAGGACTGGTCCTCATATCCTTGGCGCTCTCGTAGTTGAAATGTGTGTGCATGGGAGCTAGGTGTCTCTTCTGTCGGCATGTCGATGCGCGGATGCTGCGTGGAGGGGACAGGCAGAATGAGATCGATGATGTCTGCAGAATGCTTAATGGCTGAAAAACAGAGAAAGGCAGAGAGGAAGGCGCTGCAGAGCCAAGGGCAGTTGTGTGTGGCCCAGTACCGACCGTGAATGCTGAGAAAGGTCGAGTGACGATAAGCGCACGGCAGCTCTGGTGTGTGTGTGTGTTGCTTCCCTGTCGCGTGCTTTTCGGGCCGCCGAGCGCATAGAACATTGAGGACAGAAGGAATGAGAGGGTGAGAGACAGAGAAACAGAGAGAGAGACGAAATAACAATGACCGCACTTCGGGAGGAGGCCTCTGCCACACAAAAGCCTGTCCCACTAGCGAGCGGCGGTGGTGAGAACCATGGGAACGATGGCGTCAATCTCATCCGCGACTCTCTCCGCGGCAGTGAGAAGTCTCCCTCGCGCTGAATTTACCCGCATGAGCTGCAGTGAGTCGTCGGTAAGACTCTTTGTGTGCTTCCACCGACGCCACCGTGCAACGCCCCTACGGCGATGGAGCGACGGGTGGAACTGGAAGGAAGAGGGGTGAGAGGAGTAGGGGGGCAACCGAGCTACGCGCCTCGTATTAGCCGCTTTTTTTTTACGTTGACGCACCCCTCTCAGCATCTGCACACGCCGTGGATACTCTTCGTGAGGAATGCTCAGCTCCTCAGCAGTCCATTTACGCCAACAGGCGCCACAATCAGTCGCGAGCACACCCGCAAACGTGCAGACACACAGGCACACATATCACAGCTCTTCGGCCTCTCGGTCTCGACAACCTCAGCGGCCAGCCCTCCTGCACTCGAAGCAGGCCATCTGTCTCCTGCGCGCTCCTCTCGCCTGTCCTCCTACCCTCTTCGCCTGCGTGCCGCGCGATCCTCGTCACGCGGGCATGGGCAGAGTGCACGCCTTCACTCAGGCGCACAGCGGCCACAGGGTCCCGCTCCACAGCCAAGAGGGCAGTGCTTGTCGCGCGGGTAGGAGGGGGCAGGCTGTGCGCATGCCACACGACACCATGGAGAGCCTTAGCCAGCATCACGCCAGTAACTCCCCATACCCTGTGCCGGGCCTCCGCGCCCCCCCCACTAACCTCCGGCTGGCGGACTCAGTCGTGCCGTCCGCGGCGCTCTCACCACGCACTCGGCATCTGCGCCGCAACAGACGATCCGCTCCGATGCGAGAGAGGGCCGCATTTTTCGCACACGCGCGCCTTGGCGAACGCAGGTAATGGGCCACGTCGCGCCTCCCCGCCGCCCAGCGCTCGTGCCATCCCCACCTCGAAATGCTTTCTCGGGGTCGGATGCGCCGTGCCGGCTGTGCTTGCCAGCCCGGGCGCGCTCAGTACTCGCGCTCGCGTTTCCTCGGTCCTGCTTCACACGCCAGCGAGGTCGTCTGGGGAGGAGAGAGGGGAAGGGGCGTCTCTGCGCGGCTCGCCCGCATCCGCCGCGACAGGTGAGACGGTGCTGTGTGGCCGTAGCGGCAGGGGGCCTCCCGTCCGCTTCTGAGCTTGGTCGCCTCAGGAGTGTCAGCGCTCGAAGAGGCAGGCGCCCGTGTATTAGCACGTTCCACCACAGAGAGCCTGCCGTTCTTCTCACCACAGGCGCGCGTATAGGACGCGGCATCCGCCAATTGGGGAGTGCCTACGCAGCAGGAGTGCCGTGTACGTAACGAAGCCATCAGGCACACACAGAAACATTCAACAGTGGTGCGCTTTGGGCCTCACGTAAGTCACGAGTGTCGTAAAGCATATCGGGCTCAGTGGCGGATCGGCCACTCTCATATACACCGTCTGGTGTACGCGGGTGCGTGTGGTTGCCGAAGACATGGTTGGGCACACACATTACATACACGCCATGCTGCCGCGACGAGCCACCCGTTGCTTCAGAAATCAGCATGGCAGAGACGTGTACATGAGGCGCTGGGTGAAGTTTCTCGGCAGGCTGCAGCGCGAAGCGCGGTTACGAGAGGGGATGCCGACGTGGCGTCCGAGGCTGGGGACCAAGCGTGTCACCCATGCAGGGGGTGGTGCAGATACTTCCTCTGTAGCCTGCTCTGAAAGGCTGCAGGCGTGGCCGCCTTGTCGGCGTGCACAGCAGCAATAAAACACACCCGAATTCAGTGGCGCATGACGCGGGCTCGTCAGGTGACCACTCGTGCCTCTGTGTGCCGCCGTATGCGGTACTCTGCCGCCTACGAACCCGTGTGCAGCATCGAGGAGAGGGAAGGCCGACTCTCTTGCAGCAACAGCCGCGTCCGCTTCGTGCATGTGTGTCTGTGTGTCGTCGTTGCCCCTGCTAGTCTCGAGGCGGGGGCACCGTCACACCTCCATGCGCCCCGCACGCAGCTGCGATAGCTGCCATCGACCGGAGGGGCCTGAGGCAACTTTTTGCTGTGCTTACGGGTGTGCCAGCAGTACGTAACGGTCGTCAAAAACAGCGGTCCCCGGGGTGGTGAGAAGATGCACAGATGGGCTACGGCGTGTGGCACTTGCCCCACAGGGCCGGTGGTAGATTAGGAGGGGCGAGGGAGGAGGCGCGTGCAGGGGCCTCAGCGGCGCTCGTGCTGGAGTGCGAGGCTATCATCAGCACACACACGTCCGTGGCTGAGATGGGCGAAGCAGAAGGAGAGGATGTCATTCTTTTCCGGCTGCCAACGTGAGAAAGCAATGCGATACGCGATGTGTGCGCAGATCCCACTCCCCTCACTCGCACAGTTGTCTTTAGAGTCCCTTTTTATTTGAGAGAGAGGGCAGGTTGAAAAACAGGAGAAAGAGAGGGAGGTAAGGCGGGGGAGGGGGACTCACTGTGCCGCTAAGAGCGCAGCTGCGACAACAGAAAGAGGGAGGTCGTAGCTGCGGAAGAGGAGAGGGCGGGGTGTGGTGGGGCAAGAACGCGTGCGCCACTCATCATAGCCCCTCCCCCACCCACTGCTGAAATGTCGAAATGGATGAGATCAGAGCCCGGCCTTGTCAGATATCGGCTCATAAGGGCTCCGCTTTGCCGAGTCCGGCGCGTTTCGTGCAGTCCTTCCACAGCAGAGGTGTGCCCACATCCCCTCCTTTAGCCACCAGCACTATTGCGCGGAACCCGCACGCGCTCCTCAACTCGACTTCCGTCTATTTTTTGTTTCTTTCTTACGCAACTCATTCACCCCACCACCACCACCACCTACATACGTACACGCACACGCACACGCACACGCACGCACTTTTCCTGCTGTCCTGAAGCGACTCGGACGTTAGTACGCACAGAAAGCAAGACAGAGAGAATCACGCGTGCGCCTACGATGTCGGACAGACAGAGAACGAGAGAAGGGCGGGCAGACGGCTGTTCATGTCAGAAGTAACGGAGTTGCGACATTATGATCGACAGCAAGGTTCGCATTACATTTTTATTTTACAGTGCAGACGTGTCGCTCTACCACAAGCACGCCCAGGCATGTGCGCACACAGCCACACACAGCGCACTTCTGCGGCACTGCATCTATGCGCCAAGGAGCCGGGCCACCCACCCCCGCTTCGAGATGGATGGCCCATTGCAGTTCCACCGCGCAACGTGCGGGGCACATCTTTTGATGCGCTCAGGATCACGACAAGGCAACAGAGGCAGAAAGCAAAACTATAGGTGAAGGCATACACTTGTTGAACCCTCGACATGATATGAAGCGGACTGATGCACACGTGATCACTACTGCGTGTCTCTGTGGCACAGCGCCGCCGCGAAGTCCCTTTCAACATGAAAGAGTCTACAGCCGTACCCGAGAGGGCAGTCGGTGAGCTCTCCGACTTTTTTCACCCGCAGCGTGCGGACCTTACGCGCTCGAGATGCCGGGCGGTGCGGTTGAGGGTCTCCTTGGGGGATAATATCGTCGGAAAGGGAAAAAAAGAAGGAGAAATAAGACGCTGGACGAGTGTCAGTGGGAGAGGCAGCAGCGTGAAGCCGATGCAGCGCGTCTCTGGTGAGCAGTGGGTGCCTGTCTCCATGACGCTGAGCGACTTCTTGTAGGGCAAGAAAAAAAAGAAAAAAGAAGCGCACAACAGAGAGGTCAAGAAAAAGAAAAGGCCCTACATAAAACCGAAAAAGGGGGTGGGAGAGAGAGAGGGTGGGTCGGAAGAAGAGACTGCAGTACCAGACGTGCACGCAACGCACTTTTTTTTCTTAGAGTGGCGGGGGGAGGGGGAGCGGCTTTCCTATTCAGTCAACCGCACAGGAAAGGGGAAAGGGTGCGAAACCGTTTGTGGGAGGAAGGGAGGGAGAGGGAGGCCGAGGAGGTATAGAGGTGCGGATAAGGAGAGAGAGAAGACGGAAAGAGCGTATCACAACAGCGGGAACAAAAAAAATATGTGTATTCAATAAATAAATAAACGAGACGGAAGACGACGCGACTGGCGCTTTCCTCACTTTTCGTCTGTGTGCGATGCGTGGGAGAGGCGCTTGTCCGTTCTCCTGCCGCGTCTCTCGCGGGCGTGGTGTGCGCGCGGAGAAAAATAAGGTCGTCACAGACGAAGAAAAAAAGACGCCAGCGCACCTGATGCGGCTATGACCTGCAGCCACCCGTACACGTCAGTTTCGGAGAGACTCGCGACAGCCTTGAAGTTTCACTCCCTTGAGGCTGACGCTTGCACAAGAGCGTAAGGCAGCCGCGTCTGCATGCTGCCCCGCCATGTCAGACGTGGCGCACAACGGTGTTGTCATTCTCATCATTACGCATACCCCTGATGAGGATGAGGTGGGGCACAGCGTCCACGGATGGGAACCGTAGAAAAAGAGTTCCACAGCGGTTGCTTTGGGCTGTGCACCCCTCCGTTTCGGTAGCCCCGTCGCGCGTTCGAAAATCTGTCTCTCATGCAGTCGAGTCTCCACTCGCCTCGCGGGCCCGTGACCGGGCGCCAGTCGCATACGTTCACGATTTTGCCTCGAAATGCGCATCGTTCCATCGTCGAGCGTGCGACTGACCGTCCATGTGTGCACATGCGCGTTCAGACGCACCGACAGATAGGAGGATGCGCTAAGGGGCTTGGTGAGTAGGCGCGCAGCCAAGACTGTGCACAGAAGCCTGGGGAAAGCGTGCCTGAGGCCACCTTTATGGACGGTGTCCCGACCATGGCCGACCTCCTCACGATTTCGGTAAGGTACTAGCAAGCATCACGTCGTCTAATCCGTCTCTCCCACTCTGCAGCAGGTGGTCTGGAGAGGCGACTAGCCGGACTCCAATGCACAGATTCCTCGGCCCTGTTGGCATTAGCTCACATAGCCGCTGACTTCGTGCATACCATGACCCACACGCACCCTCCATCGCGCTGAGGATCGATCGACGGCCCAGGAAGGCGCAGCCATGTCGCACCCCAACAGAAGAAGGGAGACGACTGTGGAAGCCAGCAACAAAAAAAGAGAGAAAAGAGGAATTAAACAGTGAACCTGAACGGCGGGGGAGGGGATGGGGGAGGAGAGGAGGGCGGGAGTATACGGAAGTAAGTAAGAGGAGGGGAGAGGGCCAGAGTGAAAGAGAGACGCTCCCCGCAGTCACGCCGACGGGAGATGCGATGTCGAAAATGGTATACCCCTCTCTCTCCACCCTCCCCTCCTAAATGAGCGATCACACCAAATACGACAGAGACAGAGAGAGAGGCGCCACACCACAATGGCCTCTGCCGCCTTTCGTGAACGCCCCCTCAGAGATGACGAGTGTGTGTGTGTGTGTGGCACCGGCGTACGGGAACGCCTCTCGCCTTTCGTCTCTCTTCCCCCCCTCTTCGTTCAACGTAAGTTCAACGCTTTCCGCCTCCTCCCCAGAGGGAGACGAGAGGATCGAACGAACCAACAGCGGGGCCATACACACACACAGAGAGAGAGACAGACACACGTGCATACATCACTACGTGGCACACATGAAAAACACGCTTCCATAACGAACAGCACACGCACACGAACGTAAAGGAGGATGGGCAATGCTGTCTCGCTCGCATTCTCTCTCTTCCATTGAGGGGCCACCCCGCAAGACCAGTCGCGTGCGCCGCCCGCAGACAAGAAAGCGAAGAAGCCACAAAAAAAAAAGAAAAAGGCTTCAAAGGAGAAACGAAAGAGCCCACGCCCCCTGGCGCCTGCTCACTAGTGCCAGGCCCCATCTGTGCCGTGGCCAGAGGCGAGATGTACGTGCACACAGCTGAGTGAGTATGTGTCTGTGGATGAGTAGACCATTGCCAAATGTAAAAACACACATGAAAAGACGAGTCATTCACACTTAACCCTTTACTGTACAAAACGAAAAAAAACAAAAAGGTGAGTGACGGCAGTCGCATGTCCGCCTTCTATGAGGCAACTCAGCCGGGGCTACCCACGCCACCCTCCTCCACCGCCACGACACGACACCGTCACTTCAAAATAACCTCCAAGTATCAAAAACGCCCTTAAATCTCGCCATAAATGGAGGAGGCCGTCCCCCACACCACGCCAATGACGCCGACGATGAGCAGAAAGTATGTGGACAGGTAGTGGAACCACCCAACCGACGACAGCGACCAGTCGCCCGCGTACATGATCATGAAGGACGGGTAGATGAAGCCAATGAAGCCGCCAGAGAAGCCGCCGACGAGGCCAAAGACAACATTGATGTTCGGGATGAACAGTCCGGCCACCAGCGCCAGAAACGCCATGAAGCCGCATACGCACGCATTCTTCCACCACGCGATCGTGTGCACATCCACGCGAACGCAGTGATAGATGGCATCGCGCACAGGAATCATGTGCAGGCCAAAGCCAACGCACAGCTTGAAGAGGATACCGGCGTAGCCGATACCCATCATGACGTCCTTCACAGGCGTGTACTGCTTCAGCGCGGAGCCGGTCATCGCATCGCCGAAGTCGAGGTAGCCGAAGAGCCCCGCAAAGAAGTACAGCACGAACACGATGCTAACAGAGATGGAGGCACCCACCGTAAGGCGCAACGGCGTCGGGTTCCGCATCTCCCCGTAGCTCTCGTACGCGTTCAGCTGCGAGAGGAAGGCGAACATGAACGTGGACATCCCTGAAATGGCGGTGTTGCCGGTCGTGAACATTCGTATCTCCGGGCGCGGGTCCGCGCGAAGGCCGTTCTGTGCACTGTGCACCACCATCGCGATCACAAAGTAAATGATGAACACAATCGCGACGCAGGAGAAGTAGCGCAGCGTGTTGATCTCCTTCGGCAAGCACGGAGGCAGCATGGCCACGAGCCACACAGCGAAGGTCAGCAGACGCTGGCCCCAGATGTTCAGAAGAAATTTCGGCGTGTTGTCGGCGTCCTCCAGGAAGGCCGTCAGCACATCCCTCACAGAGATAATGTATGACACCTCTCCGCCGAAGCTGAGAAACCACATGCAGAAGGCGAGGAAGTAATCCGCGCCGGGGCCGAGGAGCGTGCGCACAATCTGCTCGTAGTTGCGCAGTCCCGTCCTGGTGCCAACCTGGCCCAGCAGGTAGTACGAGTACACGGTGAGGTAGGCGATGATGATCATGTAGATGATCGCCATGACGATGCCAGACGCGTTGAAGGCGTAGGGCAGTGCAATGATACCCGCTCCGATCGAGGAGCTGGCCAGGTTGAGGCCCGTGGACAGCAGGCCGCCGTACGGCACGATGTAGTCAAAGTACCTCTGGATCGTGTTCGTCGGGACGAGGCGGCGAGCCACGCGGTCGGCGCGGATCTTGTCCTGCGCCTCGATCTGGTGCTTCGGGTCGTACCGCGAGAAGTCGTACGGGTCTGGCGCCTCAGTGGATGAGACCGCCTCCGTCCCCTTCACATCCTTCGCGCCGTAGCCTTGTGAGACCTCCGTGTCGAGCTCGGAGCGCGGAGAGGACCGGGCCAGATCCCGTTGATCTTCCAAGATGGCTGGCCCTCTCCCATAGGGAACATTGGATCTGTCAGGGAACATGTCGTGGGCAGTGTGGATACGATCCGTTGGGTCAAGGGCAGATGCAACGTCGTGAAGAAGGGGCAGTTAGTGTATCTGCAGCTAAGGGAAGCTGTGCTCGTGTGGCGTTCTGCTGTCTCCGTTTGCGGAGTAGTGCACGACTCCGCCACAGATGCGGAGGTTAGGTGAGCAGGCGTGCGCTGGGGGGGAGGAGAACGACAGGGGAAGGGCGGTAGTGCACTTACTTTATTCTTTGTTTCGGGGGTTGTCTTCTGCTGTATTCGTTGGTAAGTGCATAGGAGCGGGACTCGTGCGGGAGGCTGTGGGGGCGGTGGTTTACGTTAATTAGTTAGGAATTGCGTGGAGGTGGTGGGGAAGGGGAGTTAATGCGAAGATCTGTGATGCATATATACATATGTGTGTGTGTGTGTGCGGGGGTAGGGGAGGAGAAGGGGGGAGAAGGGGCAAGTGGTGGTGGGGGAGGGGGGTCAGGGAGCAAAGGAGCACAGGGAGGAGGCAGCAGAAAAGGCCTTCAGAAGAACCGCTGCGCGACCCACCGAGACGTAAGCGCGACAGGTGGAGTGGGACGTAGGCCACTCGTCCAGCACGCCGCGGGGAACGCCAGCCTTCCTCAAGAACTGCGCAACGCAGCGTCGAATTCGTGCGCCATGTCGCGCAGGGCTCGTTGAGGTGTACCCAACTTGGTGCACGCCACGCCAGGAATGTATAGATCAATGCCGATCTTCTCCATGAACACCGGGCAAGTGAAAGCGTTCCGGGCTTACCAGCGCAGCGAGGCGCTACCAGCTGACGCCGCTTTAGCCGTGCCATGTGAGCCCTTGGCTGACATGACCTCCCCCGCGTGGCATTTATTACCCCTGTGGCCTTCTCAGGGACCTAGAAGCAAGCATACACATACATACACCCCGGGCCACCGCGTTTTACGGTGACGACTCCTCCGCGCCCTGTAGACGAGAATAAGGAGGGGAGCTGTGGACTCCTATTCGATTGCGTCCCCACCACATGATCATCTGCTTCTGTGCCTCACACAATATGCTCGCCTACCCGCTGATGCGCGCAGCTGCGTGCGTGCTCGGATGCCCCGAGTTTTAAAAAGGAATCATGGTGGCACGTCTCTTCAAGAACTTTGGTCGATGGGGAGGAGGAAGAAGGGCGACTTGGCGGACATAAGAACAACGAAGTAGATTCGCCGCTTGGCCGCCGCTGCATCAGCTTCCGTGACAGCAAGACGAGCAAGCGCGTGCTTAGGAGAAGGAAGGGAAGAATACAGCGTCAGTTGCCCCCTTTCTTCGTTGGAAGCTGCTTACCTAGTATGAGCCCTCGACATTAGCATATCCACTGTCGGCAGGGGCGGGTACACCACACCAGCTCGGCCACGCTTCATGTATCGCGAACCTGCGTATACATTACTTTCACTGCGGTTACACAGGCAATGATACAGGTATGCGTGTGCGAGTGCGCATGTCTACGCACGGGGGTTTCTTTGAAGATGGGCACAACCACCACTCCCCCTTCACAAGGCCTTCAGTCCTTCTAGGCGTTCTGCCGAGCATGTTAAGATGAGTAGCGCAACGTTCGTCTGTGTGGGAGTGTGTGGCGAGGGCACGAAGGGTGCATAAGCGCACCCGTACAGCGCGAAAATCCGACAGAAAAGTGTGCGAGAAAGGCGACCCAGCCGATGCAGCGACAGTCACACGCGCTTCGGGGTAAGAGCAGACAACGAGGCAGCCGATATGGGCGCAGGCCACCCCAGAGAACACTGGGGAGAGAGAGAAACGGAAAAGATAGACAGGCAACTGAAACAGAGACCGAAAGGCAAACGATTCCCACGCGTCCGCGCATTCACGCACCCACTCCGACGCCGATGCGCACACACCGCAGCGTTGGCTGAGGTGACGAAGGGGAT
Organism: Leishmania martiniquensis; assembly: GCF_017916325.1. Taxonomy (NCBI): domain Eukaryota; phylum Euglenozoa; class Kinetoplastea; order Trypanosomatida; family Trypanosomatidae; genus Leishmania; species Leishmania martiniquensis. The sequence goes on from NC_090166.1 coordinate 107,885, forward strand.
TTAGGCAGGCGCCCCGGAATCATCGCTGCGGATGGGGCGGACAGGAAAGGGCGAGAGGGGAAGCGCGGTGGCGACAAGGGATGGGGGACAACAGGAAGAGCGAAAAGGGGTGAAAGAGGGAGGCATTGTGGGATGGGCTCGCTGCGGGGGGAGGGGGGGTAAGGGGCAAAGAGGGAAAGGGAGCGGAGGGGTAGGGCAGGGGAAGTTCGAGTCAAACGGAAAAAAATAGGGAGAGAGAGGGGGGAGACGGATGGGAGAAAACGGGGGGGAGGGGCGCACGTTACTGGCGCTTCTGTCCTCCTCGGCTGCTCGCTGTGCTTCGGCTTCCGCGGGAGGCGGCGGGCGACGCAAAGAGAAGAGGAGGGCGAGAACAAACGGAAGGCGTACACGCTTAAAGGAAACCATTGGCGCATTTTCTATGCGAAGCCAAAGACAAAAAAGAAAAAAGGCGCTCAGACAACACAACACAGAAACGCCTCTTTCCGCCCACTGCACACGCCAACAGGCGGCACCGCTCGAAGACGGCGTTGTCTGCATTTTCTTCCCGTTTCGTCGCTGCCATGCGCGTCCTTCGCCTACGCACCGCCGGAGAGAGGGCGAGACGGACAGGAAGGCGTGGGGCGGGGTAAGAGGCCGTGCGTTAATAGCTGTACCCTGGTGAGTGTACAACACAGTGAGTCAGCATCTATGCGCGGCTCCCCTCTTCGTCATTTATAACGATAACGACACAGAGATGCCCACGCCCGTGACTGCGTCTTGCGCAGCAGTGGAGGCAAAAGTGCGGGTGGGAGAGAACTGAAGAGGAGCACAGAGAGAAAAAAAAAACAAGATCGCTGAGGTGAGCGTATAGCGTCCACCGATGAAGGGATAGAGGGGAGGAATGCCTGCGAGGACACACAGGAGGGGCCCGTAAACGAGCAGCACGGCAGGCGGGAAGGAAGACGATAAAGGGAGGCGGCACGACATTAGTCGATGCCCATTGCGGAGTACGCCGCTCCTTTGGCTTGAATTTGCCCGCACTGCCCCCAGCAAGTACGAACCCCGCTGCTCTGCGCAACGGCTGTCGCTGCTTCGCCATCCCTCCGTCGACTCCACCATGATCACCTGCCCATGCGCTGCTGCAGCCCTTACACTTACAGACACACCTCGCCGTGTACCCCCTTCTTTGGCTCATCTGCCCTTGTTATTTAGTGTGTGTGTATGTGTGGCCCTGCATCAGTCATGTCGAGCGGGTAGCGAACCGCGACAGATGCGATCAAAGCAATAGAAGAGCGGAGCACACGCGACAGACGGAGAGAGACGGACACAAACACACCGCGTGGCGCAAGCCGACAAGAGGGGAAGAAGTGCGCACACAACAGCAAAAGAAAATAAAATACGAATGCGCAACCGCGCCAGGGTGAAGGGGAGGTGACACGTTGGCAGAGACGTGATGGTCAACACATATCTTTGTGTGCGTGCCTGTGTCTGTCTGTGTGTGTGTGTGTGTGTGCGTCTTCGAGGGAGGGGAGGGGAAGAGGGGGCTTTAGCGCGTGCCCGTAGCACGAGTCACTCACTCAGCGCCGCTGGGCCATGACTTCGTCGAAGATGGCGGCGCCGGTACCCCACACCACGGCAATGACACCGGCGATGAGGAGCAGGTAGGTACACAAGTAGTGGAAGAGGCTCACGGTCGAGATTCTCCAATTGCCCGAGTACATTGCCATGAGCGCGGGATAGATGTAGCCAATGAAGCCGCCAGCGAAGCCGCCGACGAGGCCGAAGACGACGTTGATTCGTGGCACGAAGAGACCGCATATAAGCGACAAGGCGGCCATGAAGCTGCACACGCACGCGTTCTTCCACCACGCTATGTCGTGCACGCTTGTCTTGCACACGTGATAGATGGCATCGCGCACAGGGATCATGTGCAGGCCGTAGCCGACGCACAGCTTCAGCATGAGGCCACCGTAACCGACGCCCATCATCTTATCCTGCACAGGGTTGTACTGCTTCAGAGCGGAGCCTGTTACCCTCGGGCCAAAGTCGAGGTAGCCGAAGAGCCCCGCAAAGAAGTACAGCACGAAGCAAATGGAAACGCCAATCGTGGATGCGATCGTCATGCGGCGCACAGAAAACTTCTGCATCTCCCCCGCCATCTCCATAGCGTTCAGCTGAGAGATGAAGGCAAAGAGGAAGGTGGATAGGCCTCCGATGGCGGTGTTGCCCGTGTTGAAGAGCGTTACAGCGGGGCGGGGGCGCTCCTGCAGACCGTTCATGCCGCTGTGAATGACCATAGCGATGGCGAAGTAAATTACACAGCAGATGGCGACGCAGGAGAAGTAGCGCAGCGTGTTGACCTCCTTCGGCAGACACAGCGGCAGCATGAAGCCCAGCCAAAGCAGAAACGTCATGACACGCTGGCCCGAGAGGGTCTTGAGGTATTGCGGAGTGGAGTGGGACGCCTCTAGGAAGGCCGTCAGCACATCCTTCAGCGAAATCGCGTACGACACTTCCGCGCCGAAGCTGAGAAACCACATGCAGAAGGCGAGGAAGTAATCCGCGCCGGGGCCGAGGAGCGTGCGCACAATCTGCTCGTAGTTGCGCAGACCGGTCCTCTTCGCCACCATGGAGAGGAGGACGTACGAGTACACGGTGAGGCAGGCGATGACGATCATGTAGATGATCGCCATGACGAGGCCTGAGGCGTTGAAGGCGGAGGGCAGCGCAATAATACCCGCTCCGATGCAAGAGCTGGCGAGGTTAATGCCGGAGGCCACGACCCCGCCGTAGGAGAGGAGTTAGCTGAACCACCGCTGCAAGAGGTTGAGCTCCGTGCGACGGCGCAGCACCCGCTCCGTCCGCTTGCGGTCCATACGGGCAATGCGCCTCTCTGGATTGTTTTCGGAGAAGTCGTACAGGTCCGTATCCTCCCGAAAGTTCCCCAGAGTGGGGGCCGTCTTCTTCTCCGGGCTGGCACTTCGGCCGGCTGCTCCTCCTCCTCGAGGAGCTCCACACCGTCTCCGTTAGGGGCGTCGTACTCCCACTCGCCATGGTGCCCTTTCCCGTTCGGGTGCGGCTCCGACGACTTTTCGACAGCCGCGGCGGGCATGGCGGTGTGCGCGTGCGTGGGCGTGTGCCGGTTGAAGTCCGTTCGTGCGTGCAGCGGTGCGGCCCTCTTTCGATATATATATATATGTTTGTATCACTGTCTGTGCAGACGGTCTTTCCCTTCCACTCGGTGGTGGCAAGTGTTTTTCGCCTGTTGAGAACCGATTGGCGTGCGTCTGTGTATGAGCAGAGAAGGTGCCGGAGCCGTTCTGACACATGCCGAACAACAGAGATAATGGCGGAGGAGGAGGACGGCGACAAGTGGGAATGAGTGAGAGAGAGCGCGTTGAAAAGGAAGGGGAGGAGTCGACCGGCACCACAGTGAGCAGTGGCGCCCCTGCGCACCCCCCCCTTTTGCCGAGGAGATAAGGGAACAGGGGGAAGCACCACCTTGGAGGAGTGATGGGGCCGGTGCGACTCGGCGGATGATACCGCACGGCTAAACGAGGGCCGAACGGAACAAGAGGCACGGCAGGGTGAGAAACACGCCGTTCTGTGCGTATCATCTCCCGTCCATCTCTGCTCATCGTTGATGGCGCGAGAGGTGATACACTATGGCGCATGTGGTAACTCAGGAGTTCAGCGCACCACCACCTCTCTGTGTGCAGAGACAGCAAAGCAGTCCCTGCCAAGGCCACAATACGACTGGTGATGGCGGGGTCAGGCACCTTCGGTGTACAGGTGTGTGTGGGGGGGGGAAAGGGAGGGGGAAAGCACAGCGACGGATCGCTACAGATGTCAGTGGCCTGGTCCTCGGCGGCGCTGCGGCGGAGTGACGCGACAATGTTCACATGCGGGTCTATACCCTGTGATGAGCACAAGGCCAGCTTGACTTCAACGCATCACACCCGCCCCCTCAGATCTCCCCCTCGCACGGGAAGAGCCGGCGCACCTGCGCCAGAGGGAGACGCCCCATGCTTTGGCCAGCGCGATGGGGGCGGCTGTGAGACCGCCTTCGAGGCGGGTGTGGTCATGATGTGTGGCGGCGGCCGTTCTCAGGTAACCGACTGGACGCAGGACTGTAGCGTGTGTGCACCTGTGCTCTGCGCCGCGAGACGGGCCGGTGAGAGAGTCGTGGGGGAGAGTCGAGTGTGAAGCACATCGACTGGGGGCAGGCCGGGGCAGCTAAAAGAAGACGATGACACGAACAATGGGCGAGGCAATGCCAATCGCGGCAGACGTTTTCTCCTTGATGAACGTGCAGATGCGAGACGGGCGATGACACGCGGAGAGAGATGAGAAAGGGAGATGAATGAAAGCACAGTACGCGACAGTGAGAGGAGCGGGGAGAAGAGGCGCCAAGCGGAGAAGCACAAGGCGAAAAAAAAAGCACCGCGCTCACACACGCACACGCACCGGCCCCACTGCGCCACACAAGGTCGGTCACACCCTCACAGAGGCACACATCGGGCAAACAATACGCCGGAGAACCGTGAGTCGCTGCCTCCAAACACCGCACTGTAAGCCACACATCAATACACATACCGTCGCTTGAGCGAGGCAAGCCGGGAAGCCGGGTGGCTCATTGCGTTCAAGGTCTCCATCAGGGAATCGACGTCGACGAAGGGAATCGTTGCGGCGTTGCGCACCGCATCGCCCGTCTCCGCTACTGGCATGTCCTCCTCACTGGATGCCGCCACGGAAGGCGGATCCAGCATCGTTGGCGAGAACACCCCGTCGCGTCCACCACCGCTGCCGCAGCTGCTACGGTTCCGCTGACTTTTCAGAATGGAGACAGCCAGCAGCACCTCCAGCCCTAAGGCGTACCCGTCTGCAGGCATGCCCGACTCGGGATGGGCGGTCAGGAAGTGGTGGACGTCCATGCCGAAACTGCCCTGCAGCTCGGAGCAAACGCGCGCGAACGAGAGGGCGACGCGCTGGTGCTCGCGGCGCTCCTGGATGCTCACCCCGCAGTGTGCCTTCTCCAGCTGCAGCTGCGACTTGATCTCCCCCTCGCTCATCTTGGGCGGGCACTCGAGCTGGAGCACCACCAGGCTCACCATCGTGAAGAGAAATTCCTGCAGCAGCGCCTCCAGGTTGTTCAGACACGCTGCAGCTGCCCTCTTGTATTGGTCAATGCTCTCGCTGGGCAATACGCCAGACCGCTGCATATCGTACGGGATGCATATCTTTGCATTGCTCGCCTCCAGATAGCGCTCCACGATGGCGCGTGTCGCCACAGCACCGCCCGAGCTCAGCTGGTCTGCAGTGTAGCGCAGAGACTTCTCAACCAGCGTCATGAACGAGATGGCGGCCTCCACATCCGTGCAGGCGGCCCCATGGGCGTGTAAGAGCTTCTCCATCGTTGGCGGGTCGTGTCCTATCGCGTCCGCCTCACATAGAGGCGGAAAGACGTGGAAAAGCCAATTGCGGCGGTGCCGCTCGCGGTACTGCAGCACTGCCGCGAACAGCAGTCCGTACCACTCCGCCGTCTCATCGATGCGGCCGCCTGGCACGAGCAGACCATAGTGCCGAATGAACTCCGCGATAGAGATGCCCACCTTGGCCTCGATGTAGGCGTGAAACAGCGGCTCCAGCTGCGCCCACAGCTGACGCGCTCTGCAGTGGAGCTGCGCCTCGAAGGCGCGGCGATCGATCTGCGACGGCCAGGTCAGTAGCAGGCGGCGCACCACCCGCTCCTTGCGCTTATCCACTGCAATCAAGTCATCCCAGTTCTCTACAAACTCAATGGCGCCCGCCTGCGCTGAGAGAAGAAGGTTGTCAGGCGAGGTGCAGTCGAGCCGGAACGCCAGCCGCCGCGGGTTCACAGACACGAGGTTTACTAAGGCGTGACTGGTCGCCTCCCTGTCAGGCGTGGGCAACGCTTCGGCATCCGCGGCGCGGCGACAGCGCGCCGTCGCCCCTGTCGCGTACCAGTCCAACAAGGGAAAAGACATCGATTGCCGCGTTTGCGGAAAGAGGTCAAGCATGAAGTGACTGCACCGGCGCAGTTGGGCGGTCACCTCTTCATCGGCCGGAAGCTCGGCGCCAAGCCGCAGCGCTTCCAGGAGGCGCTCCAGCTTTGGCACCAGTGCCACGCAGTGGCAGCGGAAGGAAATCCAGTCACGGATGCACGCGTCTCGCTGCTCCGAGATGGCGCCGCCGCCGCGGCCCTGCGCTGACATCCTCCGCAGTACCGGCGAGAAGGAAAATTCCTCAACCGAGGTGAGGTGCACCCGGTACAGTCCCTCCCGGGTGATGGCGGGGTCGGCAAAGTCCTCCATAGATCCGCCCGGCTCGCTGACGCAGTCGAACAGGTCAGAGCTCGGCACGCGACTGATGAGCCGTGGTAAAGCCGCCGGCGAGGAAGCGAACAACGAGCTTCCCTCGGCAGCGGTGCCGTTTGTGGGGCTCATCGGAGGCGTCCCTCGCCGTCTTAGCCGAGTGGCACTCTGAATCGTGATTTCCAATCCCTCCGTGTCCACCGTCACGGCGCATGGGTTCTGCATGGTGGCAAGGTCCAGCGTCTCCTCGTTGGCAGCCGCGGCCATGCGAGACCGGGCACCGGCCATGCCGTCATACGCTTCCGTCGCTCTGACAGCGGCAGCGGCTGCGCCGCCTGCTGCGGGTGCGAGTCTGGAGTACCCTGCGTTCTCCCCTTCAATCGCGGAGGCGATCGTGGCCCCGTCCCTGTCAACGCCGAACTCCTCCATCATTTCCATTTCTTTGATAGACACGCCCTCGCCGAGGGCTCGGATGCAGCGCTCGAAGTAGCACTCGATGGTGTTTGCAAAGCGCTCGTAGTTCGGCGCGTGGTCGCAGTCGTTGCACCCGCCCATCTCAACCGGAAGCACCGTCGCATCGATGTGCCTCAGCAGCGCTCCCTTCTTGATATCACTCGAAGAGAAGAGAAAGATGCAGTCGCTTATCACGCTCGGCAGCTGCCGCAGCAGCGGCTTCATGACGAACGTCAGGGAGGTGCTCATGTTGCAGACAAACATGCGAGCGATGACACCGGGAAAGAACTTGCTGATGCGCAGCGCCATATCCTTCTGAAAGATCAGGTCTGTGTTGCGCAGCATAGACGCGTTCTCTTGATTGATGAGCCACGTCACCGTCGCCGTCGGATTTTTTCGGTCACAGCGCACCGACCAGCTGAGGAACATGTCCAAATTTGCCTGCCGCTCAGGCCGCTGCTCTGCTTTGGGGCTGTCGCGCGCCGTGTTGAAGTACAGCACCGGACGGCCTTCTTTATCGCGCCCAATGTACTGCACGATGCCCGCCCGCATCGACTTGCGCATGGTGTCCGTCATGGTGTACTTAGCAAACACCGTCCGCTCCATTTCATCTCGGCGTCGAAGCTTCGCTACCGTCTCCGAAACGTCGAATTTTTTGTTGGCAAGGAAGAGGTACATCCATCCGTCAAAGAAGCTGTGCCGAACCCCGACGGACCGCTTCACCTCCTCGAGCGCCGCGACATGCTCACGAGGGCATTGGAACATCCCCGCGCAGGCCGCAGGTGCGTGGGCAGACACTGGATGGCAAGCGTGAGGGAGAAGAGGGGAAGGAAGGGGAAAGGAAAAGCGAAGAGTCGGCCGGCGACGGAGCCCTCGGCAGTTGGGAGAAAAGGACAGCCCGCCTTATCGCAATGGCCCAGTCGAGCAGTGGAGCTGCCGATGCGACGCAGACAATGGTGCGTTGCCTTTCGGGACTCGTCAGCGCGTCGTCTATACGCGTGTTCGGTTGTGGTCTGCCCGCAGTAGGAAACGTTGAGAGGAAGCAAAATGCCGTTGGGTGCACGTGCGCGATCCATCAGCTGCGCAGGGGCGTCTGCGGCAACCTGCGAGAGGCACAGCGGTCCACACCCTCTCCGTGAGATGAGGCGCGCTCATAAGAAAAGGGGATACACGAAAGGCCCCCAAGCCGGCTCGTCAGGGCAAAGAAGAGAGCCAAAAAAAAAAGAATCGCTATCGTCTTTTCCCTTTTTTCTTCCGTTTCGGTCCAGCCGCTCCTGGGGTCCCCCGCGTACACGTTCACAGACGTGAGCGAGCGCGCTCCCTCCGTGATCTCTGTCGGGTGTGCAGAGGCGGCCGTGAGTCACGGAGCAGTGGAGGCGCGGAGAGGTCCTTCGTCAAGAAAGAGAAAGAGGAAAAAGCTGACGAGAAGAGGCGCGCTGCTTACAGACCTCAGCGGTGCCCCCTTTTCGCTGGCCAAAAAAGGGGAGGAGGAGGGGGGCGAGAGAAAGTATATGCACGGACATGTCTGCATGGTGAGAGCAGCGGCTACCAAAGAAGGCACTCAGTGGGGCAGTGAAGCGGCGCACTGTTGCGCGGATGCACACCTCGTTTTCGTCCCGAGACGGTGTCTGGTGCCTCTACGGCTGAAAGAGTGGGTGTCACGCGTGTCGCCACAAAGGAATGCGCTCACTGCTGAAGCGGGAAAAAAGGCATCTTATCCAGGCCGCGCCCTCGTGTAGAGCGTCGCCGCTATGGAGAGGCGGCAGCGCAGCCGCACCGTGGCCGTCCTTTCATTCGGCAGCGCAGCCGGTATCGTCTCACTTTGCCGAGTCCGCTGCCTTTCCCCCTCTTCTGCAGACCCCCGTGGAGAAGGCGCCACCACTGAGCGCTGTGTGCGTGCTGCGCACGGAGCGTCAGCGCAGAAGAGACGCAACAGAATCGTCGACCTGCGAAGAGCGCACGGGATGAGAGCGGGTGGACGGAAGGGATGAGAACGACGCACCCATGGCACGTATGATACTGAGACGAGGACCACGCTCATGTGCACTACGCGGAAAAGATCCGGCGCTCCTTAGAAATGCGATGCGCGCCAGAGAGCACATCTTCACTGCAGGGGGTGGTGGTGGAGTGGGGTGTGAAAGGGCTTCACATGAGGCCGTAGGACGGAGAGGAGGAGGACAGAGGGGCTGCCCAGCGAAAAAAAAATGAGGACACGCCATTAGGAAAGGGGCTCTGTTAACGGTTGAGAAATCATTGGCTTTGCTTGGGAAGCCAAGAGCAAGCCAACGTGTGCCATGCAGGTGAGACAGACTCGTCCGCGTCGCGTAAGCTCGCGCATCGCGTCCCATGATCCCTAATTAAAGTAGATCAGCAAGGTCTTCGGCAGAAAGCGGAGGCACGCCGGTGCCATTCTGGCCCGCCATAGCGGCCTCCGCAGACGCAGCGGCCGCCGTCGTCCGCTCGATCGCCTGAACAAGAGCGTGACACACCGGCGGGGGGACGAGGAACGGGTGTGCGTTGCAGATGTAGGCAAGCAGGTCGAGGCCCCAGCTGTGACTCGCTGAGTCGCCACTACTCCGCTGACGCACCTTCTCTACGGCTCGTGAAAATGATGCCGGCGCCACACCGAACGGCTGGTAAATCCCCTCGAAGGAAGTAAGAAGCTCCAAGAGTGCGTCTGCCTGCCTTTCCACTTCCAGTAATCGAATGTGTGCCGTGAGTGTGCTGCAGGTGTGCAGAACCACCTTTCCAGAGGGGTGCTTGTGCGGGAGGCGGTTCCACAGAGCACGGGCTTCGGCATGACTCTCTGCCGTCCCGTCCTGCAGCAGCGCCGTCACCACCGCTGCCGTAGTGGCAGGCGTCTCCGTCACTCTGTATGCACACAAATTTTTCTCGTACACCTCTTTGGCGTGGTTACCGGGGCTGCAGGAAAGGTACGCATTCCACACATGCGTGCTGCGGAGAAGCGAGTCGGCGTGGCGCGTGCAGGCGGTGTCCGTAATGCGGTCTGTTGCCTCTTGCATCTCCGCCAAAGAGGCTCCACAGCGGTGCAGTGCCCGAAGATACTCGCCCCATGCAACGGCTGGCATGTACGCGGGCCCCGCAGCGCACGCGGCCGAAGAGTGCAAAGAAGAAGTAGCCGATCGATGCAGGCAGAAGCGCTCCGCCAGCGACTTCACTTTTGCTGTTTCGCTGCAGGCACGACGGTCTCCAGGAAGCTTGTGCATTCCCATTAGAGACAGCAGCGGTGCCGAGACGACCGAGTCCCAGCGAGGCAAGGGCGCAGCTCCCGTGCAGGCGGCCTTGTCCACAAAGGGCGCATGCAGTGCCGCGCACACCCTCTCCAGCTCGTCCAAGGACGGAGCAGCGACGGAGGGCCTCGAGCATCGCCACCGTGCCGTCTCCATGAAAAGTGCGATCATGTGTGAGCGGTCCTCGTACAAGATCTTTGTCATGCCCGATGAGCTCGTGCCGGGGGCGACGACACATGCCGGCCACTGTTGCACCAGCGACACCAAAATCGTGGAGGCGGTGTGCCAGTCCCTGAAGGCGCTGAGAAAAAGAACTGCATAGATGGCGACGGCTCGCTGTAACTCATGTGAATGCCGAAGTGCGTGCAGAGCCTCCTCGAGCTGCACCTGTAGTCGATCGCAGTTCGTGGGACCACCACTTTCCTGGAAGCGCGCCGACTTCAAGTACCCGATGAGCCGCTGCGCCGGGGCCGGCAGTTGTGCTGGCAGCATCCGCTGGATCACCTCCGGCGAGAGGGAGGGTGGCGTGCGGGCTTCACGAACCACGCAGTGCCGCATCACGTCAGCAGAGCGCAGGCGCCGCCGGAGACGCGCGTCTCCGCTACTCATACTGCGCCACGCACCAAATTCAATGCGAGAGGCAGGCGAGGGGAGCCAGATGCGCGGCCGACTAGGGCTGTGCGCGGACGCCGCCTCCGTGTCGAAGCGGGCTCGCGCAGTTGGAGAGTCACGGGCAGAATAACGCGCGTCAAGCTCCTGCGCCAGCGTTGTCAGCTCGTGAGAGGCGGTGAGTGCCGCCGCAGGTGTTTCCTCGATCTGCCTCGTACTAGCAGACGCGGATATAATATGCTGGTGCACCAGCTCGACGCTGTGCGCCTCGATAAAAGCATTGATGTACTGCTCTTTGTGGTAGGGGCTTGTCGTCGATTTCGTCTCTCGCAGGCGCCGTGTCTGAGCGCGCGCTACACGTCGAGCCGTCTTGCGCAACTCCGCCGACGGTGCGTCCAGCACGGACCCGACCCACAAATGGCGGGTGGGTCGCATAAGCGGCGAACAAGATACCTTTGGGCGACACGCACCTCAGCTCACACACATAAACAGACACACACACACATCGAAACGAATGCGACAAGATGTGCCACTGTCGATCGCACGCGCACGCACGTTCTGAGTGCGGTAAAGGAAGAGGGAGAGGGAGAGAGAGCAAGTACGAGTGATGGAGACAAGCAGCGATCGAGTTGGCAGGCACTCGGGCGCCGTGTCGCGGTCGGCGCCTATGCATCCAGGCAGATTATGAGCAGCCAAGCGCCACTAAAAGCCTTGTGCGGGCGTGGGAGTACGTCATTTCTGTGCAGTGCCTCGGCCTACTGCGCAGCCTCACCCCACCACGTCAGCTGCGCGGCGCTTAGAATCGGCAAAGGGGAAAGAGCACACAGACACACACTTATAAAGGAGTTAGCGGAAAGTAGAAGAACAGTTGCAGGAGAGAGAGACAGACAGGCAGACAGAAACGCACGCACACAACGCGCACAGGCAGGGCGGAGAGGCACACAAGACGCGCGACGTGAAGCGAGTAGAGACGGCGAGATCGGGCGTGAAGAGGGAGAGGGAGGGGCAGAGAAGCGCGCCGGCCAAATCTGCTCCCGCAACCCCGCCTCGATGGCGCAAGCAAACATGTGGAACTGCTGCCTCCATGAAGCTATTGGTCTTCGGGGTCCCCATGTGATTGTCGTCTCCAGGCTACAGCCCCAGCGTCTCGCGCAGTACCTCCAGCTCGTGCTCGTGGGAAGCCATTAGCTCAGCCTGACGCTTCAGTTCTGCGATGTTGATGCGTAGACGCGTCAGTCTTCGACGACGGCAAATATGCTCCGAGGACTCGGATGGGCTCCATTGGAAGCCGTGGCTGCCTCTCACCTCTTCCTCTCTCGACGGCCAGCGGGTGGCGTACATCCACGGTCCCACCTCCCAGTCCTTCAGTTCTTTCAGGAGGCTCTTGACACGGCTTGTGGGGCTCCGCGCGAGATGGTGGTCTTCGGCCCAAGCTTTCACCTCCGACGCATCTGCCCACCGCCACTCCGGCGCCGCCGACACCGCAGCGTCTCCTGAGGCATCGCGGTTGAGTTGCTGCAGATCCACGGCATGGCCGTCCTCCGCATCGTCGTAGGGGAACGTGGCGTGCAGTCGCCATTCGGCGCCCTTGCTAGCTGCCCGCTCTTGATTCTGATATATGGTCACCACATCGTAGGGCTGGAGACCCACCAAGTCTCTCGCCTGCCGCAGGCGCAGGTCCTCCAGCTCCAGCCAGCACTTATCTCGCTCCTGTGCATCCAGGACGTGCTGCGGCACCTGCAGCGTGCGAAAGAAGCCGCTGAAGTTGAAGCGGCGGCCGTCGTGGGCCCCAGAGGCAAGGCGCCCGTGCACAATGGCGCTGTACTGCGAGAGAAAGCCTATTGAGTGCACGCCGTCCGCCGCGTCTGCTGGCCTGCCGAGGGCCAGGCTGGGCCTCGCTGGCCGTAGACTGCGCTTTGCAGCATCAGGCGAGACGCCCCCGCTCTCTCGCTCAGGTGAAGAAGCTCCAGAGTGTGTACCCCCCTCAGCCGCGATCTCCCGCTGCCGCAGGTTATCCTGCTCCACTGTGAATCGAATGTACAGCTCATTGTGCCCATCCTCCCACGCGTAAAGCAGCGCGTTGCGTCCAAGCGGCTCCCCCACCTCAGCAACGTGGCGCAGCGCATACTGCCATTCTGATACGGTCGAGGCAGGCTCTTGTGCGCTGTGGGACTCGCCCGCATTGGACCCGTTCTCGGAGGCGCGACTACCGCTCCGCGTCTCGGCCTGTTCTCTCAAGAGGGCCATCTGCGTCGAGATGTACGACGCCTGCGCCGCGGCGCCGTCTTCAATGGTGACTGTGTGCGCGGCCGCCGCAGAGCTCGCAGGCGCCTCTGTGCTCATGCGTGGCGATCTACGCGTGCGGCGATGACGAGAGCTGTCAGCTCTGCCACTCTCCCGCGATGAGCCGCGGCGAGGTCCATGACGCCAAGTGCCACTGCGCTGGCCAACAACAGAGGCCGCCAGAGGAAAGAGACAGGGAGTAGGCGAGCCGATGGCACCCGTGCTTGGCTGTTGCACCGGCGGCACCGAAAGCGCGACGCCAACAGCCTTCGCATCGCTCGCCAAACTCGCCACTCCCTCCGTGAGTGGCGCCTTCGCAGTGGTCGGCAGCGCAGGCGCTTCATCGCCGCCCGAGAGGTGAAACAGAGCAGCCACGAGCGGGCGCGTCAAACTGAACAGGCGGTACGAGTCGCGGCGACCGCCTGAGGCTGCAGCAGATGTCGCCGTCGCGGCATCTGAAAGCGGCGCCCTTGTCGAGCCATCCGCTGAGGGCGCCAGCGCCTCTTCCGGCGGTTGATGGTGCAGTGGCGCGACTTCGTTAGCGGTTCCGCCAGCTGGCTCGAAATGGGAAAAGTAGGGAGACACGGTTGGGGTCCAGCGCTGCATCGACGACAACCACTCCCCTGAAGCGGTCGCCACGGCCTTGCTGGTGGCCTCCCTCAAATACTGTGACAGGCCACCATCCCCCACCTCCTCCGGTGCGGCGTGGTCGGTTTGGGCGACTGCGTGCGAGGACAGAGTGCGATCGACTGCATTCGTCACGGCAGCAACTCCGGTAGCAGCGCGACACCCCTCGCGACTATCTGCGTCCTGCTGCTTGGCGTCGTTCAGGGTACCCACGCAGTCCAGAAACGGCAACGGCACGCTCAGCAGTACTTCATTGTCCGCTATGAAGAGTAGCAGGCGATTCGCCGTCCAGTCCGGCAGCACAGAGAGCACAGCTGCTGAGACAGGTGCAGTGCTATCAGGCGTGCTGCCACTGCCGCTAGAGCGCTGAGGGGCGTACAGCTCCATGAGTACCGTATACGGATAGGTCACGGGACGCCGGGTGCCGCAGACTCCGTTGCTGTCGCCATTCCCGCCTCTGGCGGCACTCGTCCCGGCGGACAACTCAGCAGCTTCTGCGGTTGCAGCGGCGGTGGGGCCACCCTCCGCCGCCGGTGATGATGAGGACCGCGAAGCAGCGTTGACATCATCCAGCCAAGCCTCCAGGTCTACATCCTTGAACGCCTCCGCTGCGGGCTCTGTCTTCGTTGCAACGGCGCCCGGATCACCGGAATGAGAAGCGGCATCCACTCCCGCCACCTCCACCGGATTGCGCCCCACGGGCATCGGCGCACTGCCAAGTAACAACACCGCATCATTGCTCGTCACAGCTGCCGTGCAGAACCACGATCTCTCTTCCTCGCTGTCTACGCGTTGCTCGACTACCAGTCGGTGACGGCCGAGGGGAACCCAATGCAGAAAAAACTCTGAGGCGCACCGGCGATCGCCGGGGCCGCCATCGCCATTGGCAGCATACAGTCGACGCGTCTCGATAAGATCTCCGGTGCACCCGCACAAGCGCCACAGCTCCAGCCCAGGTCTCGCCAGCAAAAGTGTCACAGGTATGCCCACCTGGTACGGGCGCGCGTTCATGGCGATACCAGCGTCGCACACATCCGCCGGTACCACCTCGTGCAGGAGGCGCACCTCCTCAAGCACAAAGGCGCGGCGAGGGCCCCAAAGAACCCGCAGAAGAACAGCGTTGATCTCAGCCGCCCTGCTGCCGCGCACCTCCTCCGGCGATGTCGCTTCGTCAGGTACGTCTCGTGCGCGTGAGCAGAGGTACAGACTCACCAGCTTGTAGCCACGTGATGGCAGCGTCGACCGCGAGAAGGCGTTGTGACAGTGGTTGCACAGCTCCAGGCAGGGCCCGATGAGAGCGACGCGCGTAGCGATGCCGTGCTCAAGATGGTATAAAGTGCGCTCCGACATGGCCGACTTCTCCATGGTACTCAGCACGTGGTCCTCCTCTTCCGGTGTGAGGGACTGCTGCTGAAGAGGCACCTGACCGTGCTGTTTGTCTGCACGCGCAGCCCTTTCCCCACTGTAGTTGGCGAGCCCTCGGCTGTCCGCAGGGGTGGCCTCCTCTCGTGGGCGCACGTCGGTCTGCCGGTACCACAGCGGTGCCTTCTCCAGGACCACCGCCGCCTCTCTTTCCACGTCGAAGAACACTATCGCGCCCACCTCGTCGACGCTCACCACGACGGGGGAGAGGGAGAGCGGCTGGTATGACTCCAAGGCAAGCTGAGTGCACTGCATGCACACCACCTTGTTCGTCTGGTGTCGGGTGTGGTTCAAGCAGAAGTGCGCCCCGCTACTCATCACGGAGACACTGTGCACAACACGGTCGCTGCCAGACGCGACGCAGAAGTAGCGGCTCCACTTGGAGAGGTAAACAGCGCCATCGACAAGAACGGGCTGCATCGCCGCGCACAGGTACGAGTCACGCACCTGAAACGCATGACGCGTCTCGATCAGCTCGAACACGCCCGTCGCCGGGCAGGTGCCCTGCGGCATGGCAGCTGGTGATGCGGCGGGCTCAGTGGCGTTGCTGGGGCACCGGCTTGCCCCCGTGCTCAACGCCGAAGTTTGCGCCGATGCATGCTGCACCGCGGACGCCGCCAGCCCGGGAAGCCGTCGCTCCCGATATAGTCGAACACCGGTACGGTGTGCGGTCACGATGGTGGAGAGGCCCACGACACACAGCGAGTTGATGCGCGCATTGGGAAAGGGGTCCAACATAGCAGCTGAGGGGGGACAATAGGGAGGGAAGCGGCAGACGTGTGTGGAATAGGGCGCCTGTACACCGCCACCTGTTCGCCGCGGCCGGCGACGTGCCACAGAAGCTTCGCCACTGGCCCTCCTGTAGCGACGACTGCGACTGGAGCGCCGCCCATGCGTCGATGAAGACTCCGATGTCTGATACACCGACCGACGTGAGACACTTGCGCACACTTCTTCACCCGGCCCCGAGGCCTCTGGCAAGGGAGCGCTGCCGACATTCATGGAGCCCCAACCCTTCGTGGGCCGTAGAGCACATGCGTGTGTTCAGCTCACGTTACGTCAGCAGCAGCTTACAGCTTTTCACCCGCTGCCGCCGTCCAAGACGCCGAACACACCACGAGATAAATTCGCTCAAGGCCTGCGCCTGCCGGGGCGACTCGCAGAGACGAACGGGGGAGGGGGATGCAGAGGGTTTTGTGTGAATCTTCGCGCCACGGAATGCGAGAGGGGAGAGCGGAGCGGCACTGGGCGCATTGGGGGGGAGCGTGTGGCCGCGCACAAGCGTTGATTGGACTTAGGTGCGACGCTTCGATGTCCCTCGCTCGCTCAGTCGCTGACACGCACCAGCGCCGTGTCTGCCGAATATGCAACGACGTCAGTTTTTTTTTGCGGTAAGGAGTTGGGCAGGACGGCGTCCGCTTTCCCTTCAATAGTATCGGCTCGCAGAATCCACAGCGACCCGCGCCAGCGCGCTCCTGCGGCGGCGGCAGTCCGCAACCAAATTGGAGCGCGGCAGCCGCAAGAAGAGAGGAGAGGGTCACAGATGCGCGTATATGCATGCATACACAAGAGGGCGTGGTGCAGAGTCAGGGTCGTTCGCCCCGCTCGACGCTCACAGCGATTGCCGGTGCTCGACGGGAACCGCCGCTCGCCTGCCATCATGAGAAGAAGTGGAGCGCTTCCGTTGAAACGCACGGCGCGACCCCCAGCCCCCGCGGTGTTGCGTGGGCGATCGGCGCTCCAATTCTACACACACTGAGACGCCTCTGGTATCGCCTCGTGTGTGCGCAACTCACGAGTCTTTTTGTTGGTGTTGGTGACATTCAGAGGGACAACTGCGTATCCTATCGCACGCGTATACACAGGCACACACACACACATTTTGAAATCGCAGTCCGTTTAGGCAACCGAACAGACGAAGAAGGTACCCTTGGCGCGATAAAGACGACGCACCTGCGACACAGCAGCGCAAGGATCGGCGACAGCACGGCAAAAACACCGCAGGGCACGCGCACGACGACAAAGTGAACGGAGAACCAACAGAGGAAAACAGAAATGAAAATGGGGGAGAAAATTGGGAAGACGATGAGAGGAGAGCGACGTGCAAACAGTTCGGCACCGATACACAAGCGACGACCACTCGGCCGCAGCAGCGGCAGCGCGTGATGGGCGGGAGTTCCTTGGCAGGATGCTCTCGATGGTCTAGGCGCTGCGGAGAGGACCCAATACGCACTCTTCCCCACACGCCTCTCACCTCGCGTCGATTCCATGAGGAGAGGCGGGGAGAGAGAGCCGGAAAGCGGTGCGGGCCGCTGTTGCTGACGCTGCAGCAGATGTCTTCTGCTTGCTGCCGTTGGGGATCGCCACAGTGACGCGACTCACCAGCGGAAAAGAAAACGCCCACAGAGGCACAAAAAGGCGCAACAGAAAAGGGAAACGATTTGAGGGGGGAAGGGGAGGCGGATGGAGCGTCAGTGCGATCGCAGAGAAAAAAGAGAAGAGAGGGTGAAAAGGCCCCAAGCGGGGACGGGGAAGGACGGAGAGGGACGGGAGGGGGAGGGACGGGGAGGGCGACGCACTCAACGACGACCAAAGCACTTCTCCGCATCTAAGATAAAGATCCAGCGGGAAAGGGAGGAGAGCGGCTCACCAGAGATAGAAGGCGAGCACAGTCAGCCCAAAAAGGTCTCGAAGGTGCACAGACGCGTCGACAGGCTGGTCGCCCCGGACAGTGTCGCACAGCCCTTTTTCCCTTCCCTTTCTCCGTCTCCCTCTCCCCCTCCCTCCATACCGTTTCCGATCCGTGCTGAGAGCAGCGATATCGAAGAGGGCTCGCCGCAGTGCCAAATAGGTCACTCCGGCATTCGCTTCCAGAAGTGCTTTAGACAGCAGCCCAGCGCTAGGAGGTTCCGCGTAGCGTCCGCGGACGAAGGCGTACACGACAGCGACCACCGAGAAGTGTGTGTGTGTGTGTGCATCCCTGGGTGTCGGCACACTCGTAGCCTCTCTCTCGCACACACACACACATACATGCATACATACATATATATATATGTAAATGTGACGGCGTGCACACTTATCAGAGGACAGATGTGCTGGCGCTCTCATCGGATTCGTTTTCGATGTGTGCACATATTCGCCTCCCTCCGTGAAAAGGGGAAAAAAGATGAAACAGCGAGAGAGAGGGAGGGAGGGAAGGGGAAGGGAAGGGGGCGGGCCCGAGGCGCTGTGCGTACCAGCGCACGTCTGAGAGGGTAACGAGCCCGCCGATGCGGTAACGCGACGCCGTTTGGCCTCTTCTCATCCACGCATACGCACGCATACATGCGCAGACTCGAGCGCGGCACGAGGCACAACGTGAACGTGGATGAAAGGTCCGACGGGTGCTTTGAGTGATGACAGGCGATATAGCTCCCACCCGCACGTGCCCCCTTCCATGGTACATGCACGCGCCTCCCCCCTCTTCTTCTGCCACCCCCCCCACTCCTTTCCTCCCCTCGCCTTGAGCATAGCGGGCACATAAGCGATTTATCGCTAAAAATGGAAGACACACACACACAACGTAACTTGAATGCACGGCAAGAAAAGGCAACAAAGATGCTCAAGAAGACAGCGGGCGGGCGGGAGACCACTGAAGAGGCGGGTGGCATGCAGAGAAGGGCGGTGCGTCAGCGCGCACGCCAACCTCCCACCACACCCGAGCCTCCCGCCCCTGCAGCACAAGACGCCTGAATAGGGCCTGAGTGGCAACAGAGCAAAGAAGAGGTGTGTACGTGGCGCAGGTGAAGGCACCAACAGACATATTTCTGTCGGCCTGTGCACATGTTGACTGGTGCGCCAGTGAACATCAGTTGGTCGAGTGGAAAGAGAGGGGGTAGAGGAGTTGACTGGTGTACACCACTCGCCACACACACACACACGCAGCCCACCCCTCGCACCAGGCCCCTCTCTTCTGTCTACTCCTCCACGATGCCGAACTCGCGGAGGCGCTCGTCGACGATTTCCTCCCCGACGCACTCGATCGGCTGTCGGGGGGTGCGGATTTGGTACTCCGCCGCTGTGTCCTCCATCATTCCTGCCGCGGAAAAGGTCGGCATGTTCGCAAAGACGCGGCAGTTGCGGTCGACCCGCTTGAATTCCACCTTGATGCCGTTGCCGGCGTAGGTGTCGCAGAGCAGGCCCATCACGTACGGCTTCGTCACGCTGGGGTCGTGGATGCGGGGAATCACAAAGTACGGGCTGTGCTCTGGCACAAATGTGTACTTGAGCGCAACGTCGCGCGAGAAATTGAACTTGAGCTGGCGGTCCGGCTTCTCTACAAGCGTGTTGCTCGTCGCATCCAGCTTCTCCTTCTTTCCCCCGTGCCGGAATACGCTCAGAAGCAGCGCGTGGTACTCCAGCGACGGGTCGTCGCGCTCGTCCTCCTGGGAGAGCATGATGTAAGCCTCCGTCGGCGCGGACACGTTGATCTCTAACGAGACGGTCGGGAAGCCCTGCGCGAACTCGCCACGGACGCGGTAGTCGAACCACGGCGTGCGCAGATGGCAGCAGCCGCCACCGGAGAAGATCCTCAGCGCGTCGCTCCACTCCATCCAGAGAGTGCGGTCGGCATCGGCCGGGCTGCCGCCGTTCTTGTAGCACGCATTGCGCACGGACGGGTACTTCTTCCAGCGCTTGTCGTCCTTGCCCCAGGCGCCGGTCCACTCCGAGCCGGTGCCCCAGGGATTTCGAACGCGCAGCAGGCGGAGGTCGAGGTCTTCAAAGTACTCGACCTGCAGCACCGCATAGCCGTGGTGCAGCAGCAGGCCCATTTTCTCGTATGTTGCCTCCAGCTCTGGATTAGCGCTCACGACGTTGGCGTTGCCAAATGCCTCGCCGCCATCCGATGGCGTGCAAAGCACCTGTAGGTATCCCATCCTGTCGTAGGTGAGCATCTCACGGAATAGCATGTCGTCGCCGCCCTGAGCTTCCTCCCAGAAACCCTCGTAGCGGGTGACGGGGAAGCCGGTGAACTCTGACAGCGGCTCCAGCGGGTCACCGCTCGCGATGTTTGCGTAGGAGCCGTGCACCTTCGCATAGGTCTTCTCCAGCAGCGCCACCCACATGCGCCGAATGTCAACCGCACACCGCGCGAACTCCGGGCCGTCGCGTGTCGCAGGCAGAAAATCGTCGAGCAGCACCGGTAGCCACCAACCGTTGAAGTTCAGCGTCACCCAATAGGCACCGAGAGCCCGCTCGATCTTCCCGTTGGCGGCGCTCACCGGGTGTCGGAAAAGGTCGCGCACACGGTTGCCGTTGGCGTCCGTCAGGGCTGCCATGGCGGAGATGAGGTAGGTGTCGCCGATAGAGCCATGTGATGCCTGAGACGGCAGAATATCGCGGCGGAAGAGGCGCACCTCCTTTAGCTGCTCCTCTGGGATCCAAGTGGAGGGGCGGTGCCACGGGATGAAGCGCGGCAGGTACGTGTCCACGTCAGAGCGATAGAGCGAGTAGTCGCACGGACGGAAGTCGCAGTCGATGTACGGCCTCTCGTTCTCCTCGCAGTACGCGAGAACCTTCTCCTCTGTCAGGTCATCCTCACGCACCCCGATGGCTTGCGCGATGTCCGCCAGATCATCGGCGATGCGGTCATTGACTTCGCCGTAGAGGATGTCGCGCTTGTCGTCGTTCAGTGGGACCGCCTTCGCGCTGCACTTGAAGCCGTTGATCTTGCCCGACACGAGCTTTGCCGTCTCTCCGGGAAAGATAACAAGTGAGACGGAGAGCTCGTTTGTGTTCATGACGTAAAGCTCGACCTTGTCGCCCGGCTGCAGGTCCGACTTGGCACCAAAGGTGAAACGGACGTGCATCTCGTACTTGTCCGTGTCGTTGTAGTAATACCACGTGCCATCCGCTGTGACAATCTTGAAGAGAGAGCCGTTCTCGAAGACTGGCGTGACGTCGCCCTCGACGGAGGGGCCGCTAAGCTGGTAGGAATGGCCCGTGCGCTTCGTGCGGTCCCTTTCGGAGAGGTGCAGAATGGCCGCATCGATCGTCTTGTCTTCGAACTCGTCGCACTCGTCGTCGTTCACGTATGGTGGTGGCAGATCGCGACGCGGCGGCACGTGCTTCTTGGCCGAGTCGCCTTCGGCCTGCAGGCTGCGCATCTTCTGGATGTCTTTCATGTTGCGCGGCAGCAGATCCGGGAGCGGCGTCGGCACCCTCACTGGGTGCAGCGCATCCTCGTCCATCTTGCAAGGTCGTGAGGGCAGCGGCATCACGTAACCCGGCGGGAACTCAGGCGGATGCAGCGCAGCTATTGCGACTGGCATTTTGTTCTCTTGTTAAGTGATGAGAAGGGGAAGAGGGATGCAATAGCGGTGAGCTTTTGAGGTGCGTGAGGAGCTCCGTGGCGCAGCGATGGGGAGGGGGGGTGTTGTTGCAGCACAATGGGGAGAGTGTATAGCTGCCGTGGCCAAAGAATGAGGAGGGGAGGGCAGGACGCAGAGGCAGATGAATAGAGTCAGGAAGGGAGAGCCGAGGAATGCAAAACGCGGCGCGACACTGAGGTTGTGTGAGGGGGAGAGGTGAAGGCGGTGAAGCAATGACCAGCGCACGTGCACGCCGGACTGACGGGTGGATCCAAGGGAACCACGACGCTGGCAGCAAGACATCCTTTTTCACGCAACGAGAGACGGGAAGATGCGGGAAGAGAAGAGAAGGGGAGGGGGAGGGAGAGGGGGCGACATGCGGCCACACGCTGCTTTCGCAGGACTCCTCCTCATTTTATCTGCTGACGGCGCTCCCGAATTCGTGCGATGGGGGACGCCTCCCCACACCCCGCGCACGTGCGCCAGCAACCGCGAAAAGGCGATGGAGTGCATACTGTGCAGTCCGTGGCGGAGCGCGTGAATGAGTACGAGAGGGAAAGGGAGAGAAGGGCGGAAGGAAACGCCAGGAAGAATAGAGGGGGGAGGGAAGGGGCAAAGAATGCCGACGGAGTTGTCAGGCGCGATAAAGTACCTCAGCAACGACAGGCTAGCAGCCAACACTTCAAGATTCGTACACCCGGCACCATCATGCGCAGACAGAGACGGAAGGAGAAGCACCACCGCCGACATGCGGATGAGCAACTATCGTGCAACCTCCTTAAACAAAGCGGTGTAGGCTGTACGTGTGTCCAAGTCTCGCCAAGAGCATCACTGAGCGCACCAACGTACCACCGCCACCCCGGCTCACATACGTCGCCCAGTGGCTTCTCGTGGGAGAAGCCCCGGCATCCGCGCGCCGCCCCCCGTACACACATGCCAGGAAGAAAGTATGGAGAGCGAGCGGGGGGAGAGGGGGCGATAGCAGCCGTTCGGTTCACATGCCCTTCGTTTCGTTGCCAGATATGCGCGACCCCCCGCACGTCACAACGCCTGCCTCCGTGCACACCTGATACTCCGCCGTCACGTGAGAGGTGCCCTCCAGCGGGAAAGCCGAGGTAGGGTCTGTAAAGACACCGCAGCTGCGCCGCAGCGAGACAAAGTGGGCAGACAAGTCCTCGCCATCACCTATACGGGTGTCACTGACGATGGACAAGACGAAGCGCACCTCTGGCACAGTGGCTGCAGATGCGATGTTGAAGGAGGACGAAGTCCCCGCCCCAACTGCGACGACGTGAGCTGAGGTGGGATCAAGTAGCGGCACAACCAATACAGCGGCGCCGTTGGTGCTCATATTGGGCTCCACAGTCAGCTTGATGGACACATCACGCGCCACGACATAGGTTCGGCAGTCTGTCGCGCACTCGACATCCTCGCAGGACTCGCTGATTACCTTCGCCGACTGGTTCGCCTGCCGGTGCACGACTGAGAGCGCCGTGCCGTGGAGCGGGATGGGGCGAGCAGCGACGACGTTGCCGAAGTTGTCCAGCGTCTCGCTGGCCGTCTCCAGTGAAAGCGTCACGAACAGCTCCGCCTTTCGCTGCGCCTTGAGCTCGAGAACCAGCCGTGGGCGTCCCTCCACAAAGGCGCTCCTGACACGGTAGCGGTGTCGATCCCACATCGTGTAGCAGACGCCGCCGCCCGCAAAGGCGGCCAGCACCTCCCCCCACTCCACCCACATCGTGCCCTTGCGCTCGTTGAGAGCAACCGCTTCCGATAAGAAGTCGGTACAGGCCCCAGAGCCGCCAGCATGCGACGCCAAGGCTCGCGAAGACCCCTGACCGTTGAGGCTTGTCGCGAGGGAGCCGATGGCGCTGAGGCTGGCGTCGGGCCGGTCGTACCACGTCGTGTACTTCCACCTTTTTTCGTAGTGGACCCCGTCCTTTGTCTCCCACGTCCACGGGTTCTTCAGCTGAACCATTCGCAGCTCCAGCTCCTCGTAGAAGGCGACGTCGCGGAGGAAGTAGATGTGGCCGGGGAGGAACTGCGGCACCTCACCTTTCACCGGCAGGATTCGAGAAGACCGCCGGCGGGACAGATCGACGGTCGCGCTCGACTGCTCGTCGAGAGGGGGGGGAGAGAACAGAAGCACCGTGCAGCCGGCCCGCACGCTGCGCTCGAGGTAGCGGAAGAGCGACCAGGACGCGCTGCCACTCGGCTTCTGCGCGGCTTCCGCCCAAATGGAGTCAAGGAAGCGCGCAGGGTATCCGGTAAAGTCGCCGAGGGCCTCCATCGCGTCCACGAGGCACGTCGACGCGTACGAGCCCAACGATTTGGCGTATGCCTTCTCCAGCAGCGGCACCCACAGCCGGCGCGGGTCCTCAGCACAGCTCGCAAAAAGCGGCCCCCTCAGCGACGCGGGTACGTAGTCGTCGACAAAGTAAGTGTGCCACCATCCATTATGTAGCAGCGTCACCCGGTAGCAACCCTGCGCCCTCTCCATCTTGCCCACGTGCGCGCTCACCGGGTGGCGGAACATCCACCGCACGTGCGCGGGGAACTGCGCCACTGCCGCTATAGCAGCCACGACCGTGTGGTTGCTCAGCTCGCCCTGCTTCACGAGGAAGCATGAGATCTCACCGCGGAAGAGACGCGTCTGAGAGACCTCGGAGAGGTAGATGTACTCCTCCGGCCTCCTCCAAGTGACGGCGAGAACGACGACCGCGTCGAACTCGGGCCGGTACAGACTTTCCGCGCTGGGACGGAAGTTCAGGTCAGTGAAGCGAAGGTGGTTCTTGAGGCAGCATTTCAAATAGGCCTGCTGGTCCGAGGCGCGGCTCCACTTGCCGAGCGCCTTGCGTACGGCATTGATGTCGGCGTTGATCTTGCGCAGCGACTGCGTCACCGACGGGGAGACGTAGTCGCGGGGCACCGGTACTCTCTTCGCCAGGAAGTGCGGCATGTGCGCAACCCCACTCATGAAGAAGTTCGTTTCCTCTGGCAAGACAGCTATCGTCACCTCCGTCTCGCCGGTGCCAGCGATGGGAGACAGCATGGCGCGCTCGTTGATCTTCTCGTTGCCGCGTAGACGGCACTGCACGCGCACAACCATTACCTCATGCAGGGTGTCGTTGTAGAAGTGGTACTCACCGGTTGGGGTCTTGATCTTGTAGAGCATCCCCTCCGCGAAGACGCGCGTCACGAGGCCGGAAACGCTGGGCTGGCCAAAGCAGAAGCGGCTGGACGGCGTGTAGGGAGTGGGGAGGTAGTTGAAGTCGTCGAACTCGTCCGTGGCGAGATCGTCGTCCGCTCCTTTGTCGCCGACGCCGGCCTCTTCGATTTTCTGCAAGAGACGCTGAGCCTCCGTCAGGCTTCCCTGTGCGCCCGGCGCCGCCATCTTCTGGACTGGTGAGTCTACCAGCATCGGCACCGACTCGCCACGGGGATGGTGAGGGAGCGCCGCGCTGCGCTGCGTGCACTCAACCAGCTCGCCGCCGCTGGCGGACAAGCAAGCCAGCAGCATTTCTTCCTTGCGCTCCAGCAGCTCGCGGCACGCCGCTGTAGCGAGCCGGTAGCGAGGCACTGCCTTTTGGTGCTCCTCAAGGTAGTCGTAGATGACATGCAGTACCTCCGGGTCGGAGACGGCGCGCACGAAGGTCACCAACTTTTCGGCGGCGATGCGATTGGACGATGAGATATGCATGCTGTCGGCAAGGCCGTACTGACGCGTGCCAGGGCGCTCCGCTGGCACAGCCGAGTCCGTCGTGATGCTCGAGGCGGACTCTGTGACGGCCGCTCTTGTCGACACCGGCTCCAAGGGCGGCACCGGGTTGTGCTGTCCCGTGCGCGTAGGCGCCTCATGCACATCAACTTCTCCCGCCGTTACGTGAGGAGCATCGGTTGCCGTGTCGTTTGCTGGTGGTGCGACCACCAAACCGGGCCCACGTCGTCGGAGGCATGGCCGCTGTTGTATGCGCGTGCTTGGTGACGGCTGCGGCAGCTGAAGCGAAGACGGCTTCGCGACTCCGATCAGCGGCATGACAGTGGCGTTCGAGGCTAGCGCCTTTGATCGAAGCTCAGGGTGACTCGCGTGCCGTCCCTTGACATCTTCAACGCCCTGCGCAGAAGCTGCCACCGCCTCGACAGAGTTGGCTGGCCGCTTACCGCTCGGCGCCTGCCGGAGCCTACGGAGCTGCCGCTTCACCGCCGGCGAAGGCTCCTCCGTGGTGGCTGGTGGTGGCTCTGCGAGGCCGCACGCGGCGGGAGATGCCGGCGTGGCATCGACGGCTGCTGCCGAATTCGCTTTCTTTGTGGCCGGCGGCATCACTTCTGGCGGAATGAGCGGCAGCATGCCGGTCTTCGGCGTGACGCTTGAAGACTGACGCAGTCGTGTCTCAGACTGCAGCTGCTCTGCGGCGGCCGTCACTAACTCGGTCTGCGCCGCACCTTCCTGGGCCTTCTTGCCTTCTAAAGGAACAATGCGTTGCCGCGGTAGCATGTTGATACGCGAGGCAAGCCGCAGCGGTGACTCTGCCGTTGCACCCTCTGGCTCAAGGGAGGTGCGATTACTCGTTGCCCCAAGTACTGCCGCGACAGGGGCAGAGCCTGTGAGAACGATGGCAGCCGCGCTCGCCGCCTTGTTCCCCTCTGCGAGCCTCGTCGGGGGTCTCTGAGTGTCTTCCCTCGCGGTCTTCTCAGTCAGGGCGTCACAGCTGTTGCCCCTTGTCACGGCAGTCTCCAGCCCCGTCACCAGCCTCGACGGCGGCGCGAAATCCTCTTCCGGCGGCGTGAGCACGCCAGCAGTCCCCGAAGAGCTCGACGGCGACACCTCGCCGGCATCATCATGCCCGATCGGGCTAGCCGGTCGCCGCTTCGACACCTCGCGCAGCACTAGTGCATCTGTGCTGCACTCATCCTCCAGCCATTTGGCTGCCTCAATCTGCAGGGAACGAGTGCGGTGTGGCGGCAGCTTCTGCCTCTTCTTTCCGCTACGATCCATAGTCACGACAGCGGCAGCCCCTGTTGCTCCTCGCACGCCACTCGCTCTCGGGTGCAACGCTAAGGCATCGCTGCGTTTCGGTGTAAAGTGCGTCGGTGCGGCAGGAAGACCAGCCAAGGCGGCACCGCTCACCTCAGCAATGCTTGTGGACTGATCGTTGCCATATAGCCAGTGCCCTCGTGTAATGCCGGGGCGAGGACTCAGCACCGCAGGTTTGAGAGACGTCGTGACGGCATCCTGGCGATCGATCGCGGCCGTCGCAGCGGGACTCGGGCGGTACGCTGGTGAGCCGCCGCGGGACGTGGAGTCAAGAAAGTTCGAATCCGTCCCGTATGGAGTGTGCGACACCTCTGAGAAGGGAAGCGAGTCGAAGCTGTCGATATGCATGACAGCCCAATCTGTACCCTTGAAGTCTCTCGCCGGGTCGCTACACCACACGTCCGAGTCATCCGATGAGGTGGACACCACCGCCAACGGGATCTTTGGCATGGTGATGTTACGTGTGTGGGCGTCCTGGGCCGAGGACGGTAGGGTACAAGGGGTAGAGCCGGCCACCCTGCACGTGCCATAGACGGAGGCGAGGAAAGAGACGACGAAGGCAAAGCAGCGAAGAGGGGAGCGATGGCGATGATGGGCAGTCGACTACACCTCACCTTCCCCTTCCTGTTCGCGGCACTGCAGAGAAGCCGGAGTGGAGGGGGTGGCACAGGCAAACACGCACACTCCAGGGACGTATGTGCGAGGGCAGCCGTGCACCAGATGATGGAGATGAATGCACGCACACGCGCACGCGCACAGACTCGTGAGAGCGAAGAGACGGACACAGACAACCGCCACTTTACAGATATACATATACTAAAATCGGAGATCCCTCTGCCCTAAGAGGTGTGCCCCTATGCGGTGTGTATATGTGCTTGTGTGTGTGTGTGTGTGTGGAGGGGGAGGGAGGAGAGAGGAGCCTAATGACAGAGGTGAGACGACTCAGCGCCTTTCTGTGGAGAAAAGATGAGAACGCGTCAGTTTTTTTGCGTCTTCACCTCGTCGCCGTTCACGCAAGCGGGAGCGCGAGAGGGCAATGGACACGTGCACGCAACAGCCGCTCCACTGCTTCCCTTTCTGGCAGAGCGGCGGAGTGGCGGAGGAAATACGAGCGATAAGAAGAAAGGAGTACGCTGTACTCAGCTGTAAAGCATTCGTGCACGGCGTTGAAGGAGATGAGAGAGACTGAATCAGACGCAGTGAGCTCGCCGCACCGTTCCGGGCACACACGCGTGGATGAAGCCATTAGCCATATGGCAGCGGAGCCCGAAGCGAGAGCGTTCCTGGCAGCTGGAAGGCTCGTGCGCGCGGTAAGCGTGCATACGTTCTCTGTGACCTGTCTGGCTTCTGTGAGAGGCCACTTGGGAAGTGACAGGGGTAAAGGGGGAGCACTCTCGGCGCATCATCGAAGAAGATGTGACAGCTCCACTTGCGCAGGGGGGAGAAGGAGGGGCGCTCATCTCTCCGAGCGCATTAGATGGAGAGAGAGAGAGCCACACCTCTACAAAGCGCGGCGGAGTTGTGGTGCCACTTGGCGTGATGTGTCTGTCTGAGACTCACGGGCACCGCCCTGTGTGCACATGTGTGCGAAGTGAGGGGGTGGGGGTGGACGGAAGAGCGAACAGAAGGCGCGGGTGTGACGTGAGCGACTCATACACCATAAAGCGTGAGAACAGGGAAAGTCGATGAGACGCGTCGAATCGACGTGCAGAACCCTCCATATACGAAGGTGCAGAAAGCAACGCAAAGCACGCTGAGAGGGCACAGAGGAGGGAGCGAGGGAGCGCGTGCGCGCGAAAGGCACGTGAGGAGAGGGAGAGGAGGGGGAGATGGGGCCTCCCCGCCCTCTAGTCTCGTCGCGAAATGGCGAAGCGCGCACAGGCACCAAAGGACGAGCGTGGGCACTAAACAGTAATACGCGACACCGATTGCTCCTTTACGCAGAGAGGAGACGCTCCATCACACACGCATGCACCCCACCACCTCGACTGTGCGAAGGAGCCACAGCTATGCTGGCGGCCAGGTGTGCGCCACAGGTGTGCCGCCGTTGGTGTCTTTTGGTGTTGCTGCTACGGTACATCGTTGCCGCTGAGCCTGAGAGTAGCCGCGACCCCCGCGCCGTCGTGTATGCGTAGCTGCCCTGGTGAGTAGCTTTGATAGTGCGTGGATGCCGCACATACCACCAGCGAGGACTCGCGGAGGATCGGTTCAGCTAAATTAGGGAAGAGAGCGGCCCCTCGTCTTGCAGTCATGAAGTGCACCGTCGCCGTGCATTTCTCGGGAGTTGCATGCGGCGAGGCGCATCGCCGCGGCTCTGCTGGGGCAAGTTGAGTGGTTATCGTGAAGGCCACATCGGACGAGGTGGCGTGCACAAACGGCGCAACATAATAGGGACTCTTGCACGGATCCAGCAGGTACCCGGCACTCACCTCGCGCTCGTACAAAAAATGCGGCTCTGGAACGAGGTGAAATGCGTCAGGGGAACCACCGCTGCTACCGAGGAAGTTGGTGCTGTCACCGCTGCCTTTGGCGTAGAGGAGACAGCTGAGCCCTGCTAATGCTTGGCTCAAATCGATTGAGCTCCGTCTGCGCTGCGGCTTCGGCATCACTGCATCCGTGACATCCATCTCCCGCTGCGTCACGCTCGCCAACAAGCGCGTCGGCGCGGTCACTGTCACCCGCAGCACCACAGATGGCTGACGCTGCCGAAACCGGCCCTGCACCCTCACCTCACCCCAGCCAATCGTCAGTGGTGCCACACAGCCGCCTTGAAAGTACTCCGGCAGGTCCTCCAGCGCCATCCACAGCGCCTCCCCCGCCGCCTCCTCCATGGCAAACACGAGATCGCTTACCTCGTCCACCCACGACTTTCCTGCGCGGCGCCATTGGTCGAGCCATGCCTCTGTGGGCCTCTTCTTTCCGTCCGTCTGGCGCAGACGCACGATGCAGTGGCCGTCGCCGAGTGTCTCAAGCCCATGTACCACCGTGGCGACGTTGGGGTCGAGTCCGAGCTCTCCGTAAAGCACCTCCAGCCGATGGGCCTTTTCCTCTGTGCGAGCAGTGCTGAGCGAGTAGGGCCGCAGCCAACACACAACGCTCGGCATCCCCGTCGCGCGGTGCCGCAGCAGGCTCTTCATGAGCGCAAAGAAACGCTTAGCCTTCGCGGTAGAGCCGCGCATGTCCTCGCGCGCCGGCCAGATCTCTCGCAGCATCGTGCACGGCCCGCCGGTCAGTGCGCCGACAAAGTACTCGAGAGGGGCATCCAGCATTGCGGCATAGGAGCCGACCGACTTCGCGCACGCCTTCTCGAGCAGCGGCATCCACAGCACACGCAGGTCGTCAGCCGTATGGCTGAACTCAGGGCACCGTGCAGACGCAGGAATGAACTCGTCCACGACCCAAGGTTTCCACCAGCCCCCTGTGCACAGCCCAACGTGATATGCCCCAACCGACCGCTCGCGCTTGCCCTGCCGTGCACCATGCGGGTGGATAAAGAGCCGGCGCAGCGCCTGTGGCCAGCGGCACGCAAGCCCCACTGCAACAGAGAGGAGGTGATGGTTAGGAAACAGGCGGCCGGTGCGCAGACCGTTCGGGTCAAGGGCAGGGCCGCGAAAGAGACGCACCTCTCGATGGACGCTGCTCTCTACGGGAAGATAGCTGAGAGGCAACCGCCAGTGCAGAGGAGGCACGTAGAAGCTGTCTTGGTTGTCGCGGTAAAGGCTGGCGTGACTGGGGAAGAAATGCGGGTCGACGAATCGGATCTGCTTCGCCACGCAGTGGGCGATGAGGTGCGCCGTCGGCATAGTGCGACTATCTGGCGCAGCGGCGTCTGAGTACGAGGTGGCGAGAATGTTCCAGTGATGCTGCGGCTCCGCGCACAGTACCTCGTCCTCTTGCGTCGTCGCTACACGCCGCGGCAGCAGTGTCGTACTGCAGAGGTTCTCGAAGCCCACCACGCGGCCACGGAGCAGCACCTTGGTCTCTTCCGGCCCCAGCTCCATTGACAGCTCCTGGTCCGGCCCTTTCTCCGCTACCGTTACACAGTGCCCTGGCGTCACTGTCGAGCCAGCTGCAATCCGATATCGCACGTGCACCGTGTAGTATCGAGTGTCGCTGTAAAAGGCCCAGTCGCCCTTCTCCGTGACAATATGGTAAAGAATGCCATCGATCACCGAGGCGGCGGCACCCTTGACAGAGGGGCCGCCGTATCGAAAACAAGAGGACCCCTGCCCCCATGCTGCGGGAACCGGAAAAGAGTCCGGCTGGATAGTGGTCTCGTCGAACTCGTCCGACGTCGATGAGTTGCTCCGCGGTGACAAAGCCGCTGTCCCGCAAGAGGTGCGGCACGACACCACTGACCGAGGAGGCGTGGATGAGGGGGCCGACAAGTGGGACTGTGGTGGCGCTGCTGCCCCCTCCAAGAGCGGTAGGGGTGCCGCTGGTCGGGCTATCTGGCGCAGTGCCGTGATTCTTGCGTGGAGTCGTTCAATCCGCTGCTTCAGCTCTACGCGGCGTGCTGCGTTCTCACGGCTACGTTCGAGACGCTCATCAAGTTTCTTCCGTTTGATAGAGCTGGCTCCCACAGCAGCCCTCAGAGCCGCGACAGACTCGGCGTCCAGCTGAAACGTCTCATGGAGCATCGCTGTAGCCTGAGACGGTGATGTGATGCAGTGAAAACGAAATGAGGGGGAGGCCTACTGCCCATTACGATGAGCGTCTACGCTAAAGGGGAGGGGGCGGAGGTACTGGGCCGCGCTGCTGAGCACAGCCGTTTACTTCGCGAAGGCGGTGAATGCAACTTCTCAAGAGAAAACGTTTTCTGCTCTGTGCGCATTCACATCATCTTCCATCTTTCACCAGCGGGAGGGGAAGGGAGGAGAGGGGTGAGAGGCAGTTGCACGCCGAGGCTGTAGCGGCAGAAGTAGAGCGCGTCTCGTACACAAAAGCCCTCATGCGTGTGTATATGCATCGAGTCTGTGCGCCGACGAGAGTGCGAAGAAGCCCACCCTTCCAGCGTTCCGCCTCGCCGGCCGGCGGGATGAAAGATGTCGCATAGTGGGAAGGAGGGGGCTTACGCGTGAAGTGCAGACATTGCACTAACGAGAGAGCGAGAACCGCAATAGCACGGGCAGGGACCTTTTCTCAACGTCTCTGGCGAAGGGTGAAGCGAGGGCGTGCAGGTATCGCCCGCGGCGAACCGTGGGGGCACCCGCCCCGCCGACGCCCGCCATTTCTTCCTCTCATCACAGCGCTCACGTCGCCGAAAGAATAGGGGGCAACAGCAAAGGGGGGAGGGGGAGGGGGGTAGAAAAAAGTGAAGCGCATGGCAAGCCAACCTAAAGGAGTGCGCACATGAATACATATATAGATGTACATATAGATTCTACAAAGAAGCCGATGCACTCCTCTGGCACCTCTTCGGCGTGCGCACTGCTGCATGCCTGACGTGAGACTCGGGATCAACGTGAGAGAGAGAGACACACACAGAGGTCCTCGAAGCACTGCTGAAGCAGAGGCGCACCGTCGGCAGTCTCTCGTCCAAAGGGAGAGGGGTGGGTGCAGGCATCGGTCATGATCACACACTCGTCTGATCAGTCTTCATGAAATGCTCGCCAGCGAAAGCGACGATCTGGCTAGCCTTAGCGTGCCCTCACACACTCATGACGGCAACCCTTCTGTTTGGTGGATGCCACCGTCATCGACCCGTCCCAGAGGCTCCCCACGTCCATCCGCGCACCGACCGAAGACCAGAACACCAACGCAACTGAGCTCCAAGCATGCGCACGCGCCCTCTGCGAAAGTGCAACACGCAAGCCGAGGAGAGATCGCAGAAAGGAACCGGCGTGCCCTCAGCAGCCCCGCAAGGCACTGGCAGCGTCCACGACAATGGTCGCATGGGTAGAGAAGAAAGTAGGTGAGCGGGCAGCACCGTCAAGTGCACCAACAAGCACGAGGGCGCGCACCTACGCACAGATGTGTCCGACGCCGTTACACTCCTCCCAGCGGTGCCTACAGAGGACCAGCTCGGGAGACAGCACGCACACACACAAAACGAACTGTGCCACCCTCCCAGCAGTTCACCATAGAGCCGTGAGCACACCCGCAAACGTGCAGACACACAGGCACACATATCACAGCTCTTCGGCCTCTCGGTCTCGACAACCTCAGCGGCCAGCCCTCCTGCACTCGAAGCAGGCCATCTGTCTCCTGCGCGCTCCTCTCGCCTGTCCTCCTACCCTCTTCGCCTGCGTGCCGCGCGATCCTCGTCACGCGGGCATGGGCAGAGTGCACGCCTTCACTCAGGCGCACAGCGGCCACAGGGTCCCGCTCCACAGCCAAGAGGGCAGTGCTTGTCGCGCGGGTAGGAGGGGGCAGGCTGTGCGCATGCCACACGACACCATGGAGAGCCTTAGCCAGCATCACGCCAGTAACTCCCCATACCCTGTGCCGGGCCTCCGCGCCCCCCCCACTAACCTCCGGCTGGCGGACTCAGTCGTGCCGTCCGCGGCGCTCTCACCACGCACTCGGCATCTGCGCCGCAACAGACGATCCGCTCCGATGCGAGAGAGGGCCGCATTTTTCGCACACGCGCGCCTTGGCGAACGCAGGTAATGGGCCACGTCGCGCCTCCCCGCCGCCCAGCGCTCGTGCCATCCCCACCTCGAAATGCTTTCTCGGGGTCGGATGCGCCGTGCCGGCTGTGCTTGCCAGCCCGGGCGCGCTCAGTACTCGCGCTCGCGTTTCCTCGGTCCTGCTTCACACGCCAGCGAGGTCGTCTGGGGAGGAGAGAGGGGAAGGGGCGTCTCTGCGCGGCTCGCCCGCATCCGCCGCGACAGGTGAGACGGTGCTGTGTGGCCGTAGCGGCAGGGGCCCTCCCGCCAGCTCATGAGCCCGTACGCCAGCACGGGCAGGCGCACAGGAGAGTCGCAGACTGCCATAGTAGTCGACTCGTTGAAGCGAATCGCAGCGACTTCGTCCATACGCAACCGCGGCCTCGCCTCTCCCCTGCCCAGCACATGCGCACGGCTTTTAAACGGCATCGAGGGTCCGAAGCTGTGCTGGACGGCAGGCTTCGGGCTCGTGATTTTCTTCCGAGAGCGGGTACTGGGCCTCTGCTCGGATCACGCCCTAAAGTGCGCTGGCAGCACATCCACGAAGGGAGGGGGGTGCGCAGAGCGGCAGCAGAGGAGAGAGAAGGCGAAGCCGCAAATACAAAAAGAAAACTCCAACTCCCACGGAAGCGGTAGGGGGAGGGGGGTGGAGGCAAGCGACTCCACAAAACCCTGCGCGTGTGGTTCCGTGTCAGCTCACAGGCGCGTGTGGGCGTATCGCGAGGTCGATTTGCACATCGGTGCACATCCACAAGCAGTACATCGAAAGATCCGGCAGCCGCTCACGCCTCTTTCTTGAACGCGCCTCACCCGATACTGGTGCCGCAACCCACGCGCACACGCCCGTGAGGGCCTCGGATCTGAAACGATGCGGCCGCCACGTTCGAGAGCTGCTCCGTCGAGAAGTCGCGCCCGTTTCGAAACACCGGAGAATGAGGCGGAAGCTGCACCGGCCGCACCCGCAGCCTGCCCGTCTCTGTCGCCGCTGTCGAGGAGACAAGGCCAACCGTGAAGGGCTTGCTATTCATGCTGCCCAGCGCGCGGGGAACCACGTAGTAAGGATGCGCCGAAGGTGGTAAAGTCACGCGGAGCGCCGTGTCCCGGCCTAAGATATAGTTCAGTTGGTCTGTAGGGGTGTCCGGGTCGGTGGAGCACACGTGCCGAATGCGCTGATCAAATGGGGAGTCGTCGTCGATATTTTCGCCGTGTTCATTGTTGTGAAGATGGCTGCTGACACAGAGCATCAGTGGGTACAGCGCTCGGTTCGGCTGACCTGGGGGCAGACCGCGATCGTCGTCCTGGGACAGAATACCGTACGCCTCGACGGGCTTGGCTCCGTCTTCGCAGTCGCTGACGCGCACTTCCAACACAACAGAGGGGATCCCGTCATGGAAGAATCCCCGCATCCGGCAGTCGTGCGCCCAGTCCCAACGACTGCAACAGACACCTCCCCCGTCAAACATCGCTAGCGCCTCAGACCAGTCCAGCCACAAGCTCGCTAGCTCCGGCCCGCCAGCACCATCCATCCCGCACAAGCGGGCAAGATCCGGTTCCTGCTTCCACCGCGTGCTCTCGGCACACCACAGCCCGCTGCTGTCCGGCCTCAAGGTGGGGCAGCGAATCTGGAGAACCCGGTAGCTTCCGTGCCGAACAAGCCGCAGCACCATGTATGACATGCCGAACATCATGCCCATCTGCGCAGCCTGGGCTTCGGCAGGCCCGTCGTCCGGCAGGCTCAAGCAGACAATGTAGCCGCGTTGATGCACCTCCTCCTCCATGAATGTGAAGAGATGCTCCGACGGTGTGTTGCATGGCGAAGCCTCGTTTGCACGGGCGCCGGCGCCGCTCTGCCTCACCTCCGCCCACTCCTCATCAAACCGAAACGTCGGATAGCCGGTGAGCTCCTGCAGCGCCTCGAGCGGGTCACCACATTGAATGGCAGCGTAGGAGCCGTGCAGCTTCGCGTATGCCTTCTCCAGCAGGGGATACCAGAGCTTGCGCAGATCGTGCGAGCAGCGGCCGAGGTCTGGGCCCTTGAGCGACGCTGGCAGGTAGCTATCGAGAATGGTAGGCGTCCACCAGCCTCCGTGGCACAGCGTAACGTGGTAAGCGCCGACACCTCGCTCACGGCTGCCCGCGTCTGCAGAAATGGGGTGCCGAAACAGTCGAGCCACCTGCGCGGGGTACTCAGCGAGAGCGGAGGCGGCGCTGCACAGGTAAGCGTCACCGCCGTCCCCTCTGCACGGGTCGGTCGGCAGTACCGCGCGAGCGAACAGGCACACCTCAGAGCGCTGTGTAGAGGGCAGGTAATCACAGGGCCGCCGCCAGGGCATATCCCAGAGAAACACGTCGTCCAAGCCGTTGCGGTGGAGCGATGCGCGGCATGGCGGGAAGTCCGGGTCCACAAAATGCAGACCATCCGGAGACTGGGCAGCCATCTCCACGTCGCTGATTTCGCCTGCACAACACTCCAGCACATCTTCCGCAGTGAGCAGCGATACAGACGATTTTCCTGTCCGGTGGGCAAAGCGGTTCAGCAGGGCGCGCGCACGCGCGGTGGAGGCGGTGGCATGCGGATTCGTATAGTGAAAGTCTACCGGCACGGCGGTAGAGAGGCTCTTGAAGCCGTTCACCTCGCCGATGAGGAGCACCTCCGTCTCTTGTGGCCAGACCGTCACCTCTGCCTCATACTCGCCCGACGCTCGCTGCCGCAGCGACGCTTTCGGGCCGGCCGTAACAGCGGAGGAGGCGCCGACAATGTACTTCACCCGCATCTTGTACTGCTGCGAGTCGTTGTAGAACAGCCACGACCCGTCGGGAGCGGTGCAGCGATAGAGAATGCCGTTCTGAAAGACGGGGGTGTAGCAGCCAACAACGGCGGGCTGCCCGTATCGGTACGGCTGCAGCTGGTGCGCGGCATCAAGGGGATCCATGTAGGGACACGCGTTCAGCGGGTCGACGTGGGCCTCTCCAAACTCGTCGTCACGAGCTTGTGAGGAGACGCGGCCGGCAACGGCGGTGCCAGTCCCTGTCTTCGAAATGTCGCCCGAGCGCGGCATCGACAGCGTGTGGGCTGTCGACGCCTCCGACGCGTTTTGGGTCATGCGAGCCACGATGGCGGCGCCGCAGAGGTGCTGCTGTTCCGCCTCCAGGCGTGCGCACTCCGCCTCCAGCGCTTGCAGCTCCTTCTCCTGCTGCTTGCAGTACAGCATGTAGTGGCGAATAAGGTCGTACGCATCTGCGTCGCGCACGTCGCTGGTGAGAACCGCAAAGTCACCGCTATCATCACTTGTGATCTCTTCGCGCGACACCCCAACTGGCGGTGCGAGGATGGTGCTGACACGATGGCTTGCACGGTGCAGAACGCTTCCTTCGGTGCCCTCTGCGGTGGTGTGCGGATCCCTGTCACAGTGTAAAACTCCGAAGGCGGACAAGAGGCCGCTCCCCAGCATCGACGCGCAGGCCGCTTCAGAGATGTGGTGCGCCTCATCTTGCGAGGCGCTGCCTAGAGAGGTTGCAGTCAGCCTATCGCGCCCGGTGTCGAAACAACCAAACGAAGACTGCTGCATGTATTCCTCCAGCATGGCATCCGTGACGAAGTCTTCGTCACCGGTCGGACCGATGATGCTGCCGTCCATCGATGTCCATAGGAGGGTGAGTAGGCTCTGTGCTCACCAGCTGCAGCCCCGTGAACAGCAGAAAGGAATAGTGGAAAAAGAAAAATGCGCACGAAAAAAAAAGGAGCTGGCAGCGTTTCCGCCAGAACGCCGCGAGGTGAGCGTGACCGCCACAAAGAAGAGCCTCTGTGGAGGCCCACACACTCATGCCGAGGCGGGCCGGAGTACGTCAACGAGACTGCCTCCCTGGCGTTGTGTCTGGGGAGGGGAAGGGGAGAAGCAGAGGTGTCTGCGTTCGCGTGTGCAGTGAATGTGCAAAAGGTTCGAAGAGTCAGACATCGGCGGGGCGCCGCATCAAAAGTAAAGAAGAAAAGAGAGACGTATGCGGGATGGGTGATGGCGCCGAGCGATCGAGAGAGAGAGAGACGGCAAGCGGGGGCGAGCAGTCGATGGGGCTGTCGTCCTCAGCAGACGGCCACGTAAAACGGAGTCGTGCTCGCATCGTTGAAGGGGGACGGAAAGGGACAGAGACTTTCAGGACGCTGGCGATACCGAGACAGACAGGCAGAGCACAAAATCGATAGGAGAGCGCTGCTGCAGTCACACCCGCTCCTTGAGCGCCCACACATCGCATGTTGTCGGAGAGGAGCTGTAGGAGGGGGGGTAAGGTAGGCGACCGACGCGCAGACGATGCTCTGGCCTTCACGCTCTCCACACCTCTTTCACGCTTGGGCTTTTATTTACAGGCGATGAAGGTATAAAGAAGAGAGACATCCATAGGAAAAACAAATGGGAGAGACGTACAGCGACACTGACAACAACGCGCGAGCGCATCCTTTCCTCCCATCTGCTGCGGTTTCGAAGGGGAAGGGCGGCGGGAAGAAAGGGGAAAGTGAAAGAGGAGAAGGGGTAGGGGTAAAAGAGAGAAAGAGAGAGCAGCAGCCCGCGCGCGTCTGGAGAGCCGGCAACCAGCCACGCCAACCGCACACACTTGCGCAAATACTTGGCAGCGCACTGCCTTCTCTCACCCGTCCCTCACGCTCGGCAACGCCTTCCATTACGCCACCGTACTACCCCTTACACCCTCACTCCGATCTCTATAGGCTTCCGTCTGTGCTCTCCCATAGGATGAGGGCATCTCGGAGGAGGGCGAGAGGGAGGGAAGGATAGACCGAAGGAGTCGATGCAGTAAACACCGCTGCAAAGGACAGTACACATGCGAAACGGAAAAAAAACATCACGAAGCGTGCGACCTTACGACAGAGGATCCCATGCGAGTACAGCATCGATGCACACGCAGTCAACGGCGACCACACGCCAAATAAAACCGTTCGTCGCCACCAACGACAGGTCCCTTGGCGAAACAAAAGCACTTCCCTTGGTCGGTACAGGAGAGAGGAGAGGAGAGAGAGGGAGAGAGGTGGTAAACAAGAGCCAAAGAGATGAGGGGCAAATCCACGTCAGAGGAACATGTAAGAAATGGGGGGAGGAGGGGAAGAGGAGAAGGGCGAAGGTACCACACCCCCTTCTTCCCCCCCTCAGCGACGTCCCTATGCCACCCCGCGGAAACGGGAAGAAAGGGGGTGGGCGCACAAGCGTGCTAGATTTCACACACGCACAAACAGGCCCGCAAAAAAGGTACAGACGGAGGGGCGTTACGGGTGGATCAGAGGGAAGAGAGCCAAAGACAGGTGAGGAGCTGTGCAACAGTCGTTGAGCTTTATGCCGAGTCGCCTCGGAAGGAGAAGGGGCTCTTCCATCATCGAAGAGAACAGCGAGGCTCCGGCACATCAGAGGCCGTCGCCGCCCTGCTCTCCCTCCCTGCCGCCTCGCCAGTGACAACAGAGATACAATGGAGCGCACGGAAGAAGATAAACGTACAGGTGCGATTAGACCCCGCCACACCATCACCATTGCAAACGCACGCACGCAGACCAGCGAAGGAGTCCATCAAAGAAGAAAAAACGCGTGCGCAGTGAATGGGCATCGCCTGTCTGCTACGCGCCCTGCACACGCACCGACCCCGGCTCTGGCAACGGATTTGGCAGAGGAGGGTGGGGGCGGAGGCTTGACCATCTGACGGCGTGTAGGTGTGTGCGTGTGTGGGGGGTGGGTGTGCACGCGCGCTGCGGTGAGCGGACGTTCTCTCCTGTTCCTCTCTCCTCATCGAAGCGCTCACAAATCTTTTTACACAAAAGGTGGGCAATGGCGAACAATTACACAGCCGAACGTGTGTGTGAGAGGGAAGAGGGGGGAGTGAGGCAAGCGAACCCACAGCGACGGCGACGTCAAACCGCTATTGCTGGTGCGCCGATCCTCCCTCACAAGAGAGCGATCGCGGAAGCGAGGCAGAGCGGAAGACAGTGGCGAGAGAGAGAGGGGCGTCGGAAGCAGTGAACACACCTGAGGGGATGCTCACTGTTTCCGCGAAGTAAGTAAGAGGGGGACGGGTGGGTCGCTCGAGGTGGTCGAGAGGCGGGCGGACTCAGTCGAGAGAGAGAGGGAAACCCGCGCCTTCTGAGCTGAAAGAAAAATCGTCATGACGCGGAACAAAAACCGGAGAAGAGAGGAGAGGTCTATCACACAGACGCAGATGACAGCGCCGCGCGCGCCTCTCCGAGTGTGTGTGTTCCACGTCTCTCATCAGCTGTCTTGTCCCCTCCTCTCGACGTCGTCTCCGTTGCGAAAAGATTCACCTGCGTCCGCTCCCCACCTCCCTGCCCGCCTTTTCGATCCTTCTGTTCTCCTGCTCCAAGAAGCCGCCTCCCTTCACGTCCAGACAGAGAATTGGCGGGTCATCGCGTCAGGGCTGACGCCTCCTATAGTGACGGGAAAAAAACGTTGGTGTTCGGTCACCGGCTTGGCTCCCCACTACGTAGGCGGTCGCACCTCAGGCGGCACGCGCTCAAATCACTGTGGTGGACACATTCGTTACAGGGGCCTTGCCAGGGAGGCGCGTCTGGTGCTCCGCCTGAACGGGCTGCGGCGCTCCTGAGCGGTACAGGCTGTAGTTGGTGAACACGTTCGAGTCGCTCTCAATGCACATCGCCTGCGCCCGAACCTTTCCCTCGAGTGGAGCGTACGATAGGATGCCGACCACGTACGGACGGTGGTATTGGCTCTTCACGCCTTTGCAGTGCATGCGCGGCACCACATGATATACCTCTCCAGCCTCCAGCGTGAACCACATGCCGACGTCGCGGCCGACGACGAAGTTGCACTCGTTGGAGGGCATCTCGGGGTTCCAGCTTGTGTTCTTCTGCACCCGCTGCATGTCGCCCTCCTTCTTGGAGACCGTGAGCATGATCGGAGCGAAGCGCGCCGCACCATCTGTTAGGTCAACGCCACGCTTGTCGGGCTGCGAGAGAGTGAGGAGCACCCGGGTGTTTTCGACAGCCATAATCTCAAGAATCACGGTTGGGATGGTGCCGTCGAAGAAGCCCTTCACGCGGTAGTCCTCGGCCGCGGAGGTGGGATAGAAGACACCACCGCCGTCAAAGTATTCACAGGCATCTTTCCAGCAGATCCAAAAGCTGCCGTCTTGCGGGTCTTCCTGGGCGTCGCAGACGGAGCAGACGTCCGGGTTCTCCCCCCACTCCGCTGAGCCGTAGCTCCACGCGCCATTCCACTGGCCTGACGAGCGCCACGGGTTGCGCAGCTTGAAGAGGAGGGTCTGCTGCTTCTGGAGGGTCACGACTCGCTCTACAAAGTACGTGTAGCCGGTTCGCAGGCCGCACTTCGTATAGCGGGCGCGGAAGCCCTCTGGATCACTTTCCTGATTGCAGCCCAGGTAGCTCTCCGAGGTGTGCCCAGGCGTGCTGAGTACCACAGAGGCACCAGAACGGGAGAGTCCCACCAGAGCATCTGCAAGCTCTTCTGCCTTTGTCACGTCTAGCGCCGCCACCTCCCACTCCTTGTCGAAGCGATACATCAGCGAGCCGGCGAAGTCAGCGAGCGCCTGCAGCGCGTCGCCGCCGGTGATCGCAGCATAGGAGCCGTGCACCTTCGCGTAAGCCTTCTGCAAGAGCGAGACCCACATCTCCGCCGGGTTATCGCACACGCGCGCGAACACGGGCGTGCGG
This sequence comes from Leishmania martiniquensis, assembly GCF_017916325.1. Lineage (NCBI taxonomy): Eukaryota > Euglenozoa > Kinetoplastea > Trypanosomatida > Trypanosomatidae > Leishmania > Leishmania martiniquensis. The sequence goes on from NC_090166.1 coordinate 148,539, forward strand.
CTGAACGTGGGCAAGTAGTCGTCGAGGAGCACAGTGATCCACCAGCCGTTCTTGTTCATCAAGAGGCGGTAGGCGCCCACCGCCTTCTCTGCCGGTGTGCCCTGCATGAGCAAATTGTGTATGGCCGTCTCATCCTCCGCCAGAATGGCCAGAGCGCACATGAGCCACGAGTCGCCAAGGCTACCGTGCTCGATCGAGTGGGGCACGACTGCCCCGATGACATCGTTCACCATCGCGCACATGTCCTCTGGTAGGTATTGTGTTGGGCGCATCATGGCCATCACCGGGAAGCTGCGGCTGTCCCTGCCGGCACGCGCGAGCGCCGCGGCGCACGGCGGGAACGTCAGGTCAACGTACGGCGTGTTCGTCTCTACGCAGCGGCGCAGAATCTCATCCTCATCGGTCAGGTTGCCAGCAAGACGGCGAACGGTCTCTGTCTCCATCTCGGCATTGCGGTTGGCAGCCGCGCATGCCTTAAGGCGGTACGAATCATCGAGGGGCTTGATTGTGATGCTGCACTGGTAGCCGCAGACCTTCCCGGAGACGCACTGCACCGTCTCCAGCGGGTACACAGCAGCGTATGCGCGCGTCCAGTTATTCTCCATCACCTCCATCATCGTCCGCTCACACGTGGCAATCTGCGAGCCTGGGCCAAAGAGCAGCTCCACTTGCGCCTCGTAATCAAGAGTGTCGTTGTAGATGTGCCAGCAGCCATCCTTGACGATGCAGTAAATGAGGCCATCTTCGAAGTAGCACTTCACATCGCCCCCTACGACAGTGCAGGCGCCATAGCGGTAGGGGCAGCCTTTGTTACGGGCGCAGATGGCCTGGATGCGCGCGGCACGCGGGTCCGCCAGCTCCTGGGCCGCCTTCGCGTCCGCCTCGGTTGACTGCCCCCCGGGCGTCTCCTCTTCCGCGGAGCTCTCTGTCGAGTCCCTTACCTCGTCTGTCTTCTGCTTCACATCTTCCTCTGCCGGTTGGACATCCAGCGGCGGCCTCCCCGCCCCCTTGGGCTCTTTGGTGTTCTTCGAGTTGCAGCAGCCCATTCTGCACCGAGACGACTGCAACGGCGGAGACAGTGATGGGGGAGGTGAAGTACGGATGTGTGTGACCACAACAACAACAGAAGAGTTCGATGAAGGCGTGCGGGCGTGCTGTTTACTGAAAGGGAGGAACAGAGAGAGGGGGGAAGGCCGGAGCAACCGACAGACGCAAGGAGCGAGTGGGTGAGAGGAAGATGGGAAGGGGGGGACGTATGAATCAACAATGGTACCTGAGGTTCGTTTGCTATTCGGGCTACGGTATACGTTTAGCGCTGACGGCTTGCACGTGCATGTGTGTGTGTGTGTTAAAGACAGAAAGAGAGGGGAGGGGAGGAGAGGGGTGAGAGGCAGTTGCACGCCGAGGCTGTAGCGGCAGAAGTAGAGCGCGTCTCGTACACAAAAGCCCTCATGCGTGTGTATATGCATCGAGTCTGTGCGCCGACGAGAGTGCGAAGCAGCCCACCCTTCAAGCTTTCTGTGGCCTCTTCGTGTCACCCGTTGACCCCTTTTGCTTCTACTATGCGGGGTCGCGGCTCGCCTCGCGCGCGAGACTTTCAGTGTTTTTTGTGTAGTGGGCAGTAGCTCACGTATGACAGGGGTGCGTCACGGAGCTCCATCTTGACGGAGGGGCCGCAGCTCCAGCAGGCAGATCAAGAAAAAGGAAGGCTAAGGCTTGCTGAGTCGCTGTGAACCACTCCGCGATGCGCTACAATTCACACCGGCATCGGGGACGTGCCACCAACGCGTGCCAGCGCGATAAGAGCCCACGCACTGCCACCCCGCTTTGCGCACGCAGCCCCTGTGTGCCCAGGATCGCGTCGATGCAGAGATCATACCCCGCGTCAGTGGACATCGCCATCGGTGTGGCGCACCCGTGGTGTGCTCGCTGCAATCCACAGGCGTCTTTCACTCAGCCCGCCCTGCGCCCTTGCGGCCAGCGTTGTCAAAGATTTCGCCAAGCGGTACCAAATGAGACCCCTCCCCGCGGAAGAAGAGGCCGTAACCCTTCGAGGAAGGGCCAGCGTCGATGATGCGGAGCCATCACGACGTGGGCCGAGCGCCACAGTTGCCTTGCAAGCGGCCGCAGACACATTGCGTTGGCACATCTCGAGTTGACGCTCACGTGTAGTAAGCAGGCGACTGATCCGCTTCCAGGCGAGAGAGGATTCGCCCTGCGGTCGCGCGCGGCCCCGGTGGGCCCATGAGACGGAAGAAAGGAGGAAGAGCCCCTCTGACCCCGCCATTGCCGAGAGTAACTTTGAAGCGGCCTGCTGCCTTTGGCACTGGCTTCATTGGCTACCCGACTGCTCGGCACGTGCCCGAAACCTGTACGTGGGCGATCCGCGCATTCGTCTTCATATTCTCGGCAGGTTGCGCAGCGTTAGCGAGGGGTGGTTGGTCGATGCGGCCGTCACCATTCCCATCGGCTCAGCCTCCTATGCCCCACCCCACTCGCACAAGTCCCAGCCGGTCAGTCAGCTCGTGCCAGCGGCGCGGAGCAGACACAGACGAGGCCTCAGCCCTGCAGGCATGGCCACCTGTAAGCACTACCCTTTTAGATCTGCCACTGCACCTGCGCTGCACAGAGCTCCCTGTCGCAACAAGCGCTTCAGCTGGAGGCCCACTTTGCCTCCTTCGCGGAGAGCGGCCTGTTCACCTATCGCAGACACACGATGAATCATCTCGCGGCTTGTCTCCCTCTCGCCTTCGCTACAAAAGCCCGTTAAGAATGGCGCTCTGCGCTGTCTACCGCCTCGACTCTTGCAGGGTCCTCCACTGCCGCAGTCGTAGGGCTCTGTGACGCGGATAGGTGGAGGCAGGCACGAGCGCGACAGCTCCTGCACCTCTTCAACCCTAAGACGCTGCTGCAGCGGCACGCCCGCACATGCGACGGAAACGTTCACTGTGTCTTGCACAACTGACCCCCCCAGCTCCGGTAGCTGGCCCCCCTCTACGGTTTCGGCAAAGTCCTCGTCAGATGCAGTAGACACACCAGGGAGCCAGTCCCCACATGACGCACCATCGGCTGCTGCCATCCAGTGCGACGTATCATGCGAGGTCGCCGCGCACCTCAAACAGAGGAGAGGGCCTGCCAAGAGGCAGTACCACCAAGAGCAGCCGGCCTGACTCCAGCAGGAACCCCTGACGGTGACCGACTGCTCCTCCGTTGAGGCTGTGAGTTAATGGCGTGCAGTGAGCTAAAGATGCCTCTGATTGAGGGGGTGAGGAGGACACCCAAAAAAAGCGTCCCGTCTCTCCCTTCTCCATGAACAGTCTGCGGTGGTGGCTGAGCAGCGTCGCACGACGCAGAGTGTACCCAGGCGAAGGAGCCCCCGTGAGTGGCACTAACGTGCAGATCGCTCTTGAGGCCAACTATCGCAGTGCCAGTTCGTAGAGCGCCCGGTCCTGCCTCTGTAGAGCACGCATGAGGTGCCGCACTTACGTGCGTTGTGTCCGACGCGGCGCCCTCCCGTGGTGGAGGAACCAAATGACCCTGCGCTCGCTCAACGGAGAGTCGCTCGTGCGAGTGAACAGCCAGGCATATGTCCACAGGCCACGAAGTTGCGTCGACGATCCCGCGCTCGAAATAATCTGCAGAGGTGGCTTTCCACGCATTGCTCGAGCTGTAAGACGCTTACTGTCGGTGAGGCGGTGCGTGCGGGGGTCGGCGTTGTGAACTTAGTCGTGCAGAGGTGCCCCTGCTCCACCCGGCCGCCTTTTCTTCCGCGCCCGCCTGTGTTGGCGCCCCCTCACCATCCCCCTCCCCCCGCGGTCAGGCCTGTGATGGTGGGATCGCTTGCGTTACTGCGGGTTTGAAGGCACCTGTGCGCTTGCAACGACGACCCCCGCCTCCATCCACGTACGCGCGATACCGCATCACCCGCGCGTGCCGGAAAGCCGGGCTGCGCACAACGATCCGGCTCGAAAACTGCGCTGCCAAAAAAAGCGGAATCAATCTAACGATTCATTCGAGGAGGGTGCCGCGCCACAAAGCTCTCGGGCAGCATTCGTGTCGTGTTCACCCCCCCCTGTCAAGCGCATCATGGCAAAATATCAAGGCACAGCCGAGGGTCGCATCGTGTGCGTCCCTAAGGACGTCGTGAGCTGATACGGACAATGAAGGTGAGAGCGTGTGTTCCGCAAGGCCCCGGCCACGTCGCGCGAGTGCACGCTCCGACAGCAGCGGCAATCTTTTCTTATCCATCCAAGCATGCGCTTCCCTCTTCCGGGTAGTTTTCACTTGCGCGAACACGCCTGTTGGACCGGGTGGGCACGGCGTGAAAGGACGGAAACGGAACGGTTGTTTGCCGCCGAAGGGCTCCGCGGTCTGCTGTACATCAGCCCGCTCGGCCCGTGATGACACCTGTAGGATGGGCTGGTGCAGGCTGCGTGCCTGTCCTGCTGTGCAGATTTGCCTGCATGCTGCCAGTTACGTGCGGAGGAAGCGCGTTGGAAGAGCATCATCGTTTCCTCTTGTCCGAATGTCCTTATGCGATGGGAACGCACCGAAGTTGCGCAACTCATGCATTTACCCCCCCCCACACACACACACGCACACACACGCACACAGCTCATCCCCAGTCAGCAGCCGCTTCACCCTCTCGCAGCGGCTGTCGTAGGCTTCTATGAAGATGCCGAGAGCAGGCATGCGGCGACTCGCGTACTCCTCGGGCACCCGCACCCCCTATCTTCACCAGCACGAGCACTGCATCATCCGCTATCATCACCCTCACGTGTGCAGGGCGCGCATTGTCTCCCCAGTCCTCGAAGAGAATGGAGTGGCATCCGTGACTGGTGCGAACGCTCCTGAGCTCGGCAAACGCGGGGCCGCGCAAGTCTCGGGTTGCGCGTCAGAGGGCCGAGAGCGGTTAGCACTCCAAACTTAGCCCGTCAGAGTTGACTCAGAATGGGGCTACTCTCCGCACGGTAGAGACCGCAGACGCAGGTAGCGCATTTCTGCCTCACAAAGCTCTCACATCATGAGAAGAACGAAGAGGGGAAGGGGAGTTCACGTAAGGCCGCTTATGTATAGCCGCTGTGCACCCGGGCCGCTTTCCCGGGGGCGTGGAGCTCTTCCGTGCTGGTGTGCACGATAGAGAGATGAGAAAGAGGAGTAGAGAGAGGGGGGAGAGGAGTGCGCTGGAGAGCGCGCCAGAGAGTCTGTTATCGGCAGTTGTTGTTCAGCGAATGCGCCTTGAGCGCAGTGCGCTATAGCGGCCCGCGCACGCGAGAGAGAGAGAGGCAGTAGCAGACGGTCGCCGCGTTTATCGCTGCCTCGGCTGCTGCTGTTGTTGTGGAAGTAGCGAAGAGAGCACCAAGTATGGCACAGCAGAGCGTGCAACGGCCGATATGGTGAGCGTGAAGGAGTGGACGCACCCCTCAACGCCTCCACAGCACTCGGGGCGTCCACAGGACAAAACAAATGGGGGGATGCGATGACGAGAGGGAGAGAGGAGGGAGGGGGAGGGGGAGGGGGGTGAAAAGAGGTGCTGCGGATGCAGCGACCCCAAGGCGAAAGAGCACCGATCCGATCGTCTAAAGGGAAAAAAACATGATGATAGCGGCGATGTCAGAGAGAAGGAGAGTTGGCCTCTGCTGCGCGGGGGCAGTGCACACGCACCACGGGGGGCGGGGGGCGCGACTCAAAGTGAGTGCAGGTCCTCGTCGTGTGCATGGCGCACAAGAGAAGTTGTTGGCGCCACATGCGTCAGGTGTCTCTTCAGGCAAGACCCGGCTGCCGTACCGCAGGCGGCACCCTCCGTACGCGCAGAGATCGACTACACAGCGGCAGTGAACGAAAAAAAAAAGTGCAGCTCTCTCGCCGCGCTTTTTCTCCGCGCTGGCACACCACTCAAGAGTGGAAGGGGAGCCCATCACGCACGCGGACCGCCTCAAAGGCGTTGAGGCCGGCCATCACGCAGGGCACGCCACCATGCCTTCTCGACTGGAACTGAACATATGTCACCTCCTCGCCGCCCAGATGGAAAGAGGCCGCGTTGCGGAATGTCGGACACGCGTCGGGCAGGCGCACAAACGACACCCGCAGGCCGCTCTTGGTGGATTTGTTGGGGGTCAGCATACCCAATGTGAAGTCCCTTGGGCCGCTTTCGTTCGCCGCCATGACGCATGGAATGATGTAGTACGGCTCGTGCGCGGGGTCAAGCTCGAGCTCGAGGCCAACGTCGCGGGCAGTAACGTACTCGTACTTGTCCGGCGGATGCACCTCAGGGTTGTCAGTGCTGAGGGCGAGAACCTGCTGCATGCCCTCCTCCGCGTTGTGCCCAGTGATGGAGAGGAGTAGGCCCCTGTACAGCTCCTCCGAGTCCTCGAGGCTCCGCAGGCGGCGGTCCTTCTGCGAGAGGGTGAAGAAGGCCGCTTGCTTCTTTGTGAGCTCGATCTTCAGCACCATGGACGGGTGGCTGCCGAGAAACTGACCTGGGAAGCGGTACTGGTGCCACGCCTTCTTAACCGTGCACACCCCGCCGCCCTCGAAGAACTTCACCGCGTCCTGCCATTCCATCCAGAAGGTGCCGCCGCTTGCCTCGCTCGGCCTGCAGGACCTGCGCACCAGCCAGTGCTTCCCCCACATGTCGCTGTGCTTGCCCCACGCGCCGGTCCATTCACCACCGCTGCCGCATGGGTCGCGGATCTTGAGCAGCTTCACACGCGGGATGGAAAACTGGCGCACCTTCAGCACAGCGTACCAGTGGCCTGCCCTCAGCCCTACCGCCTTGTAGCGCGCCTCGAGCGAAGCCTCGCCCTCATTCCGGTCGCCTTTCCGGCACGCGCCCGCGTCCCTGCCTGGGGTATTAATCGAAATGAGGTAGCCCTCCCTTCGGTAGCGCAGCAGGTCCCTGAAGAGCTTCGACGACACCCTCTCCTCCTCCGATGCCATCCTCCACGTGCTTGTAAAGGGGAACGCCGGGAACCCCGTTAAATCCTGTAAGGCGTGCAGGTGATTGCCGCCAGCAATCGACGCGTACGAGCCCAACGATTTGGCGTATGCCTTCTCCAGCAGCGGCACCCACAGCTCGAATGGGTCTCCGGCGGAGTGGGCGAAGTACATGCCTCCTCCATACGTCGGCAAGTAGCTGTCTACAATGACGCTGTGGAACCAGCCGTTCTTACAGATGCACACGCGGTAGCCACCGGCCCGCTGCTCTTTGCGGCGCATCGAGTTGGAGAGAGGGTGGCGGAAAATGTCCATCACGATCTTGCTCTCCGCCACAGCCGCGATCGCGCACATGAGCCAGCAGTTGTTGAGGTGGCCCTGCGCAACGGTATCAGCTCCCACGCCGCTGCGGAATAGCTTTATCTTCCTGTGCGTCATCACCGGTAGGAGGTCTTGCGGCCGCTGCCACGTGATGGCGTTCACGTTCGCCAGCGTCTTCTCGTCGTGCGGTCGCCGCAGAGACGCCTCGCATGGTGGAAAGCTCATGTCGATGAACGGGATGCCGCTCCTCCAGCAATTGTACAAGAGCTCCTCTTCGCTGTGGCTCACCCCAGCAACACCAGCGACCTTCTGCATCTCCCTCGCGCACTTTGCCTTCGCCACGCAGTTCATCGTCTCAACATGGGCCGCGGACAGGCTGTGCGATCGGCCGAACACGCTGTACACTATCTCCGTCTTCTTGCCGAACCGCACGAAGGGCAACGTCTCCAGAGGGTAGACAACGGCGAAGCACTGCGTCCCGCCAGCAAGCGTCTTGGTCATCTCCGTACGGCCATTCTGTGCGCTGAGCACGACGGTCGATTTCGAAAAGGTAAAGATGACGTGCATCTCCATGTTCAGCGAGTCGTTGTAGAGGTACCAGCGGTCCTTGTCCACCTCCACCCGGTAGCATTGACCGTCTTCAAAAAGAGGGTAGCAGTCCCCCTGCACCGCTGGGCCGCCGTACCTGAAGCGGTGGGCCCTTTTCGGGCCCCCGCGATTCTTCGCCTCCTCCTCCGAAACGCTGCCGTTACTGCGGAGCCCCATACCGCGGTGCCACGGGATCGTCTAGGGCAGTACGCTCCAGCGTTGGTGGCAGGAAGGGAAAGGGACAGGAGGAGTGCTCACCGTGTCGCCTGCACGTGATTCAGCGATGAGACAAAGAGAACGAGAAAAAGGGCGCGACACAGTAATGCTGACGAAAACACGATGCCACAAAGTAGCTCGCATGTTCAGCCGTGTCCATTGGCTGCCACAGCGCAACGGGGGGAGGGGGGGCTCCACACACCATCCAGCCTGCCGCACAGGCCCCCACCGCCTCGTCGTGCGAAGCAGTCCTAGAAACGCGCGCTACAGCAATGCGCTAACTCAGCTCCCCACCCGCTGCGCAGCTTTCCTCGCAGCCGCACCCATCCTGCCGACCCCCACCTGGTGAGGACCCCTTTCAGGGTACCCCTCAGGCCCTCCTCACCCCAGCGGGCAGTGGTGTGGGTCGGCTACGGCCATCGTGGGCAACGCAAACAGGAGCATAGGGGAACGGGGAGGACACCGAGGGTGTGCGCGCGTCGCGTCTCTCAAGTCGATCGACGAATAAAAAGGCGCGAGTTCCACGCAGAAAATCCACGTGAAGAGATCGAAAGCGGAGAGGAAGTGCAGCGTGGGCGTCAAGCCCAGCCGGAGAGCCGTTGTGAGATCTAAAAAAAAATTCGCAGCGTTTGTCGCCCGCCGCCGCAAAACACAACACGTCAGTGCTCCTCTCCGCTTCGCCCGTCGCTGTGCCCCACCCGTCCACCCACTGCCTGGAGGGAAGAGAGAGAAAGGGAAGGGTGGGCTGACGGGCCGTTGACCTACGAGAGAGCGACGCGTCGAGCAGCAGTTACTGCGGTTGGCCGCCGATACGTTCACGGCGCTCCACACCCCTCTGCACTGTGTTGGAAGAGATGACGCGGACGCTGCGCGCACCGCTCTCCCCTTCGCGAAAGACGGGCAACGGTGCCGCGTCAGGCCGCCTCTGTCTGTTCAGTGAAGAGCCGCACGGCAGCGCGTGCGCGCGCCCCTGACGCGTGTGTGCACGAAGCAGACGCCCCGCTAGGAGCACCACTTCACCTCCCCCGATTACATCCGATAAAAAAGGCGAAAGAGGGGGTGGGGTGCCATGGGGGAGATTCGGAGGCGAATGGGCGACAGGGGGAGCGGCTCACTGTCTCCCACCACGAGAGCAACGACGCCTGTCCGTACACGCCGTTTTAGAGGCGCCCATCAAGAAGAGACGAAGAAGGGGGACAACAGGCTCGCCTCAGGGAAGAGAGGAGGAGGGCGTGCCGGCGATACGTGCCAGCGGGCAGCTGTTGATATAGAGGGAGGTGAAGAGGAGGGAGTCCAGGGAAGCGCTACATGCGGGAGAGGAGGTCTGTCACCGCAGCTACAACACAAAGAGAGCAGAGGAGAGCGAGATGAGGAAGATCAGGAGAGGGTGAGACAGAGAAGTGATGACGTCCAAGACGTCCGTGTCCGCTCTGTGACGACGTGTAGACAACAAGGTAAGAGGCAGGCGCCGCGACGCATGGCCCTCCCCCTCTTGGCGTCCTCCTCTGCAGCCCACTCCACGCGTAACCCTCTCGTCAGCCACCTCGGCGCAGAGCACCACATCGGGGCTAACAATGAAACGCACGATGTCAGCACGCCGTATTGGGGCGTCGCATATGCGCCCACCGCACTTCACCTCTTTTCCGTCGGCCGATTCCGCCAATCGAATGTGAACGCCACTGACGGGCAGCTCAGCGCAGCGCAGTGCACCGTGCAGAGACACGCCGCCATCTCGTCAACCATACGCTCAAAGCACCCGCAGTACATCAGCTCCTCATGCACAATCGATTCCGCCATGTGAGATACGCTGGCGGCGGTGACGGTGCCGCCCCTGCTGCTGCGCGGTCGGCGGTGGTTGGGGTGATGTGCACCGTCCCTGACGCGCCAATCCACACACTTACCAGCGGAAAGGCAGAGTAGGGCAGTGACAGCTGCGTCGCCGATTCCGGGAGGTGGTTGGTGACGAGGACGTAAAAGAAGACCCGGCTGTGGGCGTTCATCCACTCATGCACGTTTTCCAAGTAAGAGAGACACGAGGCGATGGCGGAGGTGAAGAGGACCTCGGAGTTCTGTCCGGCCCGCTTGCTGCGGCGATCAGCCGTCGCCGTCACCTCGAAGCCGTCGTCGTCAACGAGCACCAGCGTCGGCACCGCTCGGGTCGTGCGAAAGCCCATCATCTCACGCAGCGCCGCAGTCCAGCTTTCGACGTAGATGAATTCGATGCGGCCGAGAGCCGCTTCTGACAAGGTGCTCAGTGGGGTGAAGGGCTGAGGCACCTTGGCGTACAGGGCGGACTCCTGGCAGAGGACCACCACACTACCGCCGGCGCACTGAACTGTGTTGATGGCTGCCTGGAAGGCGAGAGACGTCTTGCCGACTGCCCGGGCACCATGCAGCAGAAAACCGTGGCCGTGGAGCGGCTGCGCAGGTCGACTTCCTTCGGGGAAGAAGACGCCAGGATCCACCGAGGAGCGCGCGGCATATCCCCGCAAGTGAACCGCCATGTCCAGCCAGCGTACACTCGCCTCACTACGGACCTGTGGCATGCGCCGAGTATGGCAGTGCGGCGCCTCAAGAACAGCGTGCAGGGGATGCAGATAAGGTGCCGGTGAGGTGGCGCCAAACGAAACGTTTTTTAGGGCGGGAACAAACAGAAAGAGAGAGAGAGGGTCGTGAGAGTGAGAGGGAGAGGGGAAAAGAGGGGCGGCACGAAGGGGGGCAGCTGTGCCCCAACACCACCTCCATGAACGCCGCCCTATGCGTCCGTGGGCCGCCATGACTGCCTCGGCACCCGTCTTTGCATCCCTGCGACGTTGCCGAGGTCCCTTTTCGAGCCGGATGAGGCGGAGTGCAGAGGATCGCAATTCCACATGGCCTACCGCCTTCCGCGAAATGCGATGAAGAGCTGCGTCTCTCTGCCACATTGCCACGAGAGCGGTTGCGCTCCTGTTCTCTGTCTCCGCTTCTTCGTACTTCGACTCGGGCAGAGGGAGCTCCGGCCGGCTAAAATCACTCGTCCACACCCAGCTGCCATGATCGCTTCTCCACACGCTCCCAAAAGAGGTGGAAGACTGAGAAGGCAGCCCCAGGAGACGCCGCGCCAGCGGATGACCTGGGCAAGGCTAGGCGAGCCACCAGCCACCCTACCCATGTGCGCGCGGAAGCCTCAGCGTACGCCGCCCTCGCCGCCCTCCCGTAAGGTAAGGCTGAAAATCCGCGCAGAGCGACTGTGTTGGTTGGTGGCGTTGCGAGCGGTGAAGGACACGGAGCACCGAATGAAGCCTCACCGTAGCGCAAATCATACGCACACACAGAGAGAGCCCTTCCGGCTTGACGGGTATTCGACGAAGGCGATACGCATGCGCGTGGGTCGGCAAAAAAAAGGGAGGAGGTGTATGTCGGTGGGGAAGGGAAAGAGATCACAGCACGAGATGGGGAGAAGCCATCGAGAAGCGGGGACAGCACGTTTTTTTTTGGTAAAGCCTCAATACCTCTGCCCGAATGTACGACGCCGTGCAACGAGAGCGAGGCATCAGTCACGCGGCGCACATCCTTTGCGCCAACGCACACACACGCCATGACTATCGTAGCTGTGGATGGCACGTCGCTGCCCTCCCGACTATCGTACAGAGGCGGCACTCGACGACACCTTTTTTGGGGGGAGGGAGGGCTGTGTTACGCTTTTTGTGTGTGTCTCTGTGAACAACCGCGCCAGTTAAACGGCCACCAACGGTCAGCTCTCCTTTCCATTAACAACGTGCGCGGGTACGGAGAGGCCCGGTTTCACCTACAGGAGGGCCTCCCTCATTCACTGTGCGCATCACTGAGCCGCCACGCTGCTGCTACGTCGCCTCAGAGTTCGCTGCCTGTGTGCGATCATCGCCACCAGCCACCTTCCAAGCAGGCACGGCGTCGTCAGAGCCGAAGGCTACACGGTAGTCTGTGTACAGGTCCTTCATGAACCTCAAAAGGCCCTCGCAGTGGGGCAGCATCGTTACAATGACCCAAAGAGCGCAGATGAACCCCACGACGTACTGCAGCGTGTAGGCGCGGTCGATTCGCTCCTGCAGCCTCCCGAGCGCACGGAGGCCATTCTCATACGCGGGGAAGGGGACAGAGGGGGTGGGTTTGTCCAGAAAGGTGCAGAGCGGCTCCCAGCCGTCGCCATAGCGGTACACAAGTAGTGAGCTTGGCGGAATCGACATCCTCACGCTGTCCTCGTACAGCTGCAGCGCGACCGCTCGCGAACGCTGTAATCGACCGTCACTCGCCTCGCTCGTCCTCTCCTGCCTTTCCTGCTGCGCGCTAGCTGTGCCTCCAGAATGTTCGCCAAGGTCATCCGTGTTTGTGGTGGACAGAGCCTCGCTTTCACGGAATCCTCGCTTCAACTTCGCCGCCTCGGCAGCGAGAGAGCGACGCAGGGTGGTGACAGAGGACATCGCGAGGTCCCAAGACTTTTCCGCGCGCCGAGATGACGCAGAATCAGCTGCAGCAGCCATTGCCGCCCCAGAGGCATCGTCGTCAACGACCATCTTTCTCATCATCACCTCAAAAGCCTGTACAATTCGATTCCTTGACGCGCGCCTCGTCGAGAGCTGCAGGCGCTTCAGATATGCGTCGTACTCTTCTGCCCACCTATCCTTGTCCGTCTCCTCCACCAGGATCACCTTGGTGTAGCTCGGGGCCTGGCGCAGCAGCACGTCGTACGCCATGGCACCCGGTGGGCCAACAACGGCATCATAGTCCGCGAGCACCTTGGGGGGCAGCGCAGTTGTTTTTCCATCGAGCAGCTTGGACCACTCGATAGGGTGCGTCCTGGCGTGGCCTTGTTGATAAGTGGAACAAAGTGTGTAGGGTGTGTAGCCCAACTTGCGCAGTGCAGGCGTGAGCGCGCCACCGTCGGGCAGCATTGTCAAGCACAGCACCCGCAGTCGCAGAAGAGAAGCGCCGCGGAGCATCGAGGCAGCGCCGCGCTCGCAAAGCGGCAGCGATGCGGCAGATGAGGATGTTCGAGTCGACCTGCGCGAAGGTGCGCCGCCGCTTTCCGTCGGAGGCAGCGCCCTCCCTCAGCGGAAATGGCGAAGAAAGCAAAAAAAGAGTGAGCAGAAAGGGGAGGCGCTGACGCTCCGTCACAGTCGCCTGTAATGCAGCGCAGCCGTACGGGATCCGAGGGGGGAGGGAAGGCAGACGAAAAGGGCACAGACGAGGCGGTGAGTGTGCGGTGTGCACAGCGCAGAGGGAGCGAGAGAGAGGGAGAGAGACAGAAAGAGAGCGGGTGGGCGGGCAGATAAGAATTTCAGCCGGCAGTCACTTCCCCGACGCTGAGGTGACAGCTCAGAAGGGTGAGGAAGCGCGGATTAGCGAGCGTACACTCCTCGCACGGCTTTCAAGGGCTGCACTGTGTGCGGCCTCGTCATCGCTGAAGAGAAAGCCGGCGTCACACGCACACACAGTTCAATCCAAAGGAAAGGTGAAGGACTGAGCACTTCGATGTGTGTCTGTGAGTGTTTTTTGGGGGGGGCGTATTTTAGGGGAAGGGGGAGTTCATTACATCGGAAGATCCAACCAAACAGTATAGAAGAGGGGCAAACGAGGAAGAGGTGCTGACTGCATGCGCGACGCCCGTGTCGGAACAAGCTGAGACGTCGCGCGAAGGAGCAGGACGGCCTCGCACTGAAGCGCACCGGCTGAAAGGCGCACACACACACACACGGTCACTAAAGCAGAATAGAGTAGGCGGCACCGCGGCTGAAGTGCGCCCAGTAAACGTTGGATATAACGGAAACAATCGATGAAAGAAAAGAGGCGTAGCGGAAACGAGAAGCTCCCTTGAGCCTCTTAACGACCTCGGATGTACAGCGGCAGCGGCAGCGGCAGCAGCGACGTGCACACAAAGAGATGCGCATGTGCAAAAGTGTTTACGTCAGGCAGCCTTCCGTCGCCGGCACGGTCATGACCTTTTGATATCGCTCGCTGGACCACAGACGCTGCAGATATGGCAGCGCTGGACGGAAGAGGCCCGAAAAGGACTCGGCCGGTACGCACAGCATGTGAGCACGGTGCTTACACACGTACGCTACGGAGGACGGGCGCCTCTCCATCACCTCCTGCCCACCGACGATGTCGCCCACCCCGAACGACGCCACCAGCACCTCCTCGCCCTCCTGTTGGGTTACTCCGCCATCCTCCACACTTCCTCTGACGTAGGCACCGATACGGCCGTCGAAGATGAGCGACACCCACTTGCAGGGTGCCCCACGAACGCCGACGAGGTCACCACCGCATGCCACGCGCTCCGTTGTGCAGCTGAAAAGATACCGCCAGTAAAGCTCCGGTAGGTACTCGGAGAAGAGGAAGACGCAGAACATTCCGCACCAGTCCTGAAGCGCGTCACAATACGGCCGCTGCAGGAACTCCCTGAACGCGGGCCTGCTGAGCTCAAACATTTCGCACCCATTGGGGCTGGAGACGACCGCGCACGTGCGCAAGGGCGTCGTCGTGGAGAAGCACCCCGGTGGCGAGATCAGCGGAGGGAGCAGCAACTCTTCACCCAGCGTGTTGCCGCGAGAGACGCGGTAGATTTCCTCGCCGGTGTCGCGGTTCATGAGGGTAATCTGGCCAGAGACGACAGCGTAGAGACACCCGGGGGCCTCTGAAGGCGCCGCAGATGCAGAAGTGTCTGCCGTGCTCGCGACACCGTTCTCGCCACCGCTTTGTGAAAATTCTCCGCTCACGTGCATCGCGCCCTCGTCACCCGCACTACACTCGACGTGGAACAGAACCGTGGCGGCTGGATATCGCTTGCGTGGGGCAAAAGTGGCCATGGAAAGCCCGCGCTCCCGCCCATCCGCACGCCGATACGTCTGTCGCGGAAATATTTGCTCGAGGAAGAAGGCTGTCGCTCTGGCGCCCTTCACGTATACATCCTGCGCGGACTCGTCTAGGAGCTGCCCGGAGAGCGGCAATGCGGCATTCACGTGTCCTCTCTGCAACTCCAGGGCATCTTTGCCGTCGTCGGTGACGCTCGTCAGGAAGCACGGCTCCTCAGGATGCTGCAGGGCATCCTCCGCTTGCCGCTGCCGCCGTTCCACCTCTTGCACGTTGCGGCTGCGCTCCCGCATATGCTGCAGATCCTGCCAAGAAAGCACAGCAAGGGCATCCTCGATAGGGATGCGGATGGCCCTTACCGCCTGCACCACCACGTACGTGTAGCGGGAAGCCATCACCGTCAACCTCTCCGAGGCAGTGGTGTTCGCGTCCTCTCCTGCCGCGTAACGCACCGGCATCAGCTCAGCGTCGCCCACGCAGTCGCCTGCGCCGAGAGCAGCCGGCGGGACGCAGGTCTGACCTGAATGGCCACCACCGCACCCCTGCTCCTGCTCGAGGGCCACGATCCCGGATATCAAAAAAAGGAGATCGGTCGGCACCTCGCCCGTCTGCAACACATGCGCTGATGGGTCACGCGCCACCATCGCTGCTCTCTCACAGAGGCGCCGTATCTGAGCGCGGGACAGATGCTGAAAGAGGGGCGACTGGGAGATCCATTTGATGAGCTCATACAGCGCCGTGTTGTGAATGATACGCATCAGCTGCTGGTAGCACGTGCGATTCAACCCCCACGTAACGGTGGGCACAGGCGCATCAAGCAGGCCGGCCGCCCGCACGGCTGCACCCTCGTCACCGGGATATAAGGGGTAGAGCAGGCCCTCGCTCCCAAAGTAGTGCCCGACAGCCCACTCCTGTCGCTGCGCCGTTTCTGAAGCAGTCGCTGCGTCACCATCGCCAAGGTCCGCAACGGCTTTGCTCTGCACCACGACATGGAAAGCGTCTTCGTCACCTGGCGAGACGATGACCTCCCCAGGCTGCGTCTCATGCCGCTGAAAGGCCTCCGCAACCTCTTGTAGCGTAAACACGTCCTGGCTGCAGAGAGCAAAAAGTGGATGCGCACACAGCACTTTGCGGATTAGCGCCCCCTCACCGGGCGAGTCGGCGTCAGCACCGCGCAGCACGCCGCTTCTGTGTGGCGTCTGCTGCCACCACATGGCGCCCGAGAGGTCGCTCAAGTCCGTCTCTCCCGACACGCTGCCGCGTCGGCCCCGAATTCGCACGTACGTCGATGAGTGTGTGTCGCTCGCCAGCTCATCAGATCCGCTGTCTCTGTCGCACTGCTCCTCAGCACCGACCCCGCTTATGCTGCCTGAAGCGAACGGCATCGAAACAGCGGTGTCTGTGTCGCTCTCCGAAGCGTTTGACGGCGTGATGGGGCACACAGTGGGCTCAGAGAGAGCAGTTGACGAGGGAATCTCCTGGCTCTCCTGGCCTCCCTGGGGGGCGTCCTTCGCCCCCTCCTCCATCACTGTCGTCACGGAGGAGGTGGGATGACTGGAGCAGCAGACACCCATCCATGCATGCGGGGGAGCAGGACAGGGCGTGGCGCTGCGCTGCAGAGGCGTCAAACAGCACAGCGTGTCCAGCGGAAAGGGACACGCACACAACAAAGGCCAAGTCCCTGTGAACCGAAACTGCGCGTGCGAAAGAAGAAGAGAAAAGAAGAGGCGAGCCGAAGCGACGGCGTTGGCGGCGGCAGTGTCGATCACATGCGGCGAGATGGAGGCGTCCGCACTGAAGTGCACTGGGAGAGGGCGCAGAGTGAGGAAGAAGAGTTGGACGTGGGGAGAGGAGGGAGGGTGAGGCAAAAGAAATGGAGAGTGGAAGAATAGCGCCGCGCAAGCGGGCTGGCGGGGGAGGAGAGTGAGCATGGCACAAGAATATTATGCTCGTGTCCGCGCAAGCCGACAGACCGCCCGTCACCGCATTCTCCTGTACTTTCCCCCCTCCCCCTCACTCCTCCCTGTGCGTTCGCACCTTGTAATTAAGTGGAGGCGGAGCTCGCCGGGGGATCCACTGAGAGGAGGCGGCCACCTGAAGCACCGCGCTTTCCCCCTCGCGTTTGGAGATGACGAAGCCGTCGACGAGCGCTTTCATCTGCCTCCTCCAGCACAAGATGCTCTCGGCGTGGACCGCATTCGCCCTTTCTGACAGGAAACGTGCACACGCTCAGTGGGTGACAAGAGGACAGAGCCCAGCGCGAGCACTCCGAGAAGCTCAGACACAGCAGCGTCTCGTCTCGCTGCAGCAGTGCCAGTGCCTCTCTACCTGGTCTGCTTCATCTCAAAAAAGAGAACCGTAATTGATGCACATAGCCGCACGGCACGGCACGCACTGCAAGAGAGGGAGAGAGATGAGGCGAAGAAGAAAGAATAAGCGTCGGCAAGCACACAGACAGGCAATGAAGAGAGTAAGAAAGGAAAAGAGTGTGCGTGTGTGTGTCTGTGTGTGAGAAGGGGGGAGGCGACGAGGCATGCACCGGGGTAGGAAGCGGTTTTATCGAACATGTGCAAGGAAGGCGAGGGGAGAGTGGGATGCTGATAACGCGTTCAGGCCGTGGCAGCAGCGGGAGCACCGATGGGCGCTTACAATGCCGTCCAATGCACCTCCCGTACGAAAGCCGCTGGGCAGAACTCCGTGGCAGTAGAGAGAGAGGCGGAGAGGCAGTGCGCGGTACTGTCCTCCCATCCTTCGGTCAGTCGCCAATCTTCGTTTTCTCGCGCCGCCACGAAGCGCTTGAGACTGCCACGCGCGTGGATGCCCAGCGAAAAAAAAAAGAGGGGAGACACATAATGGGGCTACCAAAATCGGAAGGAGAGCCACGCACGTGTGCGCGGCTGTAAGAAAGAGGGGGGAGGAGGGAGCTGGCGGGGGCGGTCGGTACCCACACCGACGAGCAGAAGCGTTAACGCAAACAGAAAGACAGGGAGAAAGCCTGAGGTGCTGAGAAGAGGCTGTGCATAGCAACGGCACACAGCTGTCAGTGAATGCGCCGGGGCCTACGCTTCTGCAGCGACCACAGTACACATTTCTCTGCAGAAAGAAGGAGGAGGAGGTGACAGACAGACAGCGGCCGCACGCGCAGGGCACAGAAGGCATCACCCGTGACAAGAAGCGGCGCCGACTGCGAACGACGAGGAGCAAAAGAGCGCAGAGACTCCGATAAAAAGAAAAAGTGTGTCTCTCCCACTCGGGGCACCATCCAACCACACATACAGAGAGAGAGAGACGGTGCTGAAAGCAAAGAATGCAGCGCTGATAACAAAAAAAGATGCCATTGAGCAAATAAAAGGGCGGAGTGATGTGCGATGCCGGTAAGGCAGCGGCAAACGGGGAGCCAATCGAGGAAGCATAAATGAGTCCCCCACTGAGCGCACATCGTGTCTTCATGCCGCGGTAAAGTCTCACGCGCATGCACGCACGAGCGAAAGCTTCGCCTGCTCACGTATTCGTCAAGAGAAGCTTCAGGGGTGCTCGAGCAGTTCGCTTACGTGGTGCTCTCCTGAAAGAAGTCGATGACGTTCTGCATGAGCGGCGCGACGTCGCTGTTGAGGGCGGCACAGCCACGCGGGACTGCGCCTGCACCTCCTACTTTAGGTGTGACTGTCGCACTTCCGGTGGCCGTAGGCGAGCTGGCGGACGCCTCTCCACCCCATTCCCGACGGCCACTGATGTCTGCAGGCCCTCCGCTCTTCTTTGACCGTTCCTCCTGTTCAAGCGAAGCGATGTACCCGCGTAGCTGGTGCTCCACAGCCATTACGACGTCGCGCTTCAGCTGCTCCTCATCTTGCAGCGCTCCCAGCGCCTTCTGTAGCGTAAGGTTAGGGGGCGCCCGGGAGCAATCCAAAACGCTGCGGGCAGAGGGCACGATGGCAGGACTCCCACCACCCACCGCCACGGCTGCCAGGGCGCTGGCGGGCGCATCGCCCCAGCTGTCATCCTCGTCATTCGCGCCGCCCGCTAAGCCGAGCGCCTTTGAGTCAAGAGACAAGCAGAGCTCCACGCGAGGCCTCTCCGCATTACCCACAGAGCCGCTGCCGCCTCGCTGATTCACGCCGGTCTTCATAACTGCGTTCGCGTCCACGGTGTGCTTATCATGCACCAGGGCCTGTCTCTGAGAAGATGGCGGAAGGGGCCTACTGGCTTGTCGAGGGTCTTCACTGCTGTCGCGCATCGGTGCGAGGGTGTTATTGAGGTGGACGTCCTTTTCACATCGATGCGGCGATGAAGAAAGCACTCCTCGCATGGATTTACTGACAGAGATGTCGTTCATGTTGGGCCGCGTACCGACGGAGCGAAACATGGCCTGCTCGCCCACATGCATCGGCACCAGCATGGTATCAGAGTCCTCCTCTCCAGTGACGTGCTGCATGCTGCTCTGCGTCGGGAAGTGCATCAGGTTGAAAAAGTTCTTGTCCAGGCCGAGAGAGGACAAAAGGGAGAGGTTCGACACGGCTCCCTGCCCTCGGAGCCCCCCGGGGCCGAGGATATTTCCCATCGCCTGGCTCACAAACACCGACACCTCGTCGCTGTCGTGCCCGCAACCGGTGCCCACGCCGTTGCCATGGCTCAGGTGCGGCGACGCCGTTGCGCGGCAAGTGCTACTCTGGCGAGTGCCGCTGTACGTGATTGGGTGATCGTCGTCTGTCCCGGTGGCGGCCTGGAACTCGCCGCGCGTCGACGTTGCCCGGCGGCTGTAGGCACGCGCAAGCGACTCTACGAGGGTGCCGATGTGGTCGCTTTGTGAGCGATGGCCGCTGAGGGAGGGGCGCCTCTTCGTTAGCGGGCCTTTGGCTCTCGGAGGCACACCGCACGAGGAGGCTGTTGGCGGCGGTGGCCCACGTCTCGCTGCCAGCGGCTCCACAGGAATGCCCGATTCGCCAGGGCCCACCTTTCCATCTGCGGGATGCGCACCCTCGCTACCGTCTGACCCAACGACGCCGCGGACCGTCTTGTCGCCGTACATCACCGTCAGGAAGTCGGCCATGTTCTGACGGAAGTCCACTGCGTAGTCACGCGCGGCGCCGTGGCGCGACGTCGACGGCCGAGGGCTGCCCTGATCGCTCACATCAGACCGCCTATAATGCACCGACGATGTAGCAGCAATGATGCTGTTGGGATCACCTACTCCAAGCGCCTTGGCATCCAAGTTGCTGTGACTCGCACCAACAGCACCCGGTGGGGCACCACCGCCTACAGCAGAATGCCAGCCTTGGGCCCGGCGACTTGCCTTCGTTGCAGCTGTTGCGGGGTTGGCGTTCTGCACCTCACTGAGCGAAGGTGCTGCCTTCGTGGGGTCCGTAATCGAAAGCGGTGACGCTTCCCATCTACTGTGGGCGCTGGCGTCGCGGGCACTGGGCATGGTGGTGACGCTTGGCCCTTGCTAGCTTGCACAACCCGCGCTCAGAGGCACACCGAGACACCCCCACAGGCAGCGCTACGTGTGTGCCTGTCGCCCTCTCCCTCTCGATGTATGTATATCAACGCGGCGAAAGAGACCTCAGAAACGCCCGCTGTCTGTTCAAGCCGACACGAGCGGGGAGCCGGCTGGTCGTGAAGAGACGCACCGTCGGGAGGGGGGGCGAATGCGGGCACGACCGAATGATGATGCGAAATAGGAAGAAAATGCCAGACGGAGTGAAAGCAGCTGGCGCGTGTGTAGAGGTGCGTGGCAGAGCTTCGAGGGTCCCCCCTCCTCGCTCTGTTGCGTGGGAAGTGAGAAGGAGGTGAAGAGGGGAGTGGGGGGGGGGCAGCAAGAGAAGAGGTGGCAGACAGCGCTGCGGTCGCGTGCAGCACGTATGAATCCGCAGCAACCAAGGGCGCGCGCTGTCGATGACCACACACATACACACAGAGAGAGGGGGGGCAAAGCAGAAGGGAGGGGGTGTGCGAGGAACAGAAGGTAGACGAGAAAGGTGGCATCGGCAGGTGTCAACGACTTCACATTATCTGCCGTGACTCGGAGTGGGCCGGCGCAGCCGTGGAGGGCATCGACGAAGAGGCGCATGCCTTTTGGCGCTGTCGGAGTCAAGAGAGGGGGGACGCGGAAGTCCTCACCTTTTCATGCCCACTGAGCGAGGCCGCCAAGCACGCACGATTGATAGGCGGCGCGGCCGAACAGCCACTCTCACCTGCGCTTGCTGGCGCGGAAATGAATGGCCGACATCACAGAGAGAGAGACACACACAGAGAAAGAAAGAAAGAGGGGGAGCAAAGGCGTTGGGAAGTGTACGCTGAGTTACGAGCGATATGTCGATGCTGCTGCTTTGTTTAAAAGGGACCCAAAAGACGTGGGAAGAAGCTGGGCCACAGATGCGGGATGGGCGTGGGCGTGCACGTGGGCCTGAGCGCACACCGGAGTGCAGCACCCACAGCGGTGCACTTCACCATCCCAAAGAGGGAAACAGAAAAGCTCACGAAAAGCACCGGTGAAACAGAAAGTTCTCCTGCACGTGAAGATATATGCACGCGTCTTACGGCGCCGTCCCGGCTCCAGTGTTGGAAGCGTTGGCAGGTGTCTGGGCGGCCGCTTTGCTCTCCGTCGCCGCAGCAGCGGCTCCAGAGGAAGCGATGGCGGCCACGCTCTCGCGCGAAGCCACCTCGCGGGTAACCTCCTTCATGGCCATCACGCTCAGCTCCTCCAGGCGCATCGCACGCACCTGGCGCTGCCCGGGAGTCACACTCGTGTCGAAGAGCACGAGTCGGCACGCCTGCAGCACAATGTGCCGTACGTCGCTCTCGTTCGCCACCGCCAGAACGCGCAGAATGTCCTCCTCTCCGAGGTTTTTGTCCACAAAGGCCCGTCGGGCGGTGCGCGCGCTCATTGCGGTCCAGTGCCACAGCGAGGACGCTGACATTGCCCACGATGAGTACCAGCTATCCATCTCTCTTTTCCAACTGCTGCCGTGGAGCTGCTGGCGCGAGGCGAGGTGGTACTCCTCCGCCACGTAGGACACGAAAACAGGGCCAAGGGCGGTGGATACAGCATCTCGAAGCGCGAGCTGAGCGGACTCAAACCCAGGCACGCCATTGTCGAGCCACGAAATCAGGTTCTTTGCGACGCGCAGACGGCGACGCGCGTGCAGCTCACGCTGCATCTCTGCCGTGAAGAGGACGCCCTCCTCGAACACGAGAAAGAAGCGCAGCGGCCCCACCAACGCCTCCAGGAAAGCGGCCCCCAACAGCTCCTTCATGGGGTTTCCCGTCATCTCCGGCACATTTGCCGGGTCGACGGTGCCGTATCGGTCGTACGTTGCCCGTGTGTCCTCGTGACTGAGTACGTTGTAGACCTTGTTCAGCTCCTGGAACCGTATCGTGGCGTTGGGGTCGTTTGGGTTCTTGTCGGGGTGCATCTCGAGCGCCTTGCGGGTGTACGCCTTTCGTATCTCGCCCGCCGTGGCGGTTGCCTCCACGCCCAGGAAGGCGTAGTAGTTGGCCGGCACAGCCGCCACAGGCCCCGGCTCTCTCGTGCCTGCCCCTGAGGGCGCTGAAGGAGCTCGCGCGCCCTCTGTTGCACTGCTTGCAGACGCCTCCCCACCCTCTGCCGAGCCCCCAGGTTGTGTGGCTGACACTGTTGTGGGCAGCGTGCCGTCCTTTCTCGCTTTCTCATACGCCTTGCGGGCTTCGCTGAGCAAGTCCTCATCTGTCTGTGGCAGTGCTTCGAAGTCGCAGGCGAGGTTGACCCGCACCCAGGCCTGCGCGTTGCTATCCCAGTATGCCTCCCCCTTGCTTACCTCACTCACAGCGCTGCGGGTGTTGTTGACACCGCGCACGATCTGCCTAACCCCGGCGTACGCGCCGTAGCCGGTCAACCCAACGAAACCCGCCACGCCCGCCCCAAAGCCTTTTGCCATGCCACCCCACCCGCCCTCCTTCGCGCCACCGTAAGTGCCGGCCACCACGCCGGCAAGGCCAAGCCCAATACCCGTGGCCGCATTACGAAGACCGTCCGACAGTCCTTGCAGCGCATGCTTGGGGTTGCGGCTGGCGAAGAGGCTCGTGATCTCCTCGAAAACGGGGTCGAGTGCCTCCCCCTCAGCAGGCGCCTCTCCGCTGTCACCGGTGGCTGGAGAGGAGGCACTTAGCTCGCTCGGTACCGACATCCCAGAGAGCGGCGGCGCCGCCGAGCCGCGCGCGGGGCCGTTTGCCTCCTTTACCTCTTTGCTGGGCTTCTCCATAGCCGTTGGTGCTTCCTCCTGCGGCCGGGTCGTGACGCGGCGGGAGAAGACGATTGCAACGAAAGCGGCAGCGACGAGTCTCCAGTGCGCAAGACACCAGCTGATCCACAGTATTCACTCCCTCCCCTGGCCGTTGAGAGCAGGAGAGGGGAAAGCGGCAAACGAAGAAGGTAAAGAGATATGGCGCTCCGCAGCTGAAACAGTTTCACTGATGACGGTACGGGGTCAATGAGGCCCCGCACAGTGCAGCGCCACAAGACGCCGATGGCGCTGAAGGTGAGAACCGGCAATGATCCGCTGTGCGTGCGTGCGTGCGTGCGTGTGTGTGTGCATAGGAGGTGACAGAAAGCAAAGGGGTGCGCACATGAAAGAGGGTGAAAAAGAGTCTGCAACCCGCAAGCGGAGAGGACAGCGCGCACCCGCGCGTGTGACCGGCACACAGCCGCAAACGGTAAGGAAAGCGTCTGTGGGCTTCGATCCGCACAGAAAAAAAGATGCGCTCTCCTCCCCGCCCAGCAGGCGCACGCCATCGTCGCATCAGACGGGTGCCAGCAGTTGGGCCACGCCAATGGTCCGCTTCGCCCATGTTTGCCCAGCCCAGCCCATTATTCTCTGCGGGCTTGGTTTTCCGCCGCTGCACGAGGACGTCAAGCGCAACTCTGGGAGAGATGAATGCAAGCCGGTGGGCATGCCAGTCTCACCTTTCTCCCGCTGCCCACTATTGGCGGCGGTGAAGGCACAACACAAGCGAATACAACTGAATCGATGTCGCATGAGTAACGGCATCCGGGCCGCCAAAAGGAGTGCGCACGAGCTCCCGTTGCCCAGACGCCACGAGCGCGTCTGCCTCAGTCCACCTCACCTCCTCCTGCGTCATGCCCGAAAGGCTACCAAGCAGACGTTCTCCTCGGTCACCTCACGTGTGGTGTACTGACATTGAAACGCCACGTAGCCGAGGCGGCGCAGAAAATGCACGCGAAGCTGGTCAATAATGCGCTTGCACTTGCGCCCAATCATGCGCCGCTCCTCGTCGACAGCGTCGCCGCAGACGGCCCACGAGGACATGCTGGCCAGAGCGGCGAATTCCAGCTCGGACCACGTGAAGGGGGTGCCAGGAAGCACGAGGGGCGCCGGTGCCACCTCGTGTTGATCAGGTGGGTTCACATGTCTCAGCTCACATCGGTGGTGGCAGCAGGTCGCGATCACGACGATCGGCAGCCGCACCTGTGCCTGCGATTGGAGCAAGGGGCCTTCCGTCAGGCACGACAACGCAAAATCTGTGCACGCGCCACACAGGTGTTTGCCAAGCACGGCCCAGCTTTCTAAGGGCCGCAAGATCGCGCTCGCCACCGCAGCCGCCGCCGTCTCGCCCCCTTCCTGTGCCACTGGGCAAATGGCAGAGAGAAAAGCGTGGGTCAAGTCCAAATCCTTAATGTTGATTCGAAGACGCTGCAGAGGAACCGCAGAGTGCCGTACCCGCGCGTCACCCTTCCGACGAAAGCTGCCCATATCCAGCACCACGAGCCGCGGTCGAGGTGCCACCTTTGCTAAAAATTCGAGCTGGAACCCGAGCGGCGGCGTTAAGGATGGCGTCTCCGCGGGTACCGGACGCCGACTTGGGGGGACAGACTCACACTGCAGCTCTCCATCGACAGATGTTGTGGCAGAGCCCACTTCTCCAAGGCCCCGAGCAACGAGCTGCTGCAGCGCCACGGAGAGACCGCCCTTGCCGGCCCCGAACTCCACGAAGCCGTCCACGTGAATCGGCGCGCATTGACCACTACCGCGATTGGCCAGTATCGAGCCGGCATCGTGTGTCTGCAGAATCACATCGCTTAGGCAGCGGAGTAGCGCCACGTGCTGAGGTCCGTGCTTCAGCGACAGCACTTGAACATGGTCCACATGGGCAGAGCAATCGAGGGAAGCTGTGACCGCTGGTGTCGGGGTGGCGCCCGACTCTGCAGAGGCGGCATCGCGGTCTCCTGACGGTTCCTGCAAGATGACAAGGTCAGGTGCAACACATGTGTCATAGCAGCATTGCACCTTGCGTATGAGCGACGCCAAATCCTCTGCAGAAAGGTCGCGATGGGTACATCGCTGACGCTTTCCTTCGGGTACTGCCGCACTGCACGCACTTGCCACGAAAAGCGCGCCGCGATTCGCGTGCTTGTCTTCTCTAAAGTAGGGCAGCCTATGGGTCGCATGACGCAGGTCCGGGCAGACCTTCACGTGCTTCTCAAGCCGCGACGCGTAAACGCTGTGGTTGGGGTTGATAGGGCAAGGGACTCGCATATTCTTCGTGGAGCCAGCAGCGTCTTCTGGGGATGACGCGACATCCCTCCCTGCGTGTGGTGCACCGGAGGGAGCCACACCTGCCTCTGAAACGCCATGTGTGCAGCAGTACAGAGAACCAGGCTTGCACTCAGTGCGGCAGAATCGGTGCTTACGCGCGACGTAGTAGCTGCAGAGGTGTGGATTCGGGTTGCGCATGGGCGTCTCCATCTTTGACGCCTTGCATGCAGGGGCACATGCCTCCGCGTGCTCTGCGGTGAGAGGCATAGACGGCGATCCACAGCACACCGCAGGCTGACAGGGCGCTGCTCAGCCTCAGCTAAAGCGCCTCTTTGAGCCGGGGGATGTGTTGTGTCCGCGAAGTGGGGCCGAGGGGTGTGGGCGGTGGTGAAGTGCAGCAGACGAGTGGCAGGGCGGGAAGGGGAAGAGGGTGAGGACGGTGAAAGAGGAAACAAGTCGGGCACCCTCGCGACTTCGCAGGTAGACAGACAGACGGAGAGGGAGTACGTCAGTTTAATCTTCTCCGCTGGGAAACGCCAAGAGGAGAAATACCGCCCCCATGGAGGGGGGAGGAGGTGGACCATGGAAGAGGGGTCTCGGCGATACCCAATCATTCCTCTTCGTAGCCTGCAGCCCCCTCCCTTTCCCCCACCCCGCCTTCGGCTATTCGGTTAGAGCGCTTTTCAGTGGCTCACCACCGGCCACACATTAGCCGGTGGGGGTACACGACACTCAGTGGCAAGGGATCTGAAGTGGAAGCACACATGCAGAGAGAGACACACACAATGACAGATTCCTCGGCGCGGTATCGCACACGACTCGGAAGGGCCCTTTCGAAGTCAGAACACATAAAACCAAACGGGAACGGTGCGCCTCTCTTCTTCGTGCGCGGCGCAGTTTTGCGGCAGAGCGGGCAACCGATGAGCAACTCGGGAGTGAGACGGAAGGCGGCTCACCACGACGCACTCAATCGTCGACGTTGGGAGGCAGTAAAAAGAGTGGGTAGAAGAGGAAGAGGGGAGGTGGGAGGAGCGGGGCCTGGGCAAACATACCCGCACAGGGCGGCAACTTGAAGCTGTGGTGAAGTCAGTGACGACTAAAGTCTTCTGAGAAGCGCACCAAGAAAGACATTACCTTTACGCGGCGTATCCATTGGCTGCCACAGCGCAACGGGGGGAGGGGGGGCTCCACACACCATCCAGCCTGCCGCACAGGCCCCCACCGCCTCGTCGTGCGAAGCAGTCCTAGAAACGCGCGCTACAGCAATGCGCTAACTCAGCTCCCCACCCGCTGCGCAGCTTTCCTCGCAGCCGCACCCATCCTGCCGACCCCCACCTGGTGAGGACCCCTTTCAGGGTACCCCTCAGGCCCTCCTCACCCCAGCGGGCAGTGGTGCGGGTGACAGAGATGCTTGCGTGAGATCGGCACGCTGCTCATTGTGCGCACTATACAAGCATCTCCACTGCCGCAAACTTCTCCGGCGCAGTGCCATCCGGGACCGTCCCCGCGATATCTGTGGCGATGCATCGCCCTGACGTTTTCCACACCGTCGTGGCCAGAGCTCTGTCACCACGTGAAGCAGTTCGGGTACGGCAGAGATACAGAGGCTGCGTGGCCCCCTCGCGGTGGGTGAGGACTTGCGATATCGAGGGCGAGGGTGGCGAAAGCGAAGAGCAGAAAAAAAACAACCGAAGAAAAAGGGACTCTGTGCCCGAACGCGCACGGCAGTGAGTGACTTCCAGTCACACCCCACTCAGTACATAAGCACGCGCCGGCCAACACATGTGAAGGCAGGGCTGCCGACATAGGGGAGCAGGAGGCACGTAAGAGCAGGCGTCCCGTTAGGTCCACTCGACCGTACCCGAGGCCTCACAGAGGCGGCGACA
Source organism: Leishmania martiniquensis (assembly GCF_017916325.1). NCBI lineage: Eukaryota > Euglenozoa > Kinetoplastea > Trypanosomatida > Trypanosomatidae > Leishmania > Leishmania martiniquensis. The sequence goes on from NC_090166.1 coordinate 175,843, forward strand.
GAGCGGGAGAGGAGAAAAAGGAAAGAGACCTAAGTGGCGGTGCATGAAGGAGGTGGGGGCTCTCAGATCAAGGAGGCGCACTGGCAGGTACGCACCTGCCGAGGAAGCGGAGGCATGCACACAGATTCGCTACTTCCCTGCACTTCGACACGTCACCACCATCGACCCTTCGGGGGAGGTGAAGCGGAAGAAGAAAGAACACTGAGGGATGATCAGATAAACTTTCGTTCACTCGCGCACAGCTTTTTTCACCCCCGTGCCGAGCAGCAGCCAGTGAAGGCGCTAAGCGGGAGAGGAGCGTACGCAGCCGAAGTCGCGAATCGCTCCTTTGAGCCGCACATGTGTACAAACGTGAATGAAAGGAGTGAGCACGCAGTGGCGAGAGCTGCGTCGTTGTCTGCCTTCTCGGCGATGACCGCCCGTTGTAGAGCGGGGGGGTGCAAGGGTAAAGGAGAGCGCTGTGCGCGTGTGTCAGAGAGGCAGCCATTCGCACGTGGTGCAGCCGGTGAGTGAAAACACGTGAGGCTTCGATCAGCGCGCAACCGCGCCTATGGTCCTGTGCTTTGCGTCTGAGCACACACGCACCACTTCCCTCTCTCTGTCTCCTCCGTGGCATCTGAGCTAGACGAGTGCGCTTAGTAAATCAGTCGTTTCTTTTTTTTGGGGGGGGGATGGACTCATTACAGCGACACCACGTCAGAGCGATTCCTCACGGTAGTGGGGCTTCCTTTGAGCAGCGCACCGGAGAGGGGGCGCCTACGCGGGGGAGCCTTAGCTGAAGAGGGGAGAGAAGGAGAGGGAGGGAAAAATGTCTATGGACAGATCCACGGGCACGAAAAAAAAAGAAAGTGAAGGTGGCCAAGAAGAGAGTAAAGCGGCTGAACTAAAAGGGCAAGATAAACACGTGAACGCAGTGGAACGAGGAGACGAGCAGCGAGTGCGATTCTTCACCTCCGCCAGACAAAGGCTCGCAAAGTGGCGTGGGGCACACCTCATCCCGCACCCCAATAGGAGGCGCGGCCCCCCACCCACCGCGAGGGGGCCACGCAGCCTCTGTATCTCTGCCGTACCCGAACTGCTTCACGTGGTGACAGAGCTCTGGCCACGACGGTGTGGAAAACGTCAGGGCGATGCATCGCCACAGATATCGCGGGGACGGTCCCGGATGGCACTGCGCCGGAGAAGTTTGCGGCAGTGGAGATGCTTGTATAGTGCGCACAATGAGCAGCGTGCCGATCTCACGCAAGCATCTCTGTCACCCGCACCACTGCCCGCTGGGGTGAGGAGGGCCTGAGGGGTACCCTGAAAGGGGTCCTCACCAGGTGGGGGTCGGCAGGATGGGTGCGGCTGCGAGGAAAGCTGCGCAGCGGGTGGGGAGCTGAGTTAGCGCATTGCTGTAGCGCGCGTTTCTAGGACTGCTTCGCACGACGAGGCGGTGGGGGCCTGTGCGGCAGGCTGGATGGTGTGTGGAGCCCCCCCTCCCCCCGTTGCGCTGTGGCAGCCAATGGATACGGTAGGACGGGAAAAGGTGGGAAGGGAGCACACAGCGAACGAAAACGGGCCAGAGCGAATGGCAGAAGGCGGTGAGGGGTGAGGAAGAGGTGAAATGGGAAGAGGGGCACGGCGCCAGACGAGCGAGATAGAAAAGGGCACGAAGGGGAAAAGGAGAAAGGAGAGAGGAGGGGGAGGGTAGTCGTGTATGTTTGCGGAGAAGAGAGTACGAGAGGAGGGCAGAGAGGGGAGGCGACCCCCTAACCTCCCCGCCTGAAAAAAAAAAAGAAAAGATCACTCGGCACGAAAAGTGGGCGAAGAAAAGGGGTGGGGCACCGCGTGCCAAAGACGCATCACGTGAAAAGCGGAGACAAAGGTGGAAAAAAAAGAGAAGAGCCGATCAACTGACAAGAATGCACAACGGCATCAACGCCAACGGAAAGAGAGAGAGAGGAGAAGAGAGGGGAGGGGAGGGGGTAAAGGGGAGCATCGACAACAGAATGGGAGGAAAAAGAAAGAGTAACACAGAAGATGACGCGCACAAACGACAGAGAGCGTTTCGTCCTCTGTGCTGGTCATTTTTCGTTCTCTGCTGCCTTTGTGCTGCAGCAGGCGCCTGTGAGTGTTCGCCTTCTGCGCGTGAGCGCCAACGCAGGCAGAGAAGTGAAAGAGAGAGAGCGCACGTGCTACAACAGAGGAGGCAGAAGTCGTCGAAGAAGCGAGAAGAGAATGAGGGGACTCAGCTGGGTTCAACATGTGTGGGAGGTATCTCCATACCTGTCTCCCACCCCCCACTCAGCTGCACCTCCAGGCAGCACAAACGATGGGTATTTCAAAGACGGAAAAAAAAGGCCCTGGGAAAAGCTCCATGATGGGCTGCGACTCCTTCAACGACCGCGCGTGGTATGGCCCTGTACGCTGCGGACTTCTTTGGTTTTGGTAATGAGAGGAAAAAAGGGAGAGGAGAGGGGCAGAAGCGGTCGCACGCCAACTCGTCTCTACGACAGCGCCGGTACCCAGCACACGGGTACACGCCACCTACAAGAGAGCGGGCACCGGCGTGCAAGAGAGAGGTGGAATGGAGCACGGGATGAGGGGGAAAGGGCTCAGGAGAGGGGAAGGGAGGGGGCGGCTGTAAACTAACAAAAATAACGCGAAGAATAGAGAGAGAGAGCACCTGTGTTGGAGCACACGCGCAGAGAGCACAGAAAACAATGCGAACCACAACGAAATGGAATATATAAAAAAACGGAGGAGCCGACGGTTCGATGGCGACGTGAAAAAAAAGGGTAACGAAGGGGGAAGTAAAACTCGGAGCGAGAGGGGTGCGACCATAGCAACGTTTGCGGGCGGGAGGGGGAGAGGGGGGAGGAGGAGGAAAAAAAAAAAGAAGATTCCGCGGGCGAAAGAGCGGGTCGCAGAAGAGTGGTGGTGCAGCGCAGAGAAGAGATACGTAGTCGCCGTGGCTTTGAGCATCAAACGCCCCTCCCACCACCTACCACTCCCTCTTCTTCACCCCACCTGTTGGGTACCCGCACGCGCTTGCGCCCCCTTGGTGTAAAGCTGGTGGGCATGCACGGCACGAGAGCCCACGGGAACGGGCTGTGGATGTCTATGACGAATGCGTCGTTGAAATCCGACAAGGGTAAGGGTGCCGGTAGGCTCGCCCACGCGTGCATGGCGGCTGAGTCGCGTCATATGCTCCCACCGCCGCATACTGTCCTCCTCCGCAAACACATCCACACACACACACACACTCGATCACCACCCCGCATTCCGCCGCAGAAGAAGACCGTGCGCGAGGAGGGAAGAGCGATGGCCTTCCAGTCCAGAGGAAAACGCCGCAAAAGAAAAATCGGCACCTGAGACGTTTGGGGCGGCGACCAAAGCAACGATCCGACGAGTAGCCGCGAGAGGCGAGGCGAGGCGAGGGGGAGAGAAGGGGGAGATGGAGAGGGGGAGAGGGGTGACGCACACACACACAGCAAGGAGGAAGGAGCGAGCCGCTGAAGGGGACGAGAAACGCACGAAGAGACGCGTGAGCAAGGCAACGTGGAACGACGTGTGGGGGGAAGAAGGGAGAGAGAGGCAAAACGAGAGGTTTGTGTGTGTGTGTCGGTGAGAGGAGGGGAGTGAGGTGTGGAGCAGAGGAAGAGCGCACCGAGGAGGATAGCGAGACAGGCACCCCTTCCCGTACGTGCGAGCCCAGAGATACAGCGAGAAAGAACGACTCACACGACTGCGCGCAATAGCGCACACGCACATACGGCAGCGGAGGGAGGGGAAGAGGAGGGGGAAGGGGGGGATAGAACCCTTGCGCAGACATCCGAGCAGCTTCAAAGCGATGTTGGTCTTCGTTTCCCATAAGGGCAGGTGGCCTCCATTGCGTCCCCCTCTTTCGTTTATTGAATAGAGGAGGGGGAAGCGGCGAGGTAGCCGCTGTGAGAGCGAGACGGGTGGAGAGCAGAGGAGGCTGTAGAGGGGGGGGTAGAGCAGGTTTCTACTCGAAACACGCAAGGAAAGGGGGGAGGGGAGCAAACAGATATGGGAATACGTTGGGAAGGCGTTTGACTGCGTGTGCGCGTTTGTGCACGTCACGAAAAAGAGACTGAGGGAGGGAGATGAGGAGATGAGGAAAGGACAAGCGAGAGGAGGTGATTACAATGACGCTGATGCGGCGGTGCTGGCGGTGAGACGTATCGCAGCACCTCCGCTGGAGAGCAGACGAGAGAGCGCCATAGATATACATATACATATATTCCCCGCTACACTACGACGCCCGCGGCTGATGATGTCTGCGCAAATACAACACGTCCGAGTCCGCAAGCCACCTCTTCGTCTGACATCCACTTCACACCAATTCATAACACATGGGAAGCAGGAGGGGGGATGGGGAAAGAAACGAAGCACGCGATAGAGGCCATCTCACAGGGATGCTGTCCACGCAGCACCGCATGTACTTGTAAAGAGACATAGGCGGCATGGAAAAATGAGCGGAGCACCTCAACGACTTCCCCTCCTATCCTCCACTGCAGCGATATTAAGATTTTTCACTTGTGTTGGCCGACGAAGAGAGTGACTCCGGCGCGGCGATGCTTACCCACGTTCGCTGCCCTCCCTTCTTCGGCTCACGGAATATGCGCTGCATCACCGACCGTCGATCCCGTTCCCCCACTGGTTGCGACCCCGTCGGCGGCACAGCATTTCCCGGTGCCACAGCATCCGCCCCGCTCATGGTCGACACCTCGTGAGACGGGATGGAGGACGACAGCTCATGCACGTTAAGCTGCGAATGCCGCTGTGACTGTGAGCCAATAAGAACGCCTGCATGGCGCGCTGTAACCGCTGACGGAGAGCAGGCGGGGTTGAAGGTGGGCGTGTCCACCTCGTTACCCCCCTCAGCAGAAATATTCCCTTCGAAGGGTGCCGGCAGGCCTTCATTGCGCAGCCAAATGGCCTCGAGGGGGGATCGCACGCCCTGTTGTCTGCCCCGCAGTGCGCGAGCCGCCCCGGAGGGGAAGAGCTGTGCGGCAGGTGTAAAGGTGAGGGGGGGTGTCGGGGTTAGCGATATAGGAGAGTACGGCGATGCAGAGGTCGATAGAGCGGCAGAGTGCGCGCGGGTGATGAAGGCGGGCCTGGGGGTACTTAGCGGCACGCTGCGCTGCGAAGGGCGGGCGTTCGAGGGAGCATGCGAAGCAGACGGAGACGGTCGAACCTCCTCTTTGGCGCTTAGCAGAGCTACGGACGTGTTCTGCGAGGCAAGCGGGGGGAGGAGACCACTGAAGCCAAGCCTGCTAGTTTGCAGTAGCGACGGCACTGCGGAGGACTCCGCCACGGCTGCCCCGCTGCTTCTGGGATTGCTGACGCTCGGTGACAGCTGGCGAGAGGAACCGGTTTCGTTGTGTACCGTCCCTGGAGACGACGCGCTGTTGTCCGCGGGCTCACCGTAGAGTACTTGAGGAGCACCACTGGCCTGCCGAAGTTTTCGCGTCGAGGTATCCCCAGTGGAGGTCCTGACGGTAGGATCGAACACGGGAAAGGTCATGAGCGGCGGTAGCTGCTTGGCACCGAGCGCGGCACGCGAGGACTGCACGGGGATGGCCGAGGCGTCCAAGCTGCACGACGAAACGCAGAAAGGCTGTGGCGGCTGCGCGTGCAGCGGTAGTCGCGGATTCGGGGGGGACGTGACGTAGATGGTGTCGGCAGTCGACTGGCGTGAGGTGCTCGTCGATGTGCGCTGCAGAGTCGGCAAGGAAGAAGTCGATGGCCCGCCTCTTGCCAGGGCAAGTGGTACGTGCATCTCTGTTGCCCCCAGCGTCTCCACGCCGCGAGAGCTGCTCGTCGCCGCGCTCCGCTCGAGCGTTGTCGAGCGCGGTGCAGCACCCTGCAACTTCAGTGATTTGCTAAGGCTGGCAAGGAGCGGCTTTGGGCAGCAGCATAGCGTCTCTGTCGTCACCCCCGTGGTGGAGGTCGTTCTATCCATGACTGCCTGAGAAGAAGTGCTCTGTTGTACAACGGATGCGTTGTCGCCGACGCCGAGGTGACCGATGTTGATCGACTTCGGCTCCGGCTTCTCAGTTTTCCCCGCTGCGGCTGACCCTTTCATCTCACGCGGCGAGGATGGAGCAGCGAGCCCTGTCAGGTCTGCTGTGAGTGACACCGGGCGAACCAGCAGCTCTTCCACACGCGCCTCCTCCTCGTTCTTTGCGTAGGAGCCCCTTGAAACCATCTCCATCTCCGCTAGCGAGTCAACGCGGGTAAGCGGGAGACACTGAAACACTCGTGAAATCTGCTGCGGCGACCAAATGGAGGGCAGACCACTGCTGCGGCAGAGCGTCAGTGGGCCCTCGTGATGCGGTGGTGCGGGGGGCACCGTAATGAGACTCGTGCCGGTGGAGCCCAGGAAGGACGTCGCGAAGCTGCTCATGTGTGCCGGCGAGTCCTGCGACATGGCGGCGGAGTCCGACGACATCGACTGCGCAACGCGGACCAGCAGGGGGCCCACTGGGGGGTCGAGTGGCGCAGAGGAGCGCGGCCCCGCCGGCGCAGAGCCAGCGTGGTGCCCCAAAGGGTTTATCCTCGCTTTCTGTTCACGCATGTGTGTGCGTGTGCTGGATACCTTTCCGGTGTTCCCTGGGTCGATCCGCGTCTGACGCGCGCGCGCGCACGCCAACGGAGCAACAACAACAAAAAAAGAGAGCGGTAAGGCAGTGGGATGGAGGCGGGGAGGGGTGAAGCGGGTGGCGGGACGGACGAACGCGCCACCACGCCTGCCCCTGCGTCGTATCTCACGCGTGTCGAGTGGCTGGTGAAGCACAGCTCTTTTGGCGACTGTGAAAAGAGACACAGGGCGAAGAGAGAGGCTCCGTGGCAGAGAAACCGTTCCCGCGGCCAACAAGCAATGGGAAAGGCACCGTAACACGCACAGTCAAGCACAACAATGGGAGAGCGCGTGGACAGTAAGTGAAGCAACGCGTTGGCGATGAAGGGAGCCCCCCCAGCGCGCAACACCGAGAGAGACAGGGGTGAAGCGCGCAAAGAAAGACGAGGAACAAAACCACGAGAAGAGAGCTATCCGCAGCGCCAACGCTGAGGCGGTTTCGTGGCGCGTCTTTGATCCACACAGAAAAATACCGGAGAGATCGAGGCGGCGCAATAAAGCGCACGAGGGGGAGGGGGAGGGAGAGGGAGAGGGGGTATCGGCGTTTGTGAAAGAGGAGGAGGAAACGAATTGGAGGGGGAGGGAGAAGCGAGCAGCGGATAATGGCAACCTCGAAAGTGAACAAAGCATGTGGGCAGCGGTACACCGCAATACAGTAATAGAGAGAGAGATGCGCGCACACACACACACCTGTCAGCAGCAGCCAGCACACGCCGAAACAACAGTTCGTCAGCAACAACAAATATAAAAAAAGAGCAAAAAAACACACGGAAAGAGACGCAGTACTCTTTGTACAAGTACGGCCACCTGCAGAGTGTGTGGCGGAGGGTGAGGGGGAGATGTGAAGGAGAGGCCTACAGCCTCGCAGCTAACGATGTGTCTCACTTCTATATATATGTATATATATTCGATAGAGAAGGCCTTTGTATGGAAGTAGAGAGCCTTCACAGACGGCAACACCTTTCAGGTCTCAGCAGCAAAGCAAACTGAGGAGAAAGGATAAGAGAAGGATGGTGGAAGCGGAGGGGGGCGCGTGAGGAATACGCGCAGCTTAGGTGGATATCCACGTGTGCGTGTCCGTCTATTCACATACCTGTATGGTGGGAAGTAGTGGTACCAGTCGAAGTAGTGGTAGTGGTAGTGGTAGTGGTAGCAGCCGCAGTATGGTGATTCTGGGGAAGAGGGTGAGATAAAGCACCCGTGAGTGAAGGAATAAACGCAATCAAGACGTGCCGCACAGAAGAATGAAATTGAATATATATTTCTATATATATATATACTGTGCGTGTGCGTGTGTGTGTGTGTGTGTCTGTACGACACGCGGGAGCCCACAGTTGTGAAGGCAGAGAAAAAGATAAAAGCAAAGGGAGTGCACACGTACACATAGACACATACACAGAGAGAGAGAAGAGAGAGAGGAGAAAGGCGCAGCCGGTGGGTAGCGGATGGGTGGCAATGCACAGAAGCGACGAACGCAAAAACAGTCGAGCTGCTTTTCGTTTTATGCCTTCGGGCGCCAACAGAGTGTTCACCGGCCGATGATGAGACGCCGACGGACGCACACACACGCACAGACACAAGAGATTGTTGGGGCGGAAAAGAGAGCGGGTCCGGACGAAGAGGTGAGCACTCGTGGGCAGAACGTTAGACGACCACCAAGAACAACGCCGAATGAGTGAGGAACTGACGGGTCAACTGGGCCCGCGTACTAAAAGAAGAGGTGAAAGAGAGAGAGAGAAGGAGACGGAGAGGAGAGGAGGGTGGAGGGTGGAGTGGGGTGGAGGCTCTAACGTTATTTGTTTGTTTGATGGATTGCGGTTATCTGTAGACGATATTTATTTGTGTTCAAAGAAGAAGAAAATACAATGCCAACACACTCGAATGCGTGCATGTGTGTCTGTGCGTGTGAGGTGGAGAGAGAGAGAGGAGCGGGGGCAGAGAAGAGGGGCGTAAAGGTGCGAAGAGGGTGCCCGCAAGTAACCGTGTGCGCGTCTTCCTCGCCGCACGAGCTCGAGAGGCGGAGTGGAGCCGAAGGGAAGATATACAAAGAGCGAGATCCAGAGAGAGAGAGGGAAAGAAAAAGGGCACGAAAGAGAGCGTGTGTAGAAGAGAAGGCGGGGGAGAAACCGCACCAGTGAGATTTGCCTAAGGCCTAACGTAGTGAGATAGGGACAGGAAACGGAAGAGAGGGAAGGCAAATAAAAAGAGGTTGCTCTTCTGCTCAGCGAGAAGGAAAGCTGGCGAGGGAGATGGCGTCCCGTCCCCCCGGTGACTGTTCTTCAAAGCACTGGTGCTGCGTGGCCCGTAACGGCATGAGAACCCTCGCACGTTGTTTGTGGGTGTGGGTGTGGGTGTGTGCGTATCTCGACGGGCACCGATGTGAGTAACGGCGGGGGGAAACGAAAAAAGAGACAAGAAGAGGGAAGGACAAGGGGGGAGGAGGGGAGCACTGCAGCATACGGCTAGGCCGGGCCGTCCAAACAGCTGGCACCAGGACGGATACGCAAGGGAGCTGCACGCACATGGTATGATACAACGGCATTGAAGAGACGTGTGGGCCATCAGGCGCATGCTCGGTGCACACGATCACGTCAGGGATGTGCTCGGCATCTCCTTCGGTTGTCCTTCGCAGGTGGCCCTCCATGCTCGGGGTGCGCACCACATTGTGGAAAAAGGGGTGGGAGGGAAGGGAGGCACCACCGCGAGCCGCCGCCCCGCTCCTCATCGAGATGAGTGCTGTCCTCCTCTAACGCGGCACAACGGAAGTAGAAAACGGCAGATTCAAAAACACCAGCAGGTCTTCATCGAACAAACTATGGGAGAAGATGTGCGCGTAGGCGCCCACCCCCTTCCTCTTTCCTCACCCTCACACACACACACACACCTCTCTCGCTGAGGGGACAAGAGCGCGCAAAGGTGCGCGTGTGGCGCATACGGACCCTATGGAAGGAGCCTCCCTCAGTAGAAGGCACAAGAAGCGGAGACGAGGGAAGGAAAGTGAAGCGCCGCACACACACACGCACACACACACGAGAAGCGGAGCCGCATTTGAGCCCAAGGCGGCATCACCTTCGGACGCCATTCATACGCCTACCACCACCACCACCGCCACCTCATAGAACTGGGAAAACACGTAGGCTGCGCACGATAGGTGAGATGGAGGCGATGAGAAAGGGGGCAAAGATGAAGCCTCCACAGAGGGATCGTTGCCAATCAAAAGTAGCGAGAGCGGTGTGTGCTTGTGAGGGAGGGATGGAGGGAGGGGCTTCTTTGCGGCAGAGACGTGACTGGTCATATTCACACCGAAAAAAAAAGGTGCGGCGTTGCTTCACTTTCTCCGCCGCTGACCTCTGCAGATCTCTTTTCGGTGAGCCGGCATCCTTCCCTCAACATGATGCGCGACACTCTTTCCGCCCCAGCACTCATCGCTTCGAAGTAATCTGAAGATCCACCGAAACCCTCTTCTCGGCCTCCACCGGGGTCTCGAAAACGACCGTCGTGTTGGCGCCGGAGCCGCGGTGCCTGTGCGAGCGCCTGCGCCGCGACGACCTGTGCGTCCCCTTGTCACCTACGTCTGCCTCTGTCTTCTCAGCTTTCAAAATGGGCTGCGCCGGATAATCTCCCGTTGCCACATCCGCCTCGTCCTCGCCACAGAGGCGGTCCGTGACGGCGAGGCGCACCTCTGTACCTATCAGCGACGGGTCCGACGCAGAGTGCACGGCTGTCAGCACCAGCGCCGAGGCGCCCGTTTGGTACTGCAGCGGCGAGAACATGTAGCCACCGTTGCCGTCGAAGTAGAGAATCCAGTTGTGGTACGGCCACACGCTGCGGCGGTGCGCAATCGTGATGACAGTGATGCCGAGGTCGACGCAGCGGTTGTACATCTGCCGCTCTCCATCGAGGTCGACCAGGCTGCTGCACTCATCGAGAATGGCGAAACGCGGGCGGTGGAAGAAGAGGCGGGCCATAGCGAGACGCTGCTGCTCACCAAGTGAGAGGGCGTCGTCGCCCCATGAAAGCCGCGTCTCCCACGACATGTTCAGTTTGGTAAACACGTATTCTAGTCCGGCCATCTGCATGTAGCCGTACAGCTCGGCCTCACCGATGGTGAGGTCCTTCTTTTTCAGGGGGTAGATGACCTGCTCGAGGAGAGTACCGCTGTACATGTACGGTCGCTGCGGGACGTAGTACAGCTGCTCCGCCTCCGGCTTCTTGATACGGCCACCCCGCAGTGGCCACAGCTCCCCCAGAAGGCGGAACGTGGAGGACTTGCCGCACCCATTGCGGCCCACAATGAGAAGGTTCATTCCCGGCTTGACATAAAACGACAGGGAGTTGCAGAGGCACTCGCCGGTGGGCAGCACAAGCGGGACGTCGACGAACTCTATGTGGTCACCACGCACGATGTGACCGCAAGAGCCCTCGTAGTCGGCCGCGCGCCCCTCCTCAGCCTTGCCTGCCAGAGCAGCACCAGGGGCGCGGTGCGCCGTCGAGGACTGCGCTGTGGTGTCCGTATGCATCTCGACCAGCATGTCTGCACGCTCCAGCGCAGTAAGCAGCTGCGTCAGTCGGCGTGTGTAGCCGCCGATGACGAACATCAGCTTGACGTTCCACAAAAACCGGCCGATCGCGGTCGCGAGAGTCTTGAAAGTGTACGAAGTGCTCGTCAGAGTCGCGGTGGCCGCGCCGGCGGTCTTCGTATGCTCCCGCTGATGCATGGCGGCCATCGCGCACACCGCGTAGCCCAGCAGCACCGACCCATACTTGTTGTGTAGAGCCTCCGTCAAGTTGAAGCGGGCCCGCACGTAGGCGGCGTAGCGCGACTGGTCCGTGACTGCCTTGAAGAGACGCTTCAGCAGCTTCTCATAGAACTGAAGCCCCTTGGTTAGCGTGATTTCCTCTGTGTGTGCCAGCAGGCGCTGGTGTGCCCTCCGCACGGCACCCTCCTTCTCCATACGCTGGTGAATCATCCAATCAAGGTTGGGTGCGAAGCGCAAGACCCAAACGGCAAAGCCCAGGTAGTACGACCATGTCATGAACGGCCCTTTCCACCCCGTCTGTCGCGCCAATGTGAAGGAGAAGGTGAGGGCCTCGATCAGCGGGCGCGGAAGGCTAGTGAAGAGGGCCGCCGACGCACGCGACCAGCTGCGAACATCCTCGGTAATGCGCTGGTCCACGTCGTCCACCTCGCGCAGACCAGCCACCTGGAAGAAGACGCGCCGCTTCAGGTAACGGTCGGAGAAGTACGCGGCGAGGTTTTCACGAAAGTGCAGCCCCAGCATCTCGGAGTAGTAGTCGAGCGTTACGTTCAGAAGAGTGGCTGGGACACATAACGCCGCAAATGTCGCCAGTGCACGAATGACGCTCCGCAAATTGCCCTCGACAGCCGTGCGGCTGACCCACCCGCTGACTTTCACAACCCGCACCGAGACGTAGGCGCGCGCAAGCATGAGCACAAAGAGGATGTAAACGCGTCGCGCCTCACGGCCATGGCAGCTGGGAAGCGCCACGCGCAGGAGCTGCGTAAAGCGCTGAAGCATAGACATCTGGCTGGCCTCCTCGTTGTTGGCCGCAGACGCTGTTGCGAAGGTAGAGGTGATGGTAGGCACAGCAGCAGCGGTCGACACTGGAGAAGAGAGAGACCGAGAGACCAACTGCGCGGTGGATGCGGAGCGTTTCATATTTCGTCCCTCATATCCCGTGTTGCCGTACGCAATGCTGGCCTGAGTGCCTCGCAGCGATGGTGGTGGCATCGCCTTGGCCAGTTGCCGCCCACTCGAGGTTACGTACATGGTTGCGAGGAAAACGAGAGAGCCACCCACCCACCTGGTCATGACAGGGTCTCGCAGCCGCGACGCCGCGTACTCCCTCACGTACTCGCCGAGCACCTCCGAGGAGACCATCTTCGCAAGGAGGCGCCGTGAGATGACGTGCAAATGTGAAAGCGAACGGAAAGAATGAGCGAGGAGGAGGAGGGAGAAAGCGTCTCTGCATCAGTTGCGTCAGCGTCGATCAACGGACCCCCGAATGTCGTCGTGCACCTGATGCACCGCGTACGCACATGTGAGAGTGGGTTTGGATAGCGTGGTGCATGAGAGAGAGGGAGAGGAAGAGGGACAGGGACGCAACAGAAGAAAGGAATACGCACGGTGAGTTGCAGCAGACAGTCGTGGCGCACAGCGAGGGGGACCTTCGTCGGACGCGCTAAGAGTGTGTAGAGGGCAGTGTCAGCTTTCACACCCCGCACAGTTGAGCACCAGCTGGTGCAACAAGGCGGTAAGGGAGCAGGCGCAGCTACCTCCAGATGCGAGAAAGAAGGTCGGAGGGGAGGGGGGGGGGCGTTTTCGTACACGCACTTAACCCCCATGAGGCAGCGCCAGCGGCACTTGGCGAAGGGCGCTGCAAGAGGGAAGGGGAGGGGGCGTATGAAAGAAGCGAAAAAAAACAGTGATGTGTGCGCACGGGCGGATGTAGAAAACGTTCAGCCGATAAGGACAGCAACGATTGAAGATTCTCAAAAGCAGATGCCGGCGCACAGCGTCAGAAGAACCGCATTCGTCGGCGCGTGTCGCTCCAACCACCCTTGTGATGGAGCAACGCCAACGGCACCGCTGCTGCCTTCCTTCGCCTTCCCCTCTCCTTCGCGCCCCACCAGCAGCAGGCAGGTGCCACTGTGGTCTTCCCGCTTCTACCCCCCTTCTGACTTTCCTTGCCACACCTCATGTAAAGCCTCAGCGCTGTTTCGGCTATGAGATTGAGGCACAGCGCGAAGGAGCACACACAAGGCAGTGCCTGAACCAGGAAGCGTATAAGGGGCGGGCACACGCAACACAAGTAGAGAGCTGCGACCGGGCGTCGCACCACCCCATATGCATAAGAGCTCAGGTGCGTCACAGACGACCACACAGAGTGAACGGAGTAGGTATGAATAAAAAGGCCTCATAGTGTACGGCACAGCGCGCAGGCGTAGGCACGAATTTGCACCCAAGCAAAGGGTCCTGATGAGGGAGTCGAGTCGTCGTCGAGCAGCGTCGACGGCGACGAGAGAGGAGCCGAGGGAGCCGACGAAATGAGGTACAACGACAACAGCGTCTCCAACACAGTTGGTGCCCGCTCAAGCCTATTTTGCCCCTCTCACAGCTGACCGTACACGACTGCCGACCAGGTGGCGCTTGGAGTCGACGTTCCAGCGGTGGTTTTCCGAAGCCACAGAGCAAGGCTGGACGGCAATAGAACACGTGCTTGGTGACCCGCTAGACGGCCCCCGACCCCCTGCCAACAGCAGGCGCAGCAGCTACTCCCCATGCAAGCGATGGCACCAAAATAGTCCCCCGGCACTCTCCCCCTCCTCCAACACTGACGCCTACGCTGCCTCCGCGGCGCTCAGCAGTTCTTGAATGTATCGGTGATACGTATCATTTGTCTCGTACAGGGACAGAAGCTCACGGTGCAGCTGCTCGTACTCCGCCACCGGCACGGGCACCGTGAGCTGTGGGAAGGTTGTGGTGTGCGTGATGGGAGCCAGTGCAGCATTCACAAGGCTGCGCAGCTGAGCCTCGGGTAGCAGTAGCGAAACGCCCGCCACTGACTCTGAGGAGGCAGATGCGTCTGTCAGATTCCCCGCGAGAAGCGCCGCACGCTTTGCCATGAGCAAACGGCGCGTACGAAAGAAGGCATCGATCAGCTTCGACCCCCGTTCGAGTGATGGGCATCGGAGAGCGGCAAGGATGAGAGCCGGTAGAAGTCCAGCGCACAGAAAAATGAGCAGCTGCGTGATCGACTCGGCCTCGGGGGGTGGCGGAGCCCCGGAAGAGATAGCAGCTGAGCCAGATGATGCCTTGGGCCCACCCACCGACGCTGGCCACGCTGCCGAGATGCCCAGTGACGACAGCGTGAGGGATTTCATATTCGCTCGGTGTCCATATCTGCTGGTTGCACCGCCTTCGCCGTTTGCAACCGCATCGTCCATCTCTTGCGCCCAGCCGAAGAGAAGACATTCGTGACGAGCCACGTACATGAGCAGCTGCGCCACGTCATTCCTCTGTGCCGAGCCCCGATGCGGTCGCGCAGCCCCAAGGAGCCCGGTGGCCTCTGCCGGTGAACTTGCGCTGTGCCGAACCCCGCCGAGTGCGGCCATGACAGAGAGGGCCGCCGCGCACAACGCGAATTGCGCTATTGGGAGGTGGTCACTCAGAAGGCCGCTCGTGAGGAGCGTGGCGAGGCGCATCGAGCACAGCGGGCGTCCTGACGCTGTCCCGCCGCTTGCAGTCGTTTCCTCGTCTCCTGCGTCCTCCTCGGGTAGCGTAGTCGTTTCTGGAAGCTCAGCGCATAAGGCGAGAAACAGATCGTCGGGCGCTGGCGCGTCGGCACCCTCGCTGCTGCGGTTTGCTTGGTTCGTCGCCTTGCCGTCCTCGTAGTGAGATACGTGGAGGAGTATTGCTCGACAGCACCTCCACTTGAAGGAGCTGTCGATTGAGCAAGCCGCTGCTGGAGAGCGCAGACACACGCACATGGCAGCCATAATGAGCGAGTATCCGGTCAGAGGATCTGGACGGAGATCCGCACGGTTACCGAACAAGCCCGCAGCACTCGCCAATGCATAGAAGCACTTGGCCGAGTCCGCGGGGCTCAGCACTGTCGCCTGAAGCTGTGCGTCCAACACGTGTTGCAGCTGGAAAAGAAACCGGCGCCACGTCACAGGAAGGCGTAGCGGGTCCTCCTCGTGCCCTAAGAGCCCCTCAATCCTCAGGAGGGTGAAGCCGATGTGGTATAGCGGGCCGACCGCCGCGACACGCAGCCTCTCATTCTCGTTGAGATGGCGCTGCACATATGTCGAAAACCGCACCGAGGCCTCTTCTGTGCACCCCAGCAGCCACTCAGACAAGTCAACCGGAACGGGGTAGAGCGTCCCTTCGTCCTCGTACCGCTCCAGCTCCACGAAGTCCATCAACGGCGTCTCCGCGTCGGCCTCCTCCTCCCCGGTGTCGTCCTTGCCTGGAGCCTTCACGTCCGCTAGTGCCGACGTAGCAGTGGCTTTGGCTGTCTCCAGCTCCGCAGCGAGTACCTGCACCTGTGCGTCTCGCTGCGTCACGAGCCGCTGGGCCGCCTCCAGTTCGCTCTCCATCTCCGCCAGGGCGCCGACACGGTGCTCCAGCTTGCGCTTGAGGGCCAAACGCTCTCGACTCATGCGCTTCAGCGACTGCTGCAATCTGCGAACGTCCACGCCCGTCGTCGGCGAATCCGCCGCATCCCCCACATCGTCGCTGTCTACCCTGTCACGATCGCTGGGGGTGCCGGTTTTGCCCATCTGAAGCGAAGCTTTGCCACCATCTTCCCTGAGTCCTCCGAACCGTAGCGGGCTCGTCGTCTCAGACGAGTTCTCTACCGGGGCGCCGTTACACACCAAAGAAAGGGAGCACGATCGGTCTGAAACGCTTAGGGCTGCCGCCACTTTACCAGCGACACTTTTCAGCTCCGCCCGCATCTGCGCCGCGTCTGCACTGCGCTCCGCCAGTTCCACTTCCACCCTCTCCTTGGCCTCTTGTAAGCTGAGAAGTTCTACCTCCTTTCCTGCTAGGATAGCGCTGTGAGACTCCGACAACGCGGCCGCTTCAGCTCGATGTGCCACGGACAGTTCCTCCAGCTTGCGCAGCGTCGACTCGATGACACAAGCCTGTGCTTGCAGTTCCGCTTCCAATGGGTGCAACTGACTTTCCAGCGCTGCAATACGCTGGCGGTGGAAAACCTCAGCTTGCTGGCTCCGAGTCCGCAGCTCTGCGTGCGTAGCCTGTAGGGCACGGTACTCCTCCTGCAAACTCGAGAGGGCAGCCTGCTTGTTATCAAGCTCCTGCTGTAGCTGTGCAAGGTGTCCCTCCCGCACCTCTGCCACTGAGGCACCACCAACGTCGTCTGCCACAGCAACTGCGACCGAGGCAGGAGGCACCACCGCTGCTTCGGAGGCCGCTTCGGCAGTCTGCTCTGACTGCATCAGCGCTGCGACCTCCCGTTCCCAGGCTTTCTCGCGTCGGCTGTGCTGCTCGCACCTCTCCACCAGCGCCTCCTCGCTCGCCCGAGCACGCCGTGCCCACTCCGTCTTCTCCTCCACGAGCCCCTCAACCGTCTCCTGCATCGCGCGCAGCGCCTCGTCTTTCTCGGCAGCCTCTCGCCGAAGCTGCGCTGCCACGTCGCTGAGGTGGTCCGCGATGGACAGCACAGCGAGGCAATCACTTTGCCTCTCCTCCTCGAGGGCGTGGATGTGGTGCAAGAGGTCTGACCCTGTAGCAGCAACGATTTTGCTGCCAGCCGTCATGGAGGCTAGGCGTGGCAGAAACTCGGCAAGGCAATGGAGTGTGTCCGCCACCTCCTCCGTTGTCAGCGGCGGGCTGATGTTGCCATGCGGGAGCTCCATGTTCAACTCCCCCTCATGCGATGCGGCCAACGCTGAGGATCTCGCGCACTGCGGTACACTAGTGTTCTCTTTCACGGCGCCTGACTTGACCTTTGCCTCGCGTACTATGTCGGGGTAGCAGCGAGCCACTTGCCTCACAACGGCGAGTGCCGCTTCGTGGACTATGGACGGCGCGCTAGCCTCGCCAGCAGAGGGGGACGCAAGGGGAGCTTCCGTGCAAATGATCCCTGGAGCGCCGCGGGACGCCTCGCTAAGAAGGCTAGCCCACTCCATGCACTGTCGTTGCAATTTGTTCCGCTCCTGCACGAGACGCTCCACCTCCTGCTGGCTCTCACGCAATGCCGTCGCTGACGCATGAGTCCACGCCAGCCGGTGTGAGGCAGGCGCCGTAGTCCAACTTTGTTGAGAAGGTGAGCCCACAACGCCGCTTGGGCTCTCGAAGGCGGGCGCCATCCAGGAAGAGCCGGAAGGCGGCTGCACAGAGAAAGTAGACGATGGTAGTGACCAGCCCCGCGAAGGCGGTGCGGACATGCTCGGCGTACCGTCACGACTGACGGTAGAGCAGAGCGCCTGCTTCAGCTGCTGGATATGCTGCAGGTTCTTGCGATGCCGTTCCTCCGCGGCCACGAGGCGCGGAACGGCTGTGCCATCGACACCGTTCGCGCGCGAGAAGGTGCGCCGCTGTTGTGTTGGTGGCGCCGTCTGCATGTGATCTGCCGATCCTTTAAAGAGAAACGAGGAATCAATGAAAAACTGACAGAGAAATAAAGGCAACCCAGTCAGCCAGTCTGACGCTGAGTTCTACGGCAGCTCTTTTCACCAGCAGGAGTTGCTAGCCTATATGACTTCTGGCAGGGCTGTCCAATGAGCTGTATCGATGTTGTTGTCAATGTCTATGTATCTATTCAGAACCCAAGTGGTGCCTCGCTAGGGCTATTCATAGAGAAGAATAAAAAAAGGAAAGCGGAGGTAAGTGTAATAACAGCATCTACACAAATCACAGACATACTCCACTCACCCCTGGACTGAGTGGACAGCGAGTCGACTATTCAGATGATTGCGAGAGAAATGTATGAAGGCATGTGAATTCGTTAGAGGACTAGCCTCTACGCTGCCAGAGTCCCGCTTACCAGCCCCACTTCGGAAGGCTGAAGGCCGATAGCGCATCTGGGTAGAGCCCATCGAAGGGCTCCAAGCACTAGAGTACGTTGACTCGACTTCTCTCCCTGGGCACACAACGATCGAGAGAGAGAGAGAGAACAGGGAAAGCAAAGGCTCTCGGTTACCACGTCGGCAGTCGCTTCGCATCCAATAACGGGTGACGTACCCACTTGCCGGTGAAGGAGCACTTTGGAAACCCGGCCTTCTCAAAGAGAGGTTGCCCACTCATCTTTTCCTCGAATGTCTCTCGGGAGGTTAACAAACAACACTAGTGGAAGACGATATACTTGAAGGAATTAAAGAGAATGTTTTCACTGGCTGGCGGCAATGCCACCACGCTAGAGGCTCGCTCTAGCACAAGGTTCTACTGCGTACTTCCAGATAAACATCGCTTCGGGGCACTCTGCCTTTAGGCCCTTCACCATGATGTCGCGATGTTCTTCGGATGCCGCCAAGGCCACGGCGATACCGCCACGGCCGGTGCCGGACAGCTTCGCGCCCAGAGCACCATGGGCCCGACATACCCGCACAATCGAATCCAACTCGCGGCACGAAATGTTCATTTCGCGGCACAGATCGTGGTTGGCATTCATCAGCTGGCCCAAAAGTGGGAGGTCACCCTTCTGCAATGCCTCCCGAGCCCGAGAGACGATGTGGTTGTAGCTGTTGCACAGTCGCTGGAACTTTTCTGGTTGTTTTTTCTTCATCTGGCACACGTCACTTACGACTTCCACGGTGCTGGCAGTGATGCCGGTGCCCACGACAACAAGGTAGAGGCTGCTCTTGAGTGGAATAGGCTGGAATAGAGACTTGCCACCCTGGCGACGGAACGAAATGAGCCCCCCATACGTGGCAGCTGTGTTGTCCACCCCACTCGGTGTCCCATGGTAGCCACCCTCACCGATATAGGCGCTCTGATTCACCTGCTCTTCTGTCAGGCTCAGCTGGTACAGCTCACTCAAGGCGCGCGAGAAAGCAACGACATCACTGGCGGAAGCACCGATCCCGCTACTCGGAACCAGTGGTCCGCCAATGAACATCTTTAGCCCATCTTGAGATAGATCCACCTTCAGGTGATCAAGGACAAGCTGATGTGCTTTCCTCTGCTCCTCGCGCTTCTTTGCAGTGTATCCAGGTATCGCAGGGCGCTGGTCGTCCACCTGGAGTCCGGAGACTCCGGGGTTGACCTCGAGACGGCACTCTGTGTACTCCCTAATGCCGCCAACAATCGCCTCATATCCATACACGACAAAGTGCTCCCCAAAGAGAATCACTTTGCCATAGCCGATATTCTTGCCGGTGGTTTTGGTTTTCACGGGCCTCGGCATAGAGAAGATGCGAAAAGGTAAATTAGGAGAGAGGCGAGCAACGCTTATGGAAAGAGAGAGATGTAGTAGGGACTGACGTGAGAGCTACCCAGTTGCAGGAGAGAACTTCGCGGGCTAGAAGACAGACCCTATGTGATAGAAAAGGTAAAGCGGGGGTTAAACGAGATGATGTAGACGAAAGTTTCTGAAGCGTGAGAAGATACAAGTAAACTCCAAGTGAAAGGGTTAGAGGCTTCTGGCGCTGAGGTGGTGTAGAAAAAGCCACGTTTCGAAAAGTGTATCTGAGTGATGCACCAGCCGCAGAGAGCCCTGAAAACGCTCGAGACTGGCAGACAACTGGTTCAGTGGTAAAGAGGCCTTTGTGAGAGGGCAACTAAGTGCGCACGTTTGCATGGGTTTACAAGCACCACACACCTTCTCTCCAAGACGTTTGCTACTGATTCTGCACAGAGGTAGAGGCTTCATTGGCCAACGGACCCCCCTCTACCCACACCCGTTCTGGCGATTGCTGTTGTCGAAAATTTAAGACGGACGACCCGACATGATTAGCATCCTGGTGCTTGAATAGCAAGAGGGAGACTTCAAAATCTCAGACGCGCGGTGTTGCATCAAACATCGTGCCCCGATGCCTCATTGTTCAACACGATACCCCATTGCAATGTGTCAAAGCTCACCATCGAGGAGACGTGGTGTGCGACACGTACACCAGCGTCGAAGTTCACTTGCTATGTTGGCACTATAAAGCAAAGTCACAACAAAGGGCGAAAGCATGCTTAGAGACATGCTTCATTACAGAGTGCAGGTACGGTGGGGCGTGTGAAGATGGGGAGCAGCACATGCACCAAATCATCAGTATACCTCAGCTGATTGACCCGGCAAACATCTGTTCTGACTGCAGCAACACTCTCAAGCCAAAGTGCAGTTATATTGAATCTCTCCCTTTCTTGAAGGGCATGCGTGACAGGGCCGAGAGCGAAAGCACATGCTTCAGCATTAGAGGATACGAAAACACCTGGAAAGAACCATCCAAGAGAGCGCTTTAGAAAGAGACAAAAAGTTAGCAATCCGGCTTGCATTCCGTCACTTTGCGTGGATGACTACCTAGATACACGCGTAGTGCACACAACCTAGTTGACTACCTGCACGTGAGCCGAGTGAGCCGGATAGCGGAAGACCACCAGAGTGGACCGCCAAAGTTACTTGAGAGAGAGATAGACGAGAGCGGAAAAGAAAGGCCATCAAACACCGGTGTCTTGTAGACAGCCGATAGCGATAAGCCTCGTGCCGAAAGCCGCAGAGAAACGGGATCTAAGCCTATTCGTGTCACTCATGTCGCCGTTGGAGAGAAAGACAGAGTAGAGCAACGAGCGAGTGATATCTTCTCAGCCATATACACTTTAGTTGACGACGACACCATAAATCGTGGAGCTGGTGCCGAAGACGACAGCTACCACCCCAGCAATCAAAATAAGGTACGTGCAGCAGTAATTGAGTAAACCGACGGAGCGGAACGACCACCCTCCAGCGTACATGGCGAACAGAGCAGGAAGAATAAACCCGACAAAACCACCACACACACCTCCAGTGAACCCGAACACCATGTTCACGTTTGGCACAAAGAGCCCTAGAACGAGAACAAGGAGAGCAAGCAGCACGGCACCGATGAGGTACTTCCAGTACGCCACTGTGTAAGGGTCCCAGCCAATGAGGGGAAAGAGAGCGCTGCGACACGCGTTGCTCAGCAGGCCAAAAGAAGCGCAGATTTTGATGAACACACCAACGTAGCCCACGAGTACTTGCCGCTCTTTAAGTGGGTTGTAGCGCAAAAGGATGGAGCCATTATTCTCACCAAAATCAAGGTACCCAAAGAGGCCGGTGAGATAGTACAACGCGCCGCAAATCGTCATACTAACAGTGGCGCACAGAGTGAAGCGGCGCACACTTCGGGGACGCATCTCAAGTGCGACCTCCACGCAGTTGATCTGACACATGTAAGAGAAGATGAACACACCTAGGCCCTCGATGGCCGTGTTGCCAGTGTTGATCAGACTCGTCCTTGGACGAGGACTCGCGCTCATCCCGTTCATAGCGCTGTGGATGATCACCACGAGCGCCAGGTACAGAATGAAGAGAATACCGAAGGCAGAGACGTAGCGGAGCGAGTTGATCTGGCGCGGCAGGATGAGTGGGAACATAAACACGAGCCAGAGGCCGGTAATGAGCAGCTTCAGCCCTACGGGGGTAAGAAGGAACGATGGTGTTGACGCCGAGGAGCTGAGGATCGGCTTGAGGAGGTCACCAATGGTAACGACGTAAGCAACGGAACCGCCGTAGATGTGCAGCGCACGAATGATAGCTACAAAGATCTCTGCACGTGGATGCAAAAGGTGCTTCGCCATCATCTCGAAGGAGCGTAGCCCTGTCTTCTCTGAGACCTGCACCAGCAGGCGCATGGAGTACACCGTCTCAGCTGTGATCAGTACTAGGTATATGGTGGCCATTACGATGCCGACGCTGTGAAAGGCGGCGGGCAGGCCGAGAATTCCGGCGCCTATAGACGTAGATGCCATGCTAAAGCCGCTTGACAGCATGCCACCGTATGGGATGATGACCTGCAGGAGGCGGCCAACAGTTCGAAGGCTGCTGTCGTCCTCCTCCTTGCGATTCAGATTTTCATCTTGAAGGCCCTCCGCCCGCTGCTTGCTGCTACTGGGTGTATCAACCTCAGCGAGCTCCTCGCCGCACGTGTCAGCTTCTCGCTCAGTTCCCAGAATCAGCATTGTGCCCCGTTCCTCCCTTGCAACTCTTGTCTCCATCCTGATATGAGAGTAAGTATTTATAGTGAGCGATATTTGAGAGCTGCAACAGAGAAGGGTAAATCCAATAAAAGGAGCGAGAGGGCTAGGCAGTGCGCAGCGTACCACAAAGCAGATGCTGTGGCAGGAGATGGGGTGAGCACTTCATGCAGAGCACGAATGCAGTGGCTTGCGGCACGGAGGTCTCGTACCAAGAAGTACTGGGCATAGGCGACCGCCTGGGCACGCCGTCACCACTGAAGAGGGCAGGTGGCACTCAGCTGTTAAGAGAAAATACACGAAGCGCGTATCCCAGCCAAGGCTTCGAAGGCCTTTACTCCGACTTGCGACCAGAAAGAGATCCTCTCCTGCCGGCGAAAGGGGCGCCACGGAGGCGGTGGAATAGGGGGGGGGGGCGGAAGTTGGCCTCGGGGCTTTCGTAAACATCACTTTGCGGCCGCCCCCCCCCCTTCCTTCTCCACGGCCAATGGTTTTTCACACCGCCTGATACGCATCCAATCGATGCGCTTTGGCCAACGACGCTATGCCATGGAAAAAATTGGAGCTGCTCCCCTGGAACAGTGGAACTCCAGGGAAACAACCTTTGGTTATAATTTCTATTCCTTTGCCCGAAGGCAGTATCAGGAGTTACTCTGATAAGAACAGTTTATAAACATGATCTTAGCTAAAAAGCCGAGAAGATATGACATAGTCATCTCAAAACAAAGAGATGGGGTACCTTCTTGCATAACTGCCTTTCCTGAGAAACTTTCATATGTTACGATTCCACGAAGGCTGGCTATTATCTGTGGCTCGTTGGTTCTTGGGAGCCCCCGAGCCAGCGGTATGCAGGTTCGAACCCTGAACTGGGCGTTCTATAAACTGCTCGGCCCGCTACCAGGAGGAAGAGTCGAAGGGGATGTAGCTCAGATGGTAGAGCGACCGCTTAGCATGCGGTAGGTATTGGGATCGATACCCAACTTCTCCAACTTTTTGCTCTGTACAAGCAGGGCGCCTTCGCCACCCACCGCAGGGGCCCCTTGACCTCGATTTTCGTTTTTCTGCGTGTGTCGCAGACCACCCACGCAGTTTCTGCTCGCGTTTCTTTTCCACGGTGCGCGATCGAGAGGGGGTGTGGGGTGGGGATGTGGGAAGGGGGGGCGAGGTATGCCTCGTGGCGACGATAGGGGGGGGGGCGGCCAGCGCAGTGCGGGCGCGCGCGAGTGTCTGCGGCGCATGAGCGCCTCGACGTGCTCTCTGCAGGAAAGCCTGCCGGCAGCGAGCGTATCGCAGCAAGGGAGAAGGACGGTAAAGAAACAAGTGGCCCGATCACGGTGAAGGCGTCCCTGACCCTCTTCCCTCACCGCCGCCTGCTCGGTGCTGCGATAGGCGCGTCCCCATCTTACGGTCGTGAGAGCGATTCGGAGGCGCGTGCGCATACACACGGCGCGAGGGAGGAGGAGGAGGAGCGGAAGGGAAGGGCGAGACACTCTCAGATGGCGGCGTGGGGTCAACAAAGCCGACGGGCAAGTCTCACACGCGCTTTCTATGCAGGAGAAGCAGCGGAGGGTACAAAAGGAAAAAAAAACGTTCTTCGCGGAGGCACAGCGTACGGAGCAGAGCGATAGCAAAGCAGTAAAAAGAGATGTAAGGCGCGCCCGACCGTTCCGCCCACCGCTCCCACACGCTGCCCGAGATGCAAATGAAGCCGTCTCTCTCTCACTTTGCATCCCTGCCGCCTCGACATTCACGAGCAAACGATGCAGGCGTGTCTCCCCCTTCTCCCCTCTCGTGAGAAGTCTTGCACAGCACGACGGCGTGGCCACGGGAAGTGCGTGTGGAACACAGAAAGAAAGGGGGTGCTGGCGGGCGCTTGCGGTGTCGGGGGTCCGCCCTGCACCCGCAGCCTGTGCGCACTCCACGTACGTCCCCGCGCTTTCCGTACTGTCCTATCGCGCCCTGTGCTCGACGAAGCGACTGAGATACGGACACAAAAAGAAGAGATGCCGCAGAAGAGAGAGAGGAGGGGGGGCGGAGCGGGTAGGAGGCAGAAGCCCGCGAGCACACCTTCGCCGAAGTGAGCCGTGTCGCCGAGAAAGAAAAAGCCGAGCGGCATTTGCGCGAAGCAAAGGTCATCTGCCCGCAACGACAATCGCCCACGGCAGATTGCTCGAGAAGGCCGCAGTGAAGCGCCTCCCCGATGCACTCACCACTTCCGCTCCGCCAGTTCGACAAACAACACCGCAGCCACCGCGCAGAAAAAGGAGGTCAGCAAAACGACAGGCTGTGCAACAGGTACTCTACAGCATTAGACAGGGGAGGGGGGCAGCCCGAGAGGGAAAAAAGGGGGAGGGAGCAAAAATGACGATCATATCGAAGCTGGCGACCACCGTCTGCACTTAAGACACAAAATGACGGGACACCACTTCCTCGTACTTCCTCCCACCTAGTCGACAGATGCCTGCCCTTCCCACCCTCATCGACAGCCTCTTACACAAAAAAGCTGAAGTACACGGTAGAGAGGGTGCCGAGATAGTACCACACGCCCACCCTCCTGAGGGTCCAGCTGCCGCTGTACATGACATACAACGCTGGGAACACAAAGCCGATGAATCCACCGGAGAAGGCGCCGGCGAGGCCAAAGACGATGCCGATGTCGGGCACGAGCAGGCCGAGGATGAGGGCGCCGATGGCGATGAGCACACTCACGATGGTGTGCTTCCAGTACGGCATCGTCTCCATGTCCCAGTGCATCACCTGGAACAGCGCCGTGCGGCAGGCCAGCATGTTCAGCGAGAAGGCGGCGCACAGCTTCACGATGAGGCCGACAAAGACAACGAAGAAGATGGGGGTCTGGTACGGGTTGTACTTGTCGAGGATGTTGCCCTGCAGCGAAGGCCCGAAGTCCGCGTAGCCGAAGAAGCCGGCGAGGAAGTAGAGCGTTCCACAGACGCTGCAGCTCAGGGCGGCCTGCAGTGTGATTTTGCGTGTGCTGCTGCTCGTGTTCTCGAGGATGATGCGGCCGACGTTCACCTGGCACAGGTAGCTGAAGCAGAAGATGGACAGCCCCGAGATGGCCGCATTGCCGGGGCGCACCATGACGAGGTCCTTGCGGATGCCGTCCTTCAGCCCGTGCGCGATGGAGTGGTAGATGATGCAGCCGACAAACAGCACGATGAAGGCGACGCCGACGGCCGACACGTAGCGGAGGGTGTTGACTTTCTTGGGCAGCACCAGCGGCAGCATGAACAGCAGCCAGACGGCGCTCATGATGCAGCGACGACCGTTCGTCTCCTGCAGGAACGGCGGCACGGTAGGGTGCGCAAAGATCGGCTTGAAGATGTCGCCCACGGCGATCACGTAGCCGATCGAACCACCGAAGCAGAGAAGCCACATGAGCGCGGCCACAGCTATGTCGCCGCCGCGGCCGAAAAGAGCGCGGGCGAGCCCCTCGTAGCTGTAGATGCCCGTCCTCTGCATGGCGACAGACAGCAGCGTGATGGAGAAGACGGTGAGAACGCTGATGACGAGGAGGTACAGCACCGCCATGATGATTCCTGATGTGTTGAAGGCGGACGGGATCGACATAATGCCGGCGCCGAGCGTCACGCTCGCCAGGTTGAATGTGCCAGAGAGCAGGCCGCCGCATGGGATGACGGCGTTGAAGGTAGTCAAGGGGTGAGTGAGTCCTCCACGTCGGACAATCATGTCTTGACCTCCTCTCGTTGACTGCACTATTTGGGATGACGGTGACGGCTATTCGGTTGACCTTTTTCGTCCGATCGCCGGGGCGCCAGATCGGTTGCAAGCGAGAGAGCAGCAGTAACACGTCCGTTGAAGCAGTTGCACTGCATTGAACTACTAGTGGGGACCAAGACGATCGTGTGGAATGCTTCACGGCTGCTGCTTCCATCACGCAGCTCCATCTTGCCCTTCTCAGACGTGTGACGGCGCGTCGCCGGAAACGGGCGGGCGGGCGGGGAGGGGGACAAAAATCGGATTGTGGCGCTGGCTGCTAGTGCGGCTCAGGGGAAGGGTCGGTAGGCGTCATGGCACGCACGGAGGGGAAGCAGAGGGAGGAAAGGCCGCAGCTTCGAGGGCTGCTGACTTGGTGCGAGGAGGTAAGGGTCGGGGGAGGGGGGAGGATGGCGCTCCTGACGCGGGGCACAGAGAATGGCTTTTGCGTAAAGGGGAGGCAGTCACTCTGGGAGGCAGGTAGCGCAGCGAACGCGGCGCCAGGCAGCCCCAGTCGCGTATGAGAGGTCGAAGAGTGAAGGCGAGGGGCTGGCATGGGGGGGGGCGCAGAGTGAGGGGGGTTCAGAAGGGGACAGAGGCCGAAAGGAGAGCGTCAGCGAAGGATCATTAGACGAAGAAAACAGTATCGGCATCGTCGGTGAGAAGAGCGGATTCACTTCGATCAGCCCGCCTACACCTCTGCGGCACCCGCGTCTTCAGGCGTGACAGGCTGTGAGGGAGAGGCAGAGGTCCCGCTCACCTGAGCCTGTCGCCGGCGGAGGGTGTGCCGCCTTCCACGCCATGCAACTGTGCGGATGCTGATGATGGTGTTGTGGCCCTTTCCTTGCTAGCGGCGCCTGCTGTTTTGCTTTGTTTTCCTGCTTGCGTGTGCGTGTGCCCAGACGGATTGTGACCGTTCGACCTGTATAGTCTGTGCTTCGCCGCACCGCTACGTCGCACTGCGGTTAGCGAGCAAGTAGATTCCAGCGGAGGGTGAAGAAAGCGCGCCGCCCATCTCGAGAGCACAGGTGGTGGTGCTGGTAGGTGCGTCCTCCGACCCCTTGCCGTCTTCCCCTTTGCCTGTTTGTACTGCAGTGCCTGACCACGCAGAAATAGCACGAGCGCCACGTTGCATGCTCACACAGGGAAAGAGTGCGCAGGCGATGCTACAGCTTCTAGGACTCACGCCCGCCCACATCACGTACGAGCGGCAGGGGGGGGGGTATGGGAACGGGGCCACACCTCGCTGCCACGCCAGAAGAGTGACACAGACGCATGTGACAGAGCACGCCTACAGAGGAAGGAGGCGAAGAAAAGGCGTTGGCGCGCGTCGGGGCAATGCGTAGCACGGACATATCCGCTTGCTGCGGCGCCCCCATGCGTATACGCCACGTGCGGAGACACACAGGGAGAGAACATCTGAGAGGTGGGCGCCACCTGACCCACGGAGAAGTATATATGTATATATATATATATTGTATGTGCGTGTGTGCATAGCAGCCGGCCTCCGTCCACTTCGAGAGCGAGAGAGAGAGCGAGACAGCGTTTATGTCCACCGACGGTCAAAGAGAAGTCAAAGAGGGGAGGGGGGGGGAAGGGAATTCAAAGCGAAACGAAAAAGGGAAAGCGTCAGTAGGGACGAGAGGGCATCCGCCCCCCTCTCCATAAAAAAAAGGTTAATAGAAAGAGAAAATGCGCCTGAAAAGGCCCTTCTCACGCACTCTCACTCGCCCTATGCGGCGAGGAACCCCCTCAGACAACGCTAAATCGAAGCAGAAGAAAAACAAAGAAGCCAACAAACCGAAAAAGAAAAAGGGCACCGCGGTCGCCATGCACACGATTCGCTTCGTCGTAGCGATTCGTACGCAAACGCACAGACGCTGCTGTCATCTGGGATTACCCCCGGATGGCAGGCGGCTGTGCTCCGCTTCACGGCGGACCGGGTGGTTCACAGAGAGGATGTAGAAAAGTCCGTGCACGCGCGCACAGCAGATGCGCCCCTGCAGCGTCTCTCATGTTCCCACCAGCCTTCCCTTCTATGTGTGCCGTGCCGCACCTACCGCTCTCCGCCCCCTCGCGCGTGCACCAGATGTACACCGATGGGACTTAGAAGGCGGCTTTCACTCGCACCTTAGACAATATGCTGAAGAGCGGTGGCGGCCTACTTTGTGGAAGCGAACTCACGGAAGATAGCGCACGAGCAGCGGAATCGACGAATGAGAGAGGATGCGGGGAAGCAGAGCGACTGTGGCCCCTTCTGCCACGATAAATAATGCTTACACACACACACACATATGCAGAGAGAGGGGGAAAAGAAGAGAGGGGATGCCAATGGCAAAGAAAAAAATAAGTGGAGTGGAATAGGAAGTCGTGTACACACGCACACGATGCTTTCCATGAAAGGCAGCACAGGCACAGCGTCACTGCCTGCAGAACGCACAGACGGCGGAAGAGCACTTCAGCAACAACGTACTCACGCACCGCCTTCTGCCTGCTTCCCCTTCACTAGCCGTACATCTTCACGGCGCTGTAAATGCTGCTCCCTGTGCCGAACACAATCGAAATGACCCCGCAGAGCAACAGCAGGTGAGTGCCGAGATAGTACCACACGCCCACCCTCCTGAGGGTCCAGCTGCCGCTGTACATGACATACAACGCTGGGAACACAAAGCCGATGAATCCACCGGAGAAGGCGCCGGCGAGGCCAAAGACGATGCCGATGTCGGGCACGAGCAGGCCGAGGATGAGGGCGCCGATGGCGATGAGCACACTCACGATGGTGTGCTTCCAGTACGGCATCGTCTCCATGTCCCAGTGCATCACCTGGAACAGCGCCGTGCGGCAGGCCAGCATGTTCAGCGAGAAGGCGGCGCACAGCTTCACGATGAGGCCGACAAAGACAACGAAGAAGATGGGGGTCTGGTACGGGTTGTACTTGTCGAGGATGTTGCCCTGCAGCGAAGGCCCGAAGTCCGCGTAGCCGAAGAAGCCGGCGAGGAAGTAGAGCGTTCCACAGACGCTGCAGCTCAGGGCGGCCTGCAGTGTGATTTTGCGTGTGCTGCTGCTCGTGTTCTCGAGGATGATGCGGCCGACGTTCACCTGGCACAGGTAGCTGAAGCAGAAGATGGACAGCCCCGAGATGGCCGCATTGCCGGGGCGCACCATGACGAGGTCCTTGCGGATGCCGTCCTTCAGCCCGTGCGCGATGGAGTGGTAGATGATGCAGCCGACAAACAGCACGATGAAGGCGACGCCGACGGCCGACACGTAGCGGAGGGTGTTGACTTTCTTGGGCAGCACCAGCGGCAGCATGAACAGCAGCCAGACGGCGCTCATGATGCAGCGACGACCGTTCGTCTCCTGCAGGAACGGCGGCACGGTAGGGTGCGCAAAGATCGGCTTGAAGATGTCGCCCACGGCGATCACGTAGCCGATCGAACCACCGAAGCAGAGAAGCCACATGAGCGCGGCCACAGCTATGTCGCCGCCGCGGCCGAAAAGAGCGCGGGCGAGCCCCTCGTAGCTGTAGATGCCCGTCCTCTGCATGGCGACAGACAGCAGCGTGATGGAGAAGACGGTGAGAACGCTGATGACGAGGAGGTACAGCACCGCCATGATGATTCCTGATGTGTTGAAGGCGGACGGGATCGACATAATGCCGGCGCCGAGCGTCACGCTCGCCAGGTTGAATGTGCCAGAGAGCAGGCCGCCGCATGGGATGACGGCGTTGAAAATGCGAGCGAAGATATTGCGCCGCTTCTCGGGTATCGTAGCCTTCGCATGATCGAGTGGAGAGGTGCTGCAGGATGGCGGACACTCAGAAGCCTCGGCAGCGCTGTCTTCGCCGCCTTTGAGTTGGACTTGTGGACAGTCGCAAAGAAGCTCACGACTGCCGCTACCGTAGAAGTCATCATCGGTGCGCACCGAATTGTGGGCCATATCGGTGAGTGGCGCGGCAGCTGTATTCTGGTCGTCGGTGTGGTGAGAGTAGTGCAGCTCTACATCCTCCTCCGCGAATGTTTGAGGAAAAGATTTAAGGCTGCCAGACATAGTAGACTGCGCGCTTCTGTGTTGCATTAGAGTGGACGCGTTTGCGAGCCTTCCGTAGGTGTGATGTGGGTAGCGAGCGAGGCAACGAGTAAGGCAGAGTGTTCTGTGAAGAGGAAATTCGCGACAAGGGGGAAGTGACAGTGCGAGTGAGACCGCGTCAGACGCGAAAACAAAACAAAACAAAAGTGAGTCGGCGCCTCTCCTGTTCGTTGCACCTTTGGGGCGCCGGGACCGCTCACGGGCGCCGTCGTCTGCGCCCGTGTCCCTCGAGGCGCTCCGCTGGGAGTCGTGTACGGTGTAGGTTGTAGGGAGGGGGGAGGGGAGAGAAATGACAGCTTTACTGCGGCGACCGGCTCTTTTGTTTTGTTTATTTCGTTCACGCGACTCGCGTGGGTGTACAGTACAACCGCCGAATCGTCCGAGAGACACCACCCAGCGCCACCTCACGCTGCTTCGGGGCCTTGGCGGACACGTCTTCACGGAAACTGTAATGCGCCGCCGCGTCCCTTTCTGTGTCGCAGTTGGGAGAGGCGCGCGGGTGGCGCATGCCTGTGCGGGTAGTGCTCGGGATGACGCGCAGCGAGTGAGAAGGAGTGGCCGAGAGGGAGATGGCGGGAGACAGGCACGCAGAAAGCGGAGCTCTGTAAGAGATCTGTTCGAAGTGCTGCACTTAACGGTCGCGCGTGCGTGAACGGCGGAGAGGAAAGTGTGTGTGCGTGTGTGAGGGACAGAGGAAACACTTACAGTTAGATGTGCGCGAGTGAGAGAGGGGCGCAGCCTTTAAAGGACCCCCTGCTGCTTCTGTTTGTGCATTGCTATTGGGTGCACCAAAGCTGCGATGTGCATGTGATGTGTACGTGTATGCGGTGGTCAGGCGGACATGCACGCTCATACGGGTGTAGCTCAAGGGCGAGGGGGCGAGAGGGGAAGGGCAAGGCCTACACGTGTGGCTCGCTCATGCCCCCAATCACAGGAGCCGGGCAGAAGGAAGCGTAAGGGAGAGGGCCAAACGGTATGACGGATCGCATACGTCAGCGTCGCCAATGCTGAAAAAGTGGAGGCACGGCACCCGTCAGCAGCTTTTACGGTGTATCGCTAGCAAGGCTGCAAAACTGCACTCGCGCCTAGCGAAAAAGGTGTCATGCGAGATGATGAGAGGTGAGAGAGGCGCAGGAGGATGAAGGGGTGCCCCTGGTAGAGCCTCGCAAACGCGCTCGAGCTCCATACATACCATGAGGGCCATCGGCGCCCACGTGCCGTTTAGGTTTACCGTTTTGTGCGTTAGGAGCGCATACGTTACAGGCAGCTGCCATTGCTACGATATAAAGCGGCAGAGAAATGGGAAGAGGGGGGGGACGGACCCCTGATCGAGCTCTATGCAGAGGTATACAACACGTCCGTGAGAAAGCGATACACGTTCCTCACAGAAGCGCAAAAAGAGCTCGCGTTACCGGGCAGAGACCACGTGGAAAAGAAAAGAGACAGGGGGACAGAAATGCACGCTTGGAAGAGTTTGATGAACAGGTTCGACACGCCTCCACCTCCTTCTGCGAAGAGAGTGGAGGTGATACGTATATATATATATATATATATCGAGAGAGGAAGAGAGATGCATGCAGCCGGCAAGTGTCTTAGTACGGGGGGCAGCCAACTTCTCGCCCACACATACACCCACACCCACACACACACACACAGAGATAAAAAGGCTCAGCAAAGAGAGGGGAAGAGAGCCACGGAGGGAGAAGGAAAGGGGAAGCATCTCAAGAGCTCAGGTAAAGTGTGGACAAGAGGTCGAAGCTGTTGCCGTACCCGACGGTACGGTAGCCGCGAGGGAGGGCTGGGGGGATGTGGCATGGAATGCCATGTGAAGCCATACCTACCTTGGTGTCCAGGAGAAAGAAAGAGTGAAAGCGACTGCAGTAGAGCGCCATCAATGCAGTCGCCGCCCCCCCTTCACATAATTGCGTGCGCGCCCACACACACACATGGAAGTGGTCTGTGCGGGCCACAGAGAGAGAGAGGAGGAGCGAAACAAAAAAACGCCCGCAAAGAAATCACCGCTTCCGCTCCTGCACATATATCCCCCTCCCCACTCCCGCCTCTGTCTGCGTTCCTTACGAGACGAAGGAGCTCTTGGAGGTGCTGTAGATGGTGGTGACGGTTCCAAAGACTACAGAAACAACACCTCCGACAAGCAGCAGGTGCGTTGCCGCGTAGTTCAGCAGACCCACTTCGCGCAGACTGAAGTGGCCAGCATACATGTAGAACAGGGCCGGCATGACCATGCCGATGATCCCGCCGCAGAAGGAGCCCAGGAGCCCCAGAACGGTGTTGATGGTTGGGATAAAGAGGCCGCAGAGCAGCGCCGCCGTTGCCGGAACCGCCATGACGAGGCAGTGCTTCCAGTACGGCACCTTCTCCGGCGTCCAGCGAAAGAAATGATAAAGAGCGTCGCGGAATGGAATCATGTGAAGGGCAAAGGCAACACAGATTTTGATGACGATGCCAATGTAGCCCACCGCCATGTAGGGCTCCTTAATGGGGTCGTACAGGGAGAGCACTGAGTCCCGCACTTTAGAACCGAAGTCGGCATAGCCAAAAACGCCCGAGAGAAGGTAAAGCAGCACGCACGTGCCGGTGGCGATGCTCGTGTAGAGGGTGAAGTGGAACACCGTTTTGTGCTGCATTTCGAAAAAGATGTCGTAGGCGTTAAGCTGCACCATCAAGCTGAAGAGGAACACACCGAGACCCTCCAGCGCCTCATTGCCAGTGCGCATCATCTGCATCTCGCTGCGGATCGATGGATCGCGCAGCCCATGCGTCGCCGAGTGCCCAATCATGCACCCGACGAAGTAGACAATAAAGAGTACACCAAAGGTGGACACGTAGCGCAGAGAGTTAACCTTCTTGGGAAACACAAGCGGCAGCATGAGGGTGAGCCACACCACCGATGTCATGACGCGATTGCCCTTCTTTGTCTTGAAGAATGCAGGCGCGCTCGGGGCGTTTAGGATGGGGTTCAGCAGCGTGCTCGTAGCGATGATGTACGCAACAGACCCGCCGAAGCACTGGATGATGATGAGCACCGCCAGGAAGTAGTCGGCGCCGCGACCAAGCAGCACCCGCGCCGACTGGGCATAAGTCCGAAGCCCGGTCTTGACCATCACCTTCGCCAGCAGGTTCATGGAATACACGGTGCCAGCCGCTGCCAGGATGAGATACATACAGGACATGATCACGCCGCTCAGGTTGAAGGCGGAGGGGATGGAGATGATGCCGGCGCCGAGAGTAGCCGACGCAAGGTTGAAGGTGGTGGCAAGGAAGCCACCAAACGGCACGACCACGTTAAAGTAAAAGCGCAGCACGTGGATGGCTTTGCGTAACCGGCTGGGCCGCTTTGGCAGACGATCGCCGTCCCCCTCGTCCTTCTCACCGCTTTCCAGCACGCCCTCGCGGTGGCTGTCCCCACATTTTCCATCACCCTTGTGGTGCAACCGATCCCCATCCAAAAGCAGCTCCGACACACCAAACGGCTCCACATCGATGTTTGACAAGTTGATGCGCAGGCGGTCTCCGTAGTCGTCGTCCTTCAGATTTTCATCGCTTTCCTGCAGCACTTGTGGATTCTGAAAGGCGGAGGTGTTGTGAGGGATTTCTTCCATCTGTTGCTGATTTTGCTGTCGCTGCTGCTGCTGCTCCTCGCGCTGGTGAAGGATTTGCCCATCACGCACTGGTGGCGCTCTGTCGGGGCGATTCGGCGTGCTCATGATTGCGCCGTGGTGGATGAGGGGGGGAGCGAGTGAAATGAAAAAAAAGGAGGGAACCAAAGGCTATGATTTCTGCACGCGTATGGGCAAGTCCTGTGCGGGGCAGAGAAGAGGAAGAGCCACACCGGTGGAGAAAACGCGCCAAGGCAGAGGGGAGAGGAGGGGTGGCAAGCAAGCCAACAACAACAAAAAGGCGTGCACACTGCTTGTGTGGCGGCATGCGCGTGTGGGCATGAGATACAGGGAATAAAAGGGAGGGAGGGGGAGGAAGGAGAGAGAGAAAAAGAGAGGAGGTGAGGATGGTGGCGAAAGATGGGAGGAGCGAGAAGATATAAAACGTACACTGTGCAGCGCGTCAGCATCCACCGCTAACCTCGCAGAGTGCGGTGGTCACCCAAGAAGGCGGCACCGTGACTGCCATCTTGTACACGTATTACAAAGCATGCGTGTAGGCGAATAATCGGCATCCGCCCAACCCACGTGCTCACTGGTGTCGCCTCTCATGCCGCATGCAGCACCGTCTGCGCGGTGCACCGGACAAGAAGCGTCTGCGAGAGAGGGGGATCACAAGCACGTCCCCGCCCCCCTCCCCCACTCCGCAGGAGGAGGAAGCAAAAAAAGAGAGAGAAGTCCACCCGCCCTCTTGAAATGTGTCTCGTCGTGCATCTTTTGTCGGGTTCAGGTGTGAGGGCGCGTGTGAGCGTATCGCGACCCTTCGCGGCGGGCGTTCGACGCGCTCCTTCTTCTCTGCTTGACCCTCACGTACACCTGCAGCGCACCGCGGACGCCCGCGTGCCCATGGACAGAGCGTGTGTGAGCGCCACATCTTGGAAGGGGTGAAGCGGGCGGGCCAGGAAGAGCGTCCCCGCTGCACCCGCTGCAGACCGTGGCAACAGAAAAAGGGAGGAGGAAGCACAGTGCGAGCGCCCACGCGTAGGCGCACACGCGGCTAATGGTTTCTCCTCGTTTCTGTGACCCTCTGTGCCGGCCCACGAACGCGTACCTGCGCGGCGGGAGATAAGGAAAGGCTTCAGCCAAGGACGACTTGGCCAGAAGGGCGTCCGAAAGGGACAACGAGGAGGAAGGCGAAAAATGGAGAGGAGGCGCACATATCTGAAGGGCGTTTGGCCCCCCTCCGGTGCCCCTCTCGTGCGCGCAGACTTCGACTCACCTTTCCAAAAAAAAGATCAAAGGAAAGGACACCGCTGCTCTCCCCTCCTCTGATGTCCTCAAATCGCCCACTCGCGGCTGCCGTCCATTTTTATCCTCTATCGCTTTCTCTCTGTCGCACCGCCTCCTTGCGGTTCTTCGTCGACGTCTCCGAGGGCAGCCCCTCCGCCTGAAAGGTTCCGAACACCCAGTCCCACAGCATGATGTACTGCCCAAAGTTCACGCGCGGCTGCCGGTGGTGGTAGTCGTGTGCCTTCACGTTGAACACGTACGGTATGCGGAGGTCCACGCGGGTGTGGTTGAGGCTGGCGAGGGCGCCGCCGAGGAAGATGAACAGGATGGCGGTCAGCGCGTGCACCTGGCCCATCGGGGTGATGCGTGTCAGCAGGTACAGTGCCAGTAGGTGCAGGTACTCGCCCGAGACGTACTCGACGGGGTTGTCATTGATGGCGTCGGTGTTGCCGCGGAAAGGCGACATCTGTCGGTGGTGATGTTTGTGGATGAGGGGGTAGATTGGGGGCCAGTGCAGCGCCCAGTGGAACAGTGTGTAGAAGAAGTCATAGATGATGAAGAGCGCCGGCAGGTGCACCGGCAGCCACAGCAGCGACCGCACCACAGCAGGGCCGTCCAGGAAGCTGGGCGACATGCGGCTCACTTGCGTGTTGCGGACAAAATGGTATGTGTGGTACACGAAGGCGGCAGTCACCGCCTTCGAAAAGCCAATGAACAACTTATCTTTCGCCGTCAGCTTCGCCAGCGGCTTCGCCCGCTCTGGGATGCGCTCCTTCACGAGCACCGCAATGGCGGGAACGACAACCCGGTCGTACACGCCGAAGCCTGCAAAGATGATTCCCAAAAACGCGGCCTCGACGCCCAACCTCTGCACGGGTGTCAGCGCCTCCACGTCGAAGGAGGCCACGTTGACGTAGAGAGACTCCATGACGGAGAGGCCGGTGCGCGACCGAGCCGTCGAGTGTGCGCGTCTGTAGAAGGGGGAGGGGGCGGGAAGGGGCGCAGATACAATTGGGTTTGATAGCCTTTTCAGACGTTTTTTTTTTTCACCTTCTCAGCAATGGCGCCGCTTCGTTTGTGGGCGCCGCGAAAGGGAATTAGAGGAAGAAGGGGAGGGGGGGGAAGAGCGAGTGCAAGAAGGGGGGCGGCATACAAGACGGCTATGACCGTTTTTTGTTTTTTTTCGTGTGTGCGCCTCTGATGCAGCTGCCGACTGAGCAGTGCTGCCGTGGGAAAGGTGCGCCGTGAAACCTGCGCTTCTCTGTCGAGCGTGTATGTGTGCGCGTGTGGCACCGCGGGCAGCACCGCATTCGGCGTTTTGTTCGTTTGTGTCCGCCAACGCAGTGGAGCCTTACAAATCATCCAAAGTCTCAGAGGGGCCACTCTGCGCTTGAGGCGACAGCAGCGTTACCTCACGCACCGCCTCCGCGGCCGATGCCGGCCTCATCGTCGCGTGCGTGTCCGCCTCGTACGATGATGGTGGCGAGCTATTCGCCACTGAAGGAGGCGACGTGGGCGCGGCGGCTGGCACAGGGGCTGACGCAGCCGTGCTTTGGAGGGGAGATGCGCGGCTGTCGTGCGTGAGGCTTGGATGCACACGATACACCGTCGGCTTCGGTAGGAGGCTGATGAGCAACAAGACGCAGCCGGTTACCGCGAGAATGAACGCCATCGCAAGCGCCTGCTTGATGAAGGCCCACATTGGCTGCAGCACTGTGCGCCACAGCAGAGGCATGCCTGGCACACATCGTAGCCACCATGGGACATGCGCCACCTCAGCTACGTACGAGACGCGATCGAGCTCGTGCATGTTTGTCTGACCTTTGGCAACGCCATCCGACAAGAGGTCTGCAGCAGACCGCATCTGCGACTTCTCCTGCTCCATCAGCGCGCGCATCTGGAGAGCGCCGTTTTTCATTTGCTGCATTGCGTGCTGAATGTCTGCCATGATGCGGTCCTCGGCGGTGGTGGCGCTGCCGGCAGCAGCGGACGTGCCCATCGGATGCCCCGTAGAGGCCGTCGCAGCGGTTGCGCGTCTCTCCTTGCTGCCGGCCTCCTCTTTCGTCTGGGTGTCCATCCCTCGCGCCGCCGCAGCGCGGTGCGCATCTGGCACAGCAGGAGAGGCGCACGCCATCGAGTACACTGCAGCCGGTGGAATGTACGCCACATGGGGCGGCACATTGTCCGCGTAGATGTGAGTGGTGCCACCGAATGAGGCAGCGGTGGCGCCGGTGAGGCCGCCCTCGAGTACCTGAGGAGAGGTGCCCACACAGCTGAGAGGGAGATGCGCAAGTGTGGGGCTTTGCGACAGATACTGCGTGAGAAGCCGCCGTGCAGCCTCTGCGTCCTGCTGAAGGCGAGTGAAGCGCGCCTGCAGTTGCTGTCGATAGTACATGTGCAGGGGGGCGTCCACGTCGTCGTAAAGTGGCACCACCGTTTCTTGCGCATTGCTATTCTTGCCCCCCACCGCCTCTTCGACACGTTGCGTGAGCCGTCCGGCTTCACGAAGAAGTTGCCCGAGACGCCGAACGCAGCGCGTATCAGCACGGCCACATCCGTAGCGGGATGCAGCAGCGCCACCTGCAGAGGATGAGGTGAGCAGTTCTACTTCTTTCAAAGATCGTTCGAGGCGATGCTGCAGGGCATAGATATCAGCAGCGCAGCGCTTCTCCACACACCCCGATAGAAGGTGTGGCGACGCAGATGCTCCTGAGGCCATGTTCTGGGAAGTATGGAGCAGGAACGGTGCACGTGGTCTTCTCCTGTCCATCTCCGTCATCCCGTACGATGGCGTCCACAGGGGCGTGAAGAGACAGTAAGGAATAGAAGGACAGCCGGAAAGTTCTGAGAGAGCGCGAGAGGACGGCACGGCTCGGGCGTTCAGCATGGGCGCGCACA
Organism: Leishmania martiniquensis; assembly: GCF_017916325.1. Classification (NCBI taxonomy): domain Eukaryota; phylum Euglenozoa; class Kinetoplastea; order Trypanosomatida; family Trypanosomatidae; genus Leishmania; species Leishmania martiniquensis. The sequence goes on from NC_090166.1 coordinate 213,819, forward strand.
TCGCGAGCACTCCATACGCAACGCAGCGAGCGACAGGCGCATGCGTGCGTTGCTGCTCCTGCTGCCACTTTTTTTTCCCAAGTCCCATTTGGCATTTCATCAGAGCAGTCCCACGACACAGCACCCACTCTCTGTGGCTTGAAGCGGCGAGCTATGTGGAAGGGGTGTGGGTAGGCTGCACCGCTTCCCCAACACGCACACATAGTACACTCAAAAAAAGAACACAGCCCACTTCCTGCACTGTTCGGCCGATATAGGCGTCTGAAAGAGCTGTGCCCTTCTCTTGCCTTTATTGACGGGTGTCACGCGCCTCGGCATTCATTTTTAGCGGTGTGCTCTACGGTGTACACATGCGAAAGGTAATGGGCATAGCACATAACCGCTTTGAGAGCTTCGCGGCTTTTTTCGGCGTGCAGCACAGCCACACAGCTCACTTTGCTGCCCTTCGCGTGGAGCGCGTAGGACAGTCGCTGGCGTGACATGCATGACACACAGAGAGGCGGTGCTCGAGCGCGGTTGACGCTGAGGTGGGCCACAGTCTCCCGTTTAGCAGGGCCGGCTAATCCGCACAGCTCCTGCACGAGATGAACGGCGTCCTGCAGCGTCTGGAATGCCTTCTTCCGAGATGGCTTACTTGCCGGACGCGCAGAGGGTGAGGCCGTCCGATGCACACCAGGCGTCGTCAGCGAAGGCGGATATGGGGGTGGTCGAGGCGGCTCGGAGACGGGAGCCTCGACCGCTTCCACATCGGTCGCCAGCAAGACAAGCCGCACGCGTCCCGCCTTTAGGCACTTTATCACCTCCTGAAAGCCCACAACGTATCGTTGCCGCGCCTTGAACTGCAGCGGCTGCTTCTGCTTCAAGTCGCGTTGCTCCTTGCAGAGCCCCTGTAGTAGCGTAAAGCAGAGATCATCCAGCGCGTCGGTGAGTATGTTGGCGCAATAGGCAGCGGCGAAGAGTGACGACCTCATTGCACGCTGTGACCGCGAACGCACGGTGCTAGGCGGCGCCGAGGGCGGTGCTGGGATCATCGCCTTGCATACGTCGGGGAGCGTTTCCGGGTCCGCTACACCACCGTTGATGAAGTGATGCACTACTGCTTGCAGGTGCCCTTCGGTACACTGCTGCGGGTAGCGGCCGGTGCGCTGGTCCACCCACGTGCTGTGAGGATGTCGGCCCACACCCAGCCATGTGGAAGGTGGGTGAAAGCTTCGGTAGGGAGATTGCAGCTCGACGTCGCCGGAAAGACGTATGGCGTGTGTCTGCTGCACTCCCACGCCAGCAGTGTCACACGTTTCGTGGCTGGCCCCGCCCGCATCGCTTCCCACAGAACCGTGAAGCGCACGAGCCTGCAGCTCGCGCCGCAGCCGCTGCTGACGGGCCCGAATGCACCTTTTCAGCTTCGCTGCCTGCCTATACCGGCGGCCTTTCATGGCTGCGTTCAGCCTCGTGTAGAGTGAGTCCATTACCTCCACGGCGCGCTCGACGGCTGCCAGGGAGTCGCAGCATGGACCGCTCCTGCCGACGACCGCATCCAAGCCCCCGTTTCCCTCTCCGTCGCTGGCCCATTCCTCTTGGGAAGATGTGGGGCTGGGGAGCGCTGCGGACGCCTTGAGGTGCACCGGACGCACTACAGCGCCAGCGCGGATTGGCAGCGGCGCCGCCGACAAGTGATCTAGCACCCAACGCCGCTGTGCGTGGATGCCGCGCTTCAGCTTTGTGAAGCGCGCGCGGTGGTTGAAGGGAGTTTTGGAGTTGGGATTTGGCTGTTTACTCTGGGCCCGCTGCGAATGCTCCCATTTCTCCCGCCGCACGGTCGTCTGACCGAGCGGTGGCTGCACCGCCCCCTTGCGGGAGAGGGCGGATGGGGGTCGCTTCCGCTGCGCCGTCGCCCGCCTTGCTTTCAATGGAGGTACATTCTTCCCCTCCACGACGATGAGCTGGAGCTGTGGAGAGTGCTGCTTCAGCGACGCCTTCTCGGGAAGGACAGACTGTGACATGTTTCTGCATCACCGGGGCCGCGCTACTTGCTGTGCCGGGCAGGAGTGAGGCTCGTTGGAACCGCGCCCACGTGAGGGGCTCGCAAAGAAGGCGCGCGCGCAAAGGAAGCGAAGCAGCAAAGATGAGAATATACGGAAGGTGCATCAGCGGCAAGAAAAGAGAGGGCGCAAGACGGCGATGCCGCGTGAGGTGATGTGATGAGGTGCCCTCCACCGCGTCACGTTGCTCGGGCAGGAAGGCGACTGCGCCTCACTCACTCACTCACCCCCAAACGAGGGAGCGGGGGGAACGAGAATGTCCTCCTCGCGCCGGCACTCACACGTGTGAGCTTTGCCGTCACTGTTGGCGTATGGCGGATCGGACACGTGCACACACGCCCGCGTCAGCGCGCACACGTTGTTGTCTTCCTGTGTGCGTTTTTTTAGTTGTCGAAGCGCCACGTCAGCCCGCACTTCACGTGCTGGAACGTCTCGACAGGTGAAACACGCAGGAGCGGCATACCGTCAGCTGTGGTTGCTGGCCCAGCCGCAGAGGTCCCGAGCGGCGACAATCCGCTCTGCAGCTTCAATCCGAACCCGGCGCGTCCTTTGCCGCCCGCTGTGTCGGCAGCGCGGGGCCTGAGGGCAGCGAACCAGCTCAAGGAGCACTCGAACGTACGCGGGACGATTTCGTTAAAGGGGGTGATGGCGAGGCGCGGTATATGGGAGATGAAAGAGAAGCCAACGGAGGCGCGCGGGTAGTCGCGCACGGTGTCCACCACGCAGGCGTTCGCAAAAGCCGTCAGCGAGGTGCCTTTCCTCCGACTTCGAGTTGCTGACGTCACCTCTTCCACGCTTTCCTCATCCATCGCGACCCCCTTTCCTCGGACCCCGTCTGTGCTCATCTCATCATCGGGTGGCGGTGCCCCCGCGCAGTAGCTTATCTTGTCGCGTGCGCTGTTGCCCGTCTGCTTCCCTCTGATCAGCGTCAGCTCTGCCGAGACGATGACGTACCACCGGCGAGCGTGATGAAGCCCGTTGAAGTCATTCTTGAAGCCGCGTACGAGCGCCGCGTCCCACCGCGGCCCCTGAGTGGCCCAGAAGTATGGATGTGTGCAGACCCGCTTCATCCAAGAGCCATGCGCAGCGGGTGCCGACGGAGTAGCGGCCACCGACTCCCCGCATGCATCGCCCTGGCACACCATTTCCGGGGCCACAGCAGCACGCGGCTCCAGTGGTAGGACCATGGCAGACTGGTTGCGCAGCGTCAGCGTCCATCGTGACGATAGGGGCACCTGTACCCACGACTCGGACCACAATCTGCCAAAGATGGTCATCAGTGAAGACGACGCGGAAGGTGACTTCAACGCGTCTGCACCGTCTGCGCTGCCGCCGGTCTTACACAGCTCCACTCCCGGCCCGCCTGACCAGCGCATGCGATAGAAACCGCGCGGTGTATCGTCGAGCGAGTTTGAACCAGTCCCTTGGCTAGGCTCGCTCGTGAAGGCTGCGGCCGTGCCAGGCTGCATCCAGCGCTGCCAGATGCGCGGCAGCGCAAAGTGCTGCACACTGCTGTCGTAGACTTCTTCGACGCGCAACTGTAATAAGGCGTCGTCTGGGACAGTGGGCGTCTCCGCCTTGTGGGAAAGCCTCTTCGAGGTGGGGGAAGAAGGGGAGACCGCACACTGGTGCTTGACGCCACTGTTTAGCACCGCGGAGCGCGTCGCGGAAATGAGGGTGCTGTGGCGTGGGTTGCCTTGGCTCGTCTTGACAGCAACCGAGTCCTCCAGGAGCGTCACCCGCTGCACCTTCGCCCTCTCCGGTGCATACTGGCGCTCGGTGCGGCTCTGCTGATACGCGGCGGAGACCTCCACCACGTCTGCCCAGTTGCGGCGCTCTGGTGCCGTCGCCGGGTGGATGCAGGCATACGTGAGGTTGTGATGCAAACCTCCCCTTGTCGCTGATGCACCGCTCGGTTCATCGTGAGTTGGCCGCGCTGCTGCTAGTGCCCCCGCAGCCGGGTTGCTTTCCTCCACCTCCCATCTCACGCTCCCGCGCAGGTAGCCCGGCACACTCTGCGGACTGTCGAGTGACGTTTCGGGGCTGTTTGAGAGTGCTTTCGGGTCCCGCGTGTCTACAGCGGGGTGCCTGGACTGCGGAAAGATTAGGAAGCGCGCCTGATCGATGCGGCTCGGCGCGCTCACATAGCCGCCCAGGAGTGGCCGCCAGCTGCGCGTGATCCACCGGTCTGCCCAGGTAGACGTGCGTGGCGTCTCGTGGTCAACGTGTTCTTCGCCTAGAACGCGACACCAGTACGCCTGTTTTTCTTCCCGGACGACCTTCTCCAGCAGTTCTTCCACCCTCGGCGTGGGTGCACCGCTGGCGGCTGCAACAGACGTGTTGGATGTATCCTGCGCCTTGCGCCTTGCCGTCTTTAGGCGCCGCTTTGCATCGCTGTCTGCGCGGGTACGGATGACGAGCGCGTAGGGCTCCTCCGTCTCGCGTGCCGTGTGACCCGTGCTGTTTGAGGGACATCGCTTGGTGCGGTGCATCTCGACCACTGTGGCTGGCGCTCCAGCCTTTCTGCCGGCATCATGCCGATAGCTGACGTTCAGCGGACGGATGGGGTGCGAGGGAAAGGAAAAGACCCGCCAACGCAGCTCATCGCAGGCCACGACGTCGTTCTCGAGCTGCTGCAGGAGAGCCGAGTCGATGCGCGGCTTCTTTCCCTGCCGGTCTGCAGACGCTGCGCCGGCTGCAGGCTTGATGCTGGCGTACTTGTTCTTCAGCCAGGAAAAGCACGCATCGCGCGGCCCCTCGACATAGTCGATGGCGAGCTGCAATGGAATGGCGGTGCTGTCGTCTGGAGCGCCCGCCGCGGGCATGACTGCGGACGTGCTCCGCGCAGATGAATGCGGCACCGTTGCTTAGGCGTGCGTGCGGAGAAGACAGCGAGACGAGGATACCGCTTTCGTCCGCCCATGTGGTTGGGTGCTTCGCGGCCTGTGGGGCCAGAAAGTGAAAGAGAGAGAGAGGGAGTTGCATGTGGATATCCTGTGGAGGGCGAGGTGACGCCGCCTTCCTCCGCTCATGGCAGCAGCCCCCTCCTCCTCTGTGGCTCTTCACATTTACGCATACGGCCGCCTCCCCCTCCGCCACCCGCTATGGCTACACTGAGACGAGCTCCACGTGCGTGACTGCAACGCCTTGTCGCCACCTCGTTCGCATGCACACACAGGAAAAGGCGAGAGATAGGGAGGGGGGAGAAGATGAAATGTTGAAGCGGAGGTGCGTCCACGCATGCCTTCAGCACTCTCCCCTCCGTCCGTTGGGCGCCCCCCTCCTCCCCACTTCATCGGCGAGCTGCCCCTTTTGCCTCTCTCCGTTTACGCAGCGCGTTCCCACCCAACAAAAACGACACCGCGCACACCACCACGCAGACACGCCGAGTGCAGATCAAGCCGGCGGTAGTTTCTTCACCACAACACGATCACTGGCTAGGGGCCCGCCCTCCGCGTTGCGTGATGCATGTCGGCGAGACGTGCCTTGGCTGCTGCCTCCACAGAAATCACGCCAAGTCGCTCAGCCTTTTCTTTAATGAACGCCCACACAACCGGTGCGGTGCGCACTGCCTCCAGCGGCGTGCGCTCTACCAGCTCCACGAACGTTTGCAAGTCGTCACGCGTGAGAAGCTCAGCACGGGGCTGGCGAATCACAAGAGTGTTCGTCTCCTCCTCCACCACCACCTCGCCCTCCTTGCCGAGCTTCTCTAGGAGGCTGCGGCTGAGAAAAAGGCGTGGGGCGCTTTGCAGTGCACCTGGGCACGCCTTTGCAAACAAGTCCACCGCCTGAAGAAGCTCCAGGGCGGACACCTTCGTGAGCTCGTTGCGGAAGTCCACCTGCAGCGGGCCAGGAAGAGGCCGGTACTGGCAGTGGGTGTTCCAATCATTTGTAAAAAGAATCTTGTTGAACATGTCGCGCACGTCCACGTCCAGCTGGGCGTAGTACGCCTCCTCGGCCTCCACTTCGTCAGCCGCACTGCCTCTGCCGCCCTCATTCTCGGGCGCCGCTGCAGGAGAGGACTTGGCGCGCAGCACCACGTCCCGCCGCTTGAGCATCAGCTGCTCCAACGCTCCAGACACGTCTGGGATCTGGTGCCGCTCGCACAGCTCTATAAACGCATCGACCTGCGTCAGCGACGCAATGGACAGATCCAGCAGATACACGAGGCGCTTTGCAAAGTCCTCCGTCAGCTCCAGCAGAGGCGCAAGGGACTCCAGCGGGATATCGTCCCTCCTCTGCAAGGCTCCGACCAGCTTCACCACTTCGCACATGTCTCGTGGACGCGGTACAACCGTGACGCTGCCGCGCTGCCGCGGTGCTGCGCTCACGTCGGCGCCGGGAGTTGTTCCCTCCTCGACTGCGGGGGTGCGTGTCGAGCTCCCGAGGTACTCCCTGCATATCTGGAGGATGCGGTCCAGTTGCGCAGGAACGGGGGTGTCCTCCTGCGATATGAGCCGCAGCACTTCCATGACATCTGTGCGTGTCAGCCTGCCAGCGGGGGCGAGTACATCGCACACCCGCGCCACAAGCGCATCCACCAGAACGCTATCGCTGGACTTGAACACACGCGTCGCACTCACCAGCCGAGTGAAGCTTGGCGGAGGGAAGTACGGTAGCATCGGCAAGATGATGGGCTTGATGAGGGGGCGCAAATACTGCTGATGCGGGGCGTTGAAGCGGGCAACAATGGCGAGCCACCGTGTGAACGTCGACGGCTTCAATCCGCACATGCGACGCAGCCGATCTTTCTCCAGGATCTCTGGGTTGCAGCGCTGCAAGCGATCCATGTACGCTGCGGAGGCCGATGGAGCGGATGGGGTTGCTGCCGTGTCCGATTCCTCTGCCGTGGCCAACGCTGTTTTCGATGCTGCTGCTGCTGCTGCTGCCACCACGCGACGTCGCTTCTTCTCCTCCTCCATATGCTTTTGCACGTGGGCAAACATGCAGTCGGCAAGGAAGCGGAACGTGTTCATGGAGGTGTGCCCCATCCGCGCGAGGTTCGACAGAGCGCGGTAAGCCGGCAGCGGCTCCAGCGGGATGCGCTTGTGCAGCACCGGCATGCGGCGTGCAATCATGTTGAGGAATACCGGGGACGGCACGATCTTCGCGCGTGCCAGCGCCGTCAGCACACGCACCAGCTGATGCGGGTCACGATAGTCGTTGATGAAGAACGTAAAATAGTTGCCGAGCAGTTGGAAAAAGGCCAAGTCGCGCTTCCGGTGCCCCGCACTGATGCCCATGACCACGAGGGCGCGGTACACTGTCGCGGCTGTGATCTCCTCCTCTGCGTGCGTCAGAATCGCGTCGGCAGAGCGCTGCGCATCCGCTGCCTGTTTCTCAGCCACAAAGACGGCGCTGTCATCGTCGTCCTCCTCGCCGGCATCCGTCGTCTCAGCACGGTGGCCATTATCGTGCTGCGCGGCGCCAACGGACCCCTCAGCGGTGAATGTCCCCCCTGCTGTGCGGACAGACGTGTGCGGATCTTGCTGCCTCTTCTTCTTTGCCTCTAGCTGCGTCGCCGCGACGGTAGCGAGTCGAGCAATGCGGTCGCGCACCATATCCTTGTACTGAGTGCCGTAGCGGAGCATGGTAGAGCGACTCCAGTGACAGTCGACGATGTCCAGCAGCTGTGACACATGGAACTCTTGCAGGCGCTCCAGCAGGACAGGAAAGAGGATGTGCTCCTCCTGCGGTGACACGAGGGCGACGTTCTCCGTGGAGCGCAGGTAGGCTGTGGCGATATCGGTCAGTTCCTGGACAGAGAGCTCATAATAGTTCTGCTGCTGCTGAAGGATGTACGCCTCATCCCCCGTGACCGCCTCACTGAGAGCGTCGCCCTCATGGCGCGCTGTGGCTACCGCGACCACCTCTGCCGCAATAGCCTCTCGAGCAGAATTCACGGCGGCGGCACTCTGCGCAGTGTTGGCATTGCCATCCTCGGCATCGCCGTGGCCGCGCTTTATCGCTGGCTTCTTCGCGCTGCTGCCGCCACTCGCCGCTGCGACGGTCTGGTAGAGCAACGCCGCCTCTGAGATGGCAGAAAGCGGTGCGGTGGCGGCAGCGGTCGAAACGTGGGCGCTGCTGCGGTGAGACAGCTCTTCCTCGTCATCGTCCATCAGCTCTGCCACGCCCTCTTCGGTGGGGAGGACGGCGCGCCGCTGCGTCCCGACCCACCGCTTCTGGTAGTAAGGGGCGCAGTTACACGATACAGAACGGAATGCGCAGAGGCCCGGCGGCAACAGTGTGGCAGACCGCAGCGCTAGCGCCATCGAAAGCCGCTGCATTGCTGTTGAGAACGCGGGGCGAACGCAAAGCACCCAGTCCGAAAAAAAAAAGATCTTCGCAGAGCACGTCCATCAGCAGAAAAGATGGGGAAAGCGTGAGCGACGACACGCCTTGTCGCGTGGGGGAGGGGGAGCCGCAAGGGCCGATACGGAAGGGGGGAGGAGGGGAGGGATGGCGAGGCGTACAGAGAGACAGGGGCCCGGAGAGAGCGAGAGCGCCCAAGGGAAAGGAGAGAGGGGGAGGCGTCGTCGGAATGGAGATGCACAACGGAAGAACGCATACTCGGCTGCGCTACACACTCGTGGGGCGGCACAGAAACGTTCTATATGAACTTTCGACGCACACACACACAATACAACGATACGTCACTGCTGTCTCCCCTCCCTTCTCCTTCGCATTGTGTGTGTACGTCCACCGCAGCGGCGTATGCGCTGGGGGCTCTTTCACGTCTCCCCTCTTTTCGCTTTGAGCTTAGCTCAGATGCGATGCTGGAAACGGAGCTCTGACAGAGCGTCCACGACAGCATCGCAAGCAACTCTTTGGCCATCGCATCCGAATAGGCGCACCCTACACCGTTACCAAACATTGTGCACTTCACTGACTCCTCGCATATGCGCACACAGGCAAGGGAGGATGCACTGCACTCGATATAGAAGAGACGCCACAAAGCTGTCTGACCGTCTCCTCTCGCCCTATCCTCCTCAATGTTTTTTCGACGAAGACCCATTCGGTAGAGCTCCGTGCAGCGCCTTATTCAAGTACACCCTCATTGCCTCCTTCGTTTCCGCGGAGCCAAAGCGGCGCGTCAGCTCTGCAATGTACAGCCATACCGACCGTTGGCGCTGTAGCTTGCGGAGCGGCGACCTGGCCATCATCGCAATCACCGAGTCCACCTTGGCCGTATCGCAGTGCACATGGCCCAGAACCTTCAGCACGTCGTCGTCCTTGTCCGAGGGAGAGATGCGGCTGTTAGACAGCTTGGCGAGAACGGCGCGTGTGACCGTCTTATCGATCCACGACGGTAGCGTCCGCGAGATCCTCTGCGCTGCTGGGTGGGAGGAGGGCGGCGTGTAGAGAGCTTCGGATTCCAAGTGGCCTTGCTGGAAAAGTTGGGCTCCTTGCAAGATGCTGTAGAGTCCCGCCTTCTTCATGGTGAATGCGAACAGCTCAAATTCTTTCGCCGCCAGCTCTGCCTTCACGGTCACCATGCGCTCGAACATGAACACAAACTCGCTGTACACCGAAAGGGCGGCCCTCGTCACCTGCGGAAGGTCGTCCTCAGAGAGGTCCTCCCACCTCGGTGAGTCGGCCCACCGATGCGATGTCTGCTCCCCCGCTGCTCCTGTGTTGAGCGCGTCGACCCGCTTCACGACCTGTTTCTGGTGGGCCTCACGACGGCACTCTTCCCGATCGATGGCCACTGCCCTGGAGGCGAGCAGCTCCTGCACTGCCGGGTATTGCGTCTTATTGGCTCGCATGCGCAGGAGCACAGTGCACTCCAGCAGCCGATCTGAGTTCGAGCTAGAGGTCACTTGCAACTGAAGGAGCCGGTCCACCTGAGCACAGAGAAGATTCACCACTTCGCGAATGCGCTGCCCCTGAGGCGAGGTCTCTTCGTAGCGCCTGCTGAGGGTGTAGAGGAGGTCGCCCATAGCGGCCACTTCTGCGGCCCGAACGAGTGTGTGCTGCGCCTCGCACGTGGCCGAGAAGAGCTCCGCAAAGTCGTCCAAGTGCACGTTTTGGAATACGGCCGGCGCCTTCGCGGCGGTCTTCAAGGCTGCCTTCGCTAGTGGAAGCGCGTACGCAGCGGTGGTACCACGCTGGACTAAGCGGTCTATGACCGCCTGCAGAAGCGTGGGCGACTGACTTCGTGTGTGGCGCACGACCTGGAGAAGAAGAATGAGCTGCTTGGCATTGAGGTATGGCACAAGTGGGATGAGGAGCTCGTCTGCCATGCGTGTCGCAGAGACACCAAACGGCACCCCCAGCTCGCCGGCGAGCTGCAGTAGCTCGAGGAATTCGTGCGTCTGCAGGTCTGCAACTTGCTGGATGCGGCGCGCCGCCACTGATTTGGGCAGCGGTGCAAGCGTTCGCGGGGGGCTGCTCAGGCGCATCTCTGCCGCACTGACAAAAGAGAACGGCTCAATACTTCGCTTCGCCGCCGCCACTGCCCCTTCGCTGTCCCCGCTCGAGTGGTCATCGAAATTCGCTGCCTCCAACTCAAAGGCAACGTTGCGCAACGTCTGGTCCGCCAGGAGATGCAGAACCGTCGGATCGCCATCCCATTTCACCAGTTTCAGCACCTTGAGGAAGCGGTAGAGCTGGCGGGTCGAGAGGGTGCTGAAGAAATGGCCCGCGCGCGGCGCTTTTGTGGACGATGGCGCCGGTGAGGGGGGCGGGGGGCCTGCGAGGGCGGAGGCGGGGGTGGACGTGTCGTCCTCTGGTGGTGCTGTGCCGGCATCGGTGGCAAGCTCGCCTCCTAGCGCCTCATTCATGCTCACCACACGCTGCACCATGGCATCCCAGAAGGTCGCTGGCGCCGGACACCCCGTCGAGTGCACAGACCACATGAGTGAAATGATCCCCTCCGCCTTGGCCGGAGATTGTAGGTCTTGGCTGGCCGTTGTCGCAAGCGCCCCGATGAAGGACGAGATGCCGCTGAGTGACTCTGTCGCCTTGCGCCGACGCACGACGGACTTGAGGGCAAAGGCGCAGTTGTTCAGGAGCGCACGCGCGCCCTGTGGATCCATCGCATTCGTCTGCAGTTCCTCGGTGGCCCAGCAGCGGACCAGATCCATTACATAGGGTTGGCGGTCACCGCCGGCGACGCTGCTGAGCTCGCTTGGCCACCGATAGCGCAGAAGCCGGCTCGCGACAACGAGTGGCACTCGACGCTCTTCAACGAGAGTGCAGGCCTTCCGTATTAGCGCCCTTTTCTCCGTTCCGCTGAGCCGGAGATCCCACAGTCGTCGCTGCAAGTGAGCTGCACGCTGACGCGTCGCAGCGCATGCAGACTGCGCCTGTTCCTCCGCCCTTGCCTGCTGTCGAATGTAGGAGACGATCAGGTTAACGTAGCGGTTGCAGTCCTCCGGCGTCTCGAGCAGCCGAACATCGTGTAGCGCATCGGCCAACTCTTTCCTGCTCTTCGTATTCATGATTTTCTTGATGCGTCGAAGTGCGACCTGGTCGATAGGGAGCGCAAGGTGTGAGCCGCCTGCACCTCCGCTCGAGCTGTACACATAAGGCAGCAGTTGGGACACCAATGAAACCGGGCGCTGCTCTTTGCCAGTCTCCCCTTCTGCCTGCTCCTGCTCGGGCGCCGCAGCTGGCGGCGCATCGCTGCCGTCATTGTAGAGAGTATTCGCATGAACATCCACGGTCAGTACTGCTTCCGCGCTGGCGTGTCGTAGGGCCGTCCAAACAGCGCCCACCGTCGCCGGCGTGCCACCGCGCACACAAGCGAAACGCCACGCCATTGTCAGGCGAGAGTACAGCCGCTGAGCCCTCATTTTACATCCGTGCGTCCAAAGGACGAATGTGACGTGGTACAAAGGGGCCGAGTGCAGTGCGAAAAGCGGCAGGCCCGGGGAGGGGAGCTGTGAGATGCGGATAGCACGAGTGACGTGCCTGCAGTCAGGGGGTGCCACCGAGTCACAGGTTACTGTTCAGGCTCTTATCTGAGCCACAGCGCGGAGTAAGAGTGGGGTACATGACACACACACATACACATATATATATATGTATGTATGTATGTATGTGTGTGTGCTCACATGACAAGGGAGGGGGCCATGTGCGTAGGCACGTCAGAGTACAAAAAAAAGCGCATGGGAAGACGCGAAAGGAGAAGGGAGAATAGCGGACAGAGAGGCCTGGAGGAGTGCGCCAGAGAGAGAGAGAAGGCGAGGTACGTGTGCGTTCTTGGCTTCGATGAATGCATGTCGGCTCTCCATCCGTTGGGCGCACTGGACGAAAAGAAAAACATAAAGCGAATGAGTGAGAGAGAGGCAGGGAGGACCGTCGGTCGTGGTCACACCGCGCTGGCCGCACTGTCATTCTCGCCGCGTGAAAAACACACAGGGCAATCTGCTTCGCATAGTCCTCCTCCGCTTTAAATGGCCGGTGACAGCATGAAGGGACAGAAATCGCGTGTGGTGACGCCTCATCGTGATTTTGGCCTCCGTGCCCTTTCCACTGGCCGATAGGGGCCGCAGCGCCCGCAGGGCTGACAACCCACGCAGGTGCGCCCACACCCGAAACAGTTCCACACAATACGGTGGGCACCGCTGCAATCGTCCGGTGCCGGTGGCATGCTGAACAAAGATGCTGATTTGGCCGATCGATTAGGATCCCGGCGCGGCTGCAGCGTGGGGGTGTGCGGTGCAGTGAGTTGTTGCCATGTCGCCAGTTGAAAGTGGGTGGCCACCACATACCACTCGAGGCTCTCTGGGCGGGAGGCAAGCGGCTTGCATGCCCTGACGTAGCGGAACAACGCCCGGGTGGCTGCGAGAACCTGTGCAAAGTGTTGGCCCTGAAGCACCTTCGAGACGAAGCAGACGGAAAGCATTGGAGGCGATGCGCTTGATGAGTGCTGCGCTGCAATGGTGGGCAGACGGGGCGTGGGGCCAAAGTGCTGGAACAGTTTGCTGGCCAACAGCAGGGCGCTCAGTGCCATTTGGTTTTGCGCATATGTGACGGAGAAGGCGCGCTGCCCCTTCACGACAGAGACGCCGTCGTGGAAAACCATATCCACCGACCTCGCCAGAGGCGCAGCAGAGGCAGCGCAAGACAGGAGCGGCGGCGGCCGCGTGCCAGGAGCCGTAGCGTCAGAGAAGACACCTTCAACTGCCCGAAGAATTTGCTGGTGCTGGAGGATATCGCCTCGAACGGCCACAAGGCCCGGCATAGGGTCGATGGGCCGCTGGTCGACTGCAATGACCAGCGGAGGCAGCCCTGAGTGCGGCGCGTTCTTCGGGAGGTGCATCAGCTCCAACGCCGCCTGTGCGAACCCTCCAGGAGCCGCGGCCAAGTCCACCACCGTCGACGGGCGGAACCGGTGAAAGATTTCGTACCGGTCATGAAGCTCGATAAGCTTCAAGGCAGACTGGCAGCGATACATGCGCCACAGCCCCACTTGGTGACGCGAGGCGAGGATGGGGCCCTCTGAACTACTCCCGTCCGCCTAGTATGCGCGGTGGGTACGGCTCGGCGGTTTGTACAGTTCGCGTTTATGAGCGCGAAAAGGAAAGGAGCTCGATGGAAGCGCCCCGGCGGAGGTGAGAGGAAGGAGATGCGGAGAAGTCCCGCCGCTGGTGTGATCGGTGCTGTAGCGCGCAAGCGCGTAGTGGCGAAGCAGCGCCATACAGCCGCTTGGAATACAATGGGAAAGACCTCTTCAGTCACTAGACGGCTGCGCGTCCCGTGGCGGATTGGACAAGAGCAGGCGCGAGACAGTCTGGGTGCTGCTGTGACCCGGAGGAGCTGCATCAAGGACACATAAGCCACCCAAAGCAGGCGAACGCGCGCGAATGCGTGATTTTTTGTGCGTGCGTCGATGTGCGTGACACCACGAGAAGAACTGCAAAAACATGCGAAAGCCGACTGCCCCAACGCAGCAGTGGAGGAGAGAGAGGGGGGAGAGATGAGAGAGCGCAACAGAGTTGTCTGTGCATACGCACATCCACATTGTACGACGAATAGGTGCAGATGCGAAGAAACGCGCGCACGCACCGGTACATGCACTGAGCACGACAGTAAACAGAAAAGGCAGGTGTGTGTGGGGGGGGAGAGGGGTTAGGGTAGGGTACCGGTAGCCATGGTGATCGTTAGGGGGCGGGGGAGAAGATGAACGCGGTGGTGAGTGGCAGGTGGCTGGCCGGGTGGAGGAGTGAAGAAACGAAAGAAACGACAGAGAGGGGAGGGAGGAGCATGGCTCCGAGTCACTGCACATGACGCAAGACGACGCGTAGACGTCTGTGCACGTTCACCGGCGTGCAAGCAGAGGGTGCCGAAGAAGGCACCACACACCAGCGCATGCAGGGGATCAACGGTTAGGCGACAGCGGGGGAGGCAGAGAGGAGCTCAGCCCGCTGCGGAGAGCCAACCAAACGGCTGCCGCGACACCGCACTCCGCACTCGAACCAGTGTATGCGTGTAGCGCTGCACCAGGCGCTCGCAGGCTTCGCCTACTGCTGTGTGCGAGCAGCTTTCGAGACCCCTCCCCCCATCTTGTCCCTATGGGCCTCTACTCGAATGAGGTGAGAGGCCGTAGAGACCGCATAAGTGCCTCAACAGCTTCGCGTGTGCCTGCGCTGGCGTCACCATTGAGGCCCCCAGTGACAGCGAGCGGCACACCGGCATACAAGGTTGTCCAACCTCGCTGGCACATAGAGTCCACCGCGGGCCTCAAAATCGCCGTCATGGCGTCGCTCGCGCCATCGCCAGCGCTCACCGCACGCTCGAGCATGCGGCCCGCCGCCTCGAGTATGCGAGGATGTACCACTGACGCCCGTCGGCACCCGGCCGAACCGCCGTAGTGTCGCCGCGCCGACAAATCAGAGGCGGTCTGCTCCACACGCCGAGAGGCGATAAGGACCGAAGCCGCAGCCGCCGGTGCGGCGGCGGTACTGGGTGGAAGGAGCAGCTTGCTTGGCATCGTGAACGGAAGTCTCAGCGGCGTGTGCGGCGGCGGCCGTCGTGCCGAGCAGAAGAGCTGCGGGCTACCGTTACAACTCTTTCCCAACGGAGAAGCACTGCCACGAGACGAGAAGCTAGCGTGCGTGGCAGCAGGATCGGTGGCAGGGTGCAGCGGAGACGATGGCGAGTCGCTGACCGCGACCTGACGCCTAGAAGAGGCACTGGCTACGGACGTCTTGGCAGGTGAGCGAAGAAGAATCGCGTCGGTTGGCGAGGGCGACGCCGAGTTTGCGCTGGGGAGAGGGGGCAGCGGCCCGCGCTGCTGGCGCCGACGCAACCGCCTCCGGCGCTCCTCCAGCTGCCGAGCCAAGCGAGCGAGTTCGCATTCATACAGCTGCTCCACAACCCTCGCGGCGGGGTCGACCCGGACGCATAGTTGTGCCAGCACCTGATCCGCGGTGCGATAGCTCGTCGAAACGTCCCACAAGAAGCGCATGAGACGGGCCACTGCATGCATGTTCTCGCCGCCTTCTTTATCTCCCACGTAGAGGTGAAGGCTTGGATGCATGACAACCGCCTCGATCCACTCCAGCTCGTTGAGGTGCGGTGAGTCACCCGGCGGCAGCACGCTAGAAAGATGCGCGTAGACTTGCTTAGCCAGCATCTCGAGCATACCCACGCAGAACACGGCCACCTCCACCACATCTGGCGCCACTGTGGAGCCGTCGAAGGCGGCCATCTGGTAAAGCCGCGTCACCGCCTCATGCGCCCACGTCGGTAGTGATTCTGTCGGGTAGATGTCTGCATCGGCTCTCGCGTTGCCAAAGCAGCTCCACTTGAAGCGCACAGTAGAGGGGGCACTGCCACACAGGAAGAGCGACAGTGGCAGCGGACATCCATGAATGAGGTCGGCGCGATGAAGCACTCGCAACCCTCGCAGGCCCTGTGTCACGGCTTCGAGCCAGAACCGACTGCTCAGCGCCCGCGCACCCACTTCGAGTGACGGTAGCTCATCCGCCGAGAAGGTCGCGTGCTGTCCACTGCGACGTCTGGCGAGCTCCGACAGCGACCCTCGAGGAAAGTACTCGAGCTGCAAGAGATGCACCTCTGGGCTAACGCTGCTTTGCGGTGGCGTGCTGACACTGTAGTACCGGGCGATGCAGTCTTCTGCCTCCAATCTGTCCTCTCCGGTCAGACCCGCCGCGTGCTGCTCCGGCAACTTGCCACAGGCCGCACTGCCCGCGGTTGCCCTGGTAGAGGGGGGGGCCACGGAAAGAGTCAGGCAGCGCAGCTCGGCGAGGTTGAAGGCGGCGGTGGGCACTTCCTTCAAGGCGTATGGAAGACCGTTGAGGCGATGCACAGCGAGCCACGTGACGCCGTTGACCTCCACGCACAATGGGATCGCCTGGCGGCTCTCCCCTCGCCTCCCAGCTTCAACGTCGCTGCCACCGCATGCCGGGGCAATACTGTGCAGGAACTGAAAAGCATGATGGGCCTGGAAGCGATCGCCAGGGATTCCTTCCTCGCTCATGTCAGTTGTCTCTAGTGGCTCCGAGAAAGACTCCGCCCAGTCGTAGCCCACCTGCGGGCCAGCGGAAACGTCTGCGTAGTCGAACGAGCGGGCTGGCAAGCCTACACCAGTGACCACAGGAGTCAGTGGTCCGCGTATCCAGGAAGACTCGGTGGAAATGCGCAGCCCCGGTACCTCTCTTCCTGGAGACCGGCACCACTGCAGCGTCGGGGTGAGAAGCTGCAGTCGTGATGTCTGATTCGCCCAGCGGGATAGGTCGAGAGGCGAGGCTCGAAAAGCGGCGGCCCTCTCCTCCCTGCCGTGCGCCGCGGGCGCTGCCTCATGCTCTGGGGCCGGCTGCACAGGGGGTGTAGGCGGCAGGAGAGCCGCCCCAAGTGCCTTTACCGGACTCTCAAGCCCACTTCCAGAGGGGCCGAGATGTGCGACAGTCCGACAAAGGCAGTTTGGCGACCCATAACTGCTCCAGGCGCTCCCGCTGCCCTCCGCGCGAAGGTCGAGGGGGCCTCGAGCGTGCACCCCTTCGCATCCGCCACATGCCGCTTCCTTATCGCCCACGCCAACCTCAAAATTGAGCGCCCGCTTAGCGCAAAGCGTGCGGCAGCCAGCTTTGGACTCGCAGGACGGCGCCATGGCGGCTGGATTTTTCAGAGGACGGCGTGGGGGCGGCGAGGCGTGGCCACTCTCCGCAGACTCACGCCACGCTGGCTGCCTCCAAGTCGACGCGGCGGTCACGGCGCCCGGCGGTTCGTCGACAGAACCAGGAGAGGCACCAGCCTCTGTAGGGCTGGCCGGTGCGGCGTTGCAGGAAGCCGCTGCCGAAGAAGGCGGCAGTGCCATCGGTGGCTGCATCCGGTTGCAAGAGAGGCTCTGCGCAGCGAGCGGAATCCTTTCCGGCAGCGGAAAGTTTCCTGTGGAGCTGACGTGCGTTGCAACGGGCGTCGAGGACGAAGTGGGGGCGGTATCCGATTGCAGATCCATGTGGCGCACTCTCGTGGGTGACTGCCCAGATGTATTTCGCGTCGTCGCCAACGTTAGGCAGCGGCCCCGTCTATTAACGACGGTTGTTGCCCCAGTCGGTGTCGTGGCCGTTCCCTCTTCGAGCAACGCGCTGAGTGTTCGCCCGTGCTCGCCTCCGCGGCACCTCGAGGAGAGAGCGAGGCTTGCGATAGAGAGAGAGCGCTCTGCGGCAAGGTCCTGAGGAGCGGCAAACGAGCCGTATGCAGCAGACTTCCCTAGCTGCGCGCGGTTCCATATACCTGAGGAGTGCAGGGGAGAGGGTACGAGCTGCGCATACAAGATGACCGCCGCATCGGGGCGAACGAAAGCCTTCTCCAGAGCAGCCGCAAACGCTGTCAAAGGTTCGGGCAGGTCGTGGGCCAAGAGGAGGTCGGGGGTGCTGCTGCTGCTGCTGCCGCTGCTGCCGGGGGCTGCGCTCGGCGTCAGCGCCGAGAGGTCGGTGATATACGGCTCCAGTGTTCGGTAGAGACTGTAGGGGTTGCGGCTGGGGGCAAGGTAGTCGCGCTCTGCAACGCCAGTAGACTCACCGTTCACCAGGAATCGGTATGTATTGGACTGAGTGTCACTTCTCATCAGACTGCTAATGTGTTGGGTCGCGTACTGATGCGGCTGTTGTGACTCGAAGGTGTGGCTCTGCACCTTGGAGCGGAAGGACTGCGACGGGGTTGTCTGGCGAGAAAAGGCGCGGTGGCCCGACTTCTGCGGGGTGAGCGACTGGGACAGCAGCTGTGAGCGGTAACGCGAGTGCGAGTGACCTGGGCTGTGGTGTGCCGTGCAACTATCGTGAAGTCCAGCCGGGCCAGGGGTGCGGTTCGTCAACGGGGTATGCGGCGATGGGGGAGTCTCGCAGCAATCTGACTCTTCGGGCTGCACGGCCGCGACCGAGAGCGCTGTAGCGGCTTCGTCTGGCTCACTGGCAGGGGCAGATCGATCTCCGGCGAATGAGAGAGGGTAACGCCTGGAGAAGGAGGAGGACACTGAGAGGCTGCGACTGGTGCCTCTTAACGCCGACAGACCGCGAGTTGTGTGCGGACTGTTGTCGAGGTCGTGGCAGGGGTAGTCTGTCGCTCTGCCTGAGCATCCGTCCGTGGGCTGCCGTGCTTCGTCGACGGTCGCCTCGATCTTCTGCGGTGAAGCGATTGTGTACCAGGCCGAGTAGCTAGGACTGTGCCACGCCGTCTCTTCAGAGACGGCCAAGGATCGCCGCGGGGTCCGAGCCCCGACCGCGAACCGCGCCTCTGTAGACGGCGACGCCCGTGAGGCTGGCAGCGGATCAGATGTAGTCATCAACGACAGGACAGGGAAAGCCTGTGTCTCCGTTTCAGGTGTTGGCCCCACTGTGGCGGTGGAGGCGCAGCTTGCCACAGAAAAAAACGGCGCGGTGCCGGAGCGGGGCTCCGTTGCTGCTGCTGCTGCTGCTGCGCACTCTCCGTCGAAAGCAGCTGTCGCCTCCCGATGCAGTGAATGAATAGAGCTGCCGAGAGAGCTGTGGTCCGCTACGGCCGTTCGTGATGCTGCAGGTAGGTCGTTGGTCTGCTGAAATGGCAACCGTAGCTGCTGTTGCTGGCGGGGCTGTTGGTACGGAGTGTCTGCCTCGGTGAAGTTACTGGTCACCAGATCTGGGTGCGACGAGGATGCAACTGCCGTGCCGATGAATGGGCTACATAGGCTCGGAGGGTGCGCTGGAGGTTGGAACAGTGCGTTGCCGCCACCAAAGTCATTCGAGACGGCGGCATCCGCCGTTGAGGCCGGTGGAATGCTCACTGTGCGCACATCCAGTGAGGATACCGCCATGAGGGGGCACTGCTCAGGTCTGCGATGGGCCGGAGTGGCAAGTCGATGACCCTCGCTGGCACCTTTCTCTTCTTCACCTAGGCTGGATGTATCGCTCACAAAGCTCGAGTTGGAGAGTGGCAAAAAGTGCGGAGGATGTGCGTACACGCCCCCTCTGTCGGTGCCGTGCTGGATCGAGTCTCCCAACCGGGCCCCTGCGCCGGCAAAGTTTGTTTGATTCGTTACAAGAAGAGGTGTGACGGCGGTGGCTGCAGAGGATGGCACCGCCTGAGGGGTGCGCGGCCTATTTGCGTCCGTAAGCTGTGGCAGCGCGCACGGCGTTGCGGCTGCTGCCGAACGCGTTGCCCGCAGATCCGCTGCCTCGGAAAACACGTCTTCCAATCTGATGGACACATCAGCGGCGCGGGCCATACCTCCCAGCGGGGATGGGACCATGCGGTGCTCGGTGGGCATCCTCTCGCTCGCGCGTGAAGGGCTCTGGAGGGAGCCGCAGTAGCTACGCTGTGACCTGACTAAGCCCGCGGAGTGAGAAGGACTCATGACGGCCATATGTACACTTCTGCGCACTGGCGAGAGCGATCTGCCCTCATGCGGCTCACTGTCTGCAGAGGAGCGGCGGCACGACATGTAAGCTGAGGAGGATAGCGGCGGCCTGTGCTTCCGTGTCTTGTCCGACCGTTCCGGAGAAGGAGATGGCCCACCAGAGAGGACAGAGGACAGAGAAGGACTTTCATCGTGCCGCCTCTGCACGATGGTGCTGACAACGCTGCCGCTGAGGCTCGTTGTCGTGGCCGCCGCCTTCGTCATGCCAGGAGCGACCGCCTTTGCGATAGCTGCAGCGCCGGTCTTTCTCACTGGCGATTTCTCCTCTGCGTGGACGTGCCCCGCAGCAGGGAGTAGGGAGGTAGCATCGGGCGGATGAGGCAGAGCCGCGGGCCGCGCTGGCAAGTCGCATGTCGAAGTTGGAAGGGACCGCATTCGAGGTACTGTCTGCGGCGGCCGCGTTGCCGACGGTAGCTTTGGACAGGGGAAGACGGCAAAATGATACGGTGTAGCAGCGCGTTGGTCCACACGCGCACCACACAGAAACAAAGATTTACCTCAGGCAGGCCAATGCACTTGGCATGAGAAGACGTGTCACGCTCTGCTGTGCGGTAGAGGGAGAGGGGGAGAAGGGAAGGGGGGGGACCGCGAGAGGTAATGAGGTCGTGATGGGAGTGCGCCGACGCGCACAAAAGAAAAAGACTCTTTCGTGGTGTACGGAAAGGGAGGGGGAGGGGGACGTGTGCACGCCGAGAGGAAGGACAGACCCAATGGAAACCGCTGCCGGGGCGTGTGTGTGTGTGTGCGAAGAGGAGCGATGCAAAGAGGCGCCGAGACAAATTTTGCGTAGCTTACGCACTGCCGAGCCTTCACTACTCGTAGTCAAAGATGGGGCCGTGATGGACGAGAGGCCGGAGAACAAGAGGAGATCTGAGCTGCCACAGGAGGATGGTGAAAATGGACACCAGAGAAGTTGCACATCAAACGATGAGCGGAGGTCAGACGGTGCGGGGTGGGGGAGGGAAAGGGGTGAGGTGTACCGTCTTGTGCTGTGAAGAAGAGAGTACAACAACACCAACCGATCCAGCACGCACACGGGATCCGCGGCAGCAGTGCGTAGAGGGTTGGGCGAGAAGAAGGAGCAACAGCGAGCCGAGGTAACGGGAAAGGCCCCCGAATAACCGACCCGCTGGGCGACTCTATGCGCAGATGTCGATCGAAAAGAAGCAAAGAGGAAGAGGGCAAAGAGGTACACACCTGCACGGCAGCCAAGCACCCGAACGTGTGGAGAGTGAGGGAGATGGGGGGAGGTGGAGGAGGAGACGCCACAGGTGAAGGTTGAGTACAGGGGCGGCCAATCACGCTGGCTCTGTACAGTTGTGGGAGGCGCGTGGAGTCGGCGGAAAGGGAGATGGCGAGTGCGCTTATGTGTATATATATCGGGAGTGATATGGCACGGGGCGGAGTCGTGACGAGTGCTCTATGGTGGTTGGATGGGACACGGGTGCCTTCGGTGTCTCAGAGCGCACCTTCTCAGGGGGTTCGAGAGGAGAACAGCTGCTGCCAAGCGTCCTTCAGAGGAATGCAGGTATCGGCGCGTCGGTGCGCGACACCAGGGTACGGACGAAAGTGAGAGTGTCGGCAGCGGGTAGGTGGCCCCCTTGACACAAGGAGACGACGAGAAGCAACACCGACACCAAGACACGTAGGGGCACTCCGTTGCTCTGGTTGCGCCTAGAGGCGGCTCACAACGAAGGGAGGGGAGAGGGGGGGACGTTCAGGGTCAGTGGTTTGGGATAGATACATGCGAAGAGGAGGGGAGGGGGGTGACAGGTACAAGGTTGGTCGTGACGTAGGCGCGCGCCCGTGAACGACTAGTCCCAGGCAGAGCCGGGGTGGTGGTGGGGTGGGGGAGGGAACAGCCCAGGCGAGCAAACACACGTGGAGGCGAATGGTGAAACGGTGGTGAGATCAGTAGGGAAGTCCATCACCCTCTGCAACGGTGGCGAAGGGGGAGAGGGGCGGGTGGGGTGATGGTGGAGAAAGAAAGGGAGGAGGAGAAGGGATCTTCACTCCCTCCTTGTGTGTGTCTCTCTCTATATATATTGAAATACAAAGAAAGAGAGAGAGGAAACCTAAGTGGCCCACCACAGCGGCGGTGACGCGATGAAAGGGGTGAGGGGGAGGAGAGGGGAGGCGACAAAGAAAGGGCAGGTGGCGGCAGAGGAGAGGAAGGGCAACGGATCATCGCAGCTGAAGCCGATTGCTGTGAGGGATGGAAAAGAGTGTGAGGCACTCCGCCCTTGGAGGGCACGCCAGCGCATGTCGGCCGCAAACAAACAGAAGAGGCCCATCCGTTCGGCGTAGCGGCAGCGTCATGGAGCGCACATAGATGGATCTGCTTGATGGACGGACGCGTCCTTCGACATGACGCACAGTGAACCCGCCCGTGTGTTGGTGTTTGTGTGTCAGTCGGCTTCCAAGATGCCACGTACGGCCCTGTACAGACGCCACGGGAGACACGCACACATGTTGCTAAATGGTACAGACAGTCTATGAAAAGCGAGCGATAGCTGGCCCATGGGTGTGTGTGGGGTGGGGGTAAAGAGCAAGCCGATGCGACCGGCACCACAGCTTCACAGCTGAGAGTGGGGAGTCAGGGTGACGCTCCAGCACAAGCCACGCGCATCGCCCTTTCTTGCTCCTCCCTGCCGTTCAACACCTCGTACTTCTGTGCATCGTATGTTTCAAGCAGCGAGGGCAGTAAAATACTGCTGTACCACCCGCTGCCACTCCCCCTGCGGCGCGTCCGCGCCGCCTTCAGCTTTGTCGACGGCGGCGTAGACAATTATGCAAAGTGTAGAGAAGTCCAGCAGCGGAATACGGCTGGCAGCCGCAATGGGAATGACGACATTCACGATGAACGACAAGAGCAGCAGACGGTGCGTGAGATACCCCAGATTCGCTTGCGCGTCCCGGATGAGTCTGGGATAATCAAGAGCGCCACTTTGAGCAACGTCGAGGCCCTTCTGAGCACCACGAGCAACATGTTCACGCGTACCGCGCCACGAGGTGGTGCACTGCTGTCGGCTTGCGATAGCGGACTCCAACAGCGACTGCAGCGGCACTGCCCTACCGTGCAGAAGTGACTCACGGGTGTGCTCAATGGTGGCAAGCTCGACTTCGAATAGGCGTGCCAGAGATGGAAGAAACCTCAGCACGATGCTGCCTTGCCGCTTGAGGTCCATGGCATCAAATACCTCCCGCAGCACCTGACTTCGACGAACGGTCTTCTTTGGGAACAGCGCCGCGAGCTTCGTGGAAAGCGGGGCTAGGCGGCCATCGCGAGTCTGCGATGACGAGCGGAGAATCCAGTCCCCACACGTGTCAAGCTCTGCTGGGTCAAGATGTGCGGGGCCGTCGTCGTGCTTCGCAAAGGGAGCCAGCGAAGAGTGCGCGGTGCTCTGGCGAAGGGTTGTGAGCACCGAGGGCCTCGCCACGCTGACGAAGGGATGAGCTGCGGGAAGCGTCCGAGGCGCAGCATCCCGCTGCACGCGGACGAGGTCAAAGAAGCGATTCACCTGATCAGGGGTAAGTCGCGACCCGTTCACAAAGTACAGATCCGCCGCCGGAGTGTCGGCATTCAACAAGAGAGTGTCGGCTCTTTGGGAGCGCTGTTGCGATGGTGTTGCGGCACAGGTATGAGGGGGCCAGAGAATGCCCAAGAGGTCCGCAACGGAGCCTGCCTCCGACGAATGCGCGAGGCTACCGATGGATGCTCTGCACCGATAGGGTGTGGGGCGCGGGCTGTGCTTAGTAGGAGACACGCTGAGCCCGGGCCGCTGCTGCAGATGCGTGGACTGCTTCGCAGCAGCAGCCGCAGCAGTCGTAGAGGCGTAGGTAGATTTGACAGATGCCTGGGGACGCCTAGCACTGCCTGTATGTGGGAATGTCCCACGTGTGTCTGTGGAAGACCCGCGCCGCTCGCCGCCGCTCTTTCCATCGGCGCCATGCGCCCCAGGCCGGTGCACTGTACCTTGCGACGGCGGCCACATCCTGCTGTATCTGCCACTCATCGGGGTTGGTTTCGGCACGGTGCTGCGACTACTGGGTGCGAGCACGAGAGCCTCCGTTTCGTGCGACGACGATTTCTCCAGCAGCGTGCGGTCTTGACGCCGGGCCATAGCGATGCGCTTACGCAGCTCCGCCAGTTCTTCGCGTTGCCGCTGATTAAATTGCCGCCACTGCTCCGCTTCTCCGTAGGCGCCTGCGGTAGGCCCTCCGAGCCTACTGCCTGCCTCCGTGTGCTGCCGTTGAGCGTAGAGCTCGTCGTGCAGGGAGCGGTTCGTTTGGTTGCCATCCGTGAGGAGGGGCATGCCCCGGTTGAGTTTGTGGAAGTCTCGGTCGCACCTATTCATGTCCTCGACCCCACGGCGCCCCTGAAGCGAGTCGTGGGCGGCGCTTTGCACTGGGAAGGCAGAGAGCGCCCTTGCGCCCTCCTGCACCGGTGAGGCGGCGGAGGAGGCGACATCTGTGGAGGCCTGACTACGGTGCCCTGTGCAGAGCGGCTCGGGTGGCGAATCCGCAGACCCGTTGCTGCCCTCTTCCGTGACAAGTCGGTGATTTGGTGACGCACCGGTCGTCTGGCTCGCCAAGGACTCCTTCGAGCGACGATTCTGCTCCTCCTGGGTGTCACGGTGCGCCGAGCGGAGACGCACAAGCGAGCGAGCGTCCTTCTTTATTGGGAAGCCGCGGTCCCTCAGGGAGGTGGAGCGGCGCTTCTTAGAGCCACCAGACAGAGACGCCGACAACGCCTCAGCGGCTTGTTCGGCAAGAGAGGCGGGCACCACTGCCGACTGGCGCGGAGGCGGTTGCGTTGCGCTGTGTGAGGAAGAGGGCTCTACGCCGACAGGGACTCGTGTGCGAACTTTCTTTCGCGGCTGAGGAAGACGCGAGTGCTGCTGCTGGAGACGGTTCATCACCACTGTTTTCTTGGCCGGCTGCCATGTCGTCGCTGAAGCTGCTGCAGCCGCCGTCGCCGTGCCAGGGTCTGCGGCGGCACTGAAGCGGCCGCTGCTCATCATGCTGTTTTGGTTCGCCCAGGGGCTGCGAGCTGGGGCGTCGCGAGTCGGTGATGTCGTGGAAGTCGAGCTCTGAGCGAACACCGGCAGCTTATTGTCAAAGAGAAGTGCGCCACCGCGATCACCAAGGATCGAGTCGGAGTTGTCAATCACGCTCTCATTCGCTACGGTCTCTATGTCAATCTGAATCGACGGGCTCCGCGGCCGCGACGGCGCTACCCTCGGGGTCGCCGAGCCCTGCCCCACTGAGTAGGCAATAGTCGGCCGCCGCTGATGACCTCTCTCATCCGTGTTGTCATCGACCATGAAGGCGATGCTCTCGCTATCCATGAAGTCAGCCCCGCCACTCTCCGCGGCCAAGGCAGAGCGTCCCTCCCGCCTCGCCAGAAAGCTGCCGCTGCTCACCGCCGCGAGGCTTTGCACATGGGGCGACGCTGGCGTGTTGCTGCTCCCCTTCATGCCGCTGTCTCCCTCGATCTGAAAGGCAATACTGTCATCGGTGCTTCCTGAGTTCTGACCAGCTGAACCCGCGGCTGCAGCTGCGCTAGGCAGAAGGAGGGAGGCGTGAGAGTGATGAGAGCTTCTCTTCCCGGGCGCTGCGAACTTCGCTGTCTGGGAGTGGATGGGTGGGGAAAGCTCGAGTTCTGGGCTCTCAGCGACCTGCTCAAAGAAATCGATGCTGCTGTCGACAGCGCTACATCCTCTGCCACCGGACGGCGGCGGAGTGCGTACCTCCGCTTTCTCTGTGGGTGTTGCAGCGCGGAGATTCAGGCGGGCCTTGGGAGTCGGGGATGCAGCCCGACTGCCAGGCTCTGAGTTGAACTGGATGGAGCCAATGCTACCGGCACGGCTCAGCCGTCTTGGCAGGGGTATAGGTGCTGCGCTGGTGACACTCGGCCGCATCGCTGGCGAGGGCGGCATGGACGATGTGGCGAGGCGAGTCGTTATCCCCGACAGTGAGCCGTTTTCCACAGCAAACGAAATGCTCTCGTTGTCTGAGAAATCGGACATGTCCGCCTTCGCCGGCTTTCCGGCAGCCGTTGGCGGAGGCAGGTGCACGACGGGGCCACCTGCCACGGCGCTCAATGCCGCATTGTGCAGCGGAGGCTTTGCGGCAGCTACTTTGACAGGCATTGCGCTGGGTTGGTGCAACATCGGCATGGCCATGATTCGCGGCCGACTTCTCGTGGCTAGAGGAGCTTCTGTGGCCTGCCGTGGCGGTGGCGGGAAGTCGCCCTCCTCGACGAACGCCAGCGATTCCGTGTCGCTGGGCATGGCTTGGGTGCGCTGTCAATCAGGCGTCGTGCCCACTCACCACAGCGGCGGGGGGTGCTAAGAGAATGCGAGAGAGAGCGGATGCCCATGAAAGGGAGGGATCGGAGGAGAACAGCGCCACAGCGGCAGAGAGGAAGAGAGGATAGAGAAAGAGCTGAGAAGAAACGTGTGTGTGTGTGTGTATGGTGATGGCGGTGTTAATGGTTGCGGGAGAGGGGAGGCGTACGCCTATACTGCACGGCGCAGAGTGAGAGAATAAGCATGAAAGGAATCGTTGAATGGCAGCGAACAGCGCCGCGCAACACTGCAGCGATCGACACAGATGGGGAGGTCACCACCGACGACTGCAGTGCTGGAGGATGCCGACGCCACAATCGTTGGACTTGGCGCACACGACAGGAGTGTGTGGCGGGGCGTTGGCGGCACAGCGGAAGAACAAAAGGGGGTGTGGGAGAGACAAAGGGAGATGGATAGAGAGAGTGCACCGTGTCAGGGGCGTGGGAAGAACAGGAGACGCCGGCGATGGGGACGGCGCCTCGTCTCGAACATATAGGATGCGCTACCACTGCTTTCGAGGACTGCTTGGCGGTCATGATCATCTGTGGGGGTGTTCCTCGCACACTCGAGGTAGAGGGAGAGAGAGGAGAGGAGAGCAGAGCGAGTGAAGAACGTAAGCGAGGGCGTCCGTTAATAGGGGCGGATACATGTATAAATACATATATACGTGTATATATAATGTCTTTACACGCGTCACTCGCGCTTCCGCCTGTGTTATGTCCATATAGGAGAAGAGACAAACATAGACGCGCGCACACACACACGCGAGATGTGGTCAAGATAGAGGGAAACAAGGGCACAGCTGCGTCGATTGAATGTGCGCGCATGTCTGTGTGTGCAGGAAGAGAGGGAAAAGGACAGGAAGTGAACACGGGACGATGCAGAAGGTCAGGGGCGGGAACGGAAGAGGAGAGCCGTCGCAAGCACAAGAGGGCATGACAGCAACACCAAAAGGTGTGGAGAGGGCAGCAGACTACGCCCCTCCGTGGGACTCTGTCGGGCGCCAACAGCTCCGCCTTCTCGTCATCCACTGCGGCATACCTTTTTCTTCTACTGTTGGGCAGCACGCCCGTCGAACCAATGTGGAGCATACGCCCGCTTCCGACGGAGGCGCCTCCATGCGCAGTACCCTCCCCCCTTCCGCCTCCATGCAGAGCAACAGGGAGGAAATACGAAAGAAGGAAACGACGAAGGAATACACTCGCCCGTGCACATACGCAAACACACACACACAGACACACTCACGCATTTACACGTAGACAGCCGAGAGGCCTACACCGGCGCGTGGCAGGCGACGCACCAGTGGGATTCGAGAGGGAGGCCGGGCGTCGAGAGGGAGAGACGACGACAGCCGAAAGAGAAACGCCCATCACAATGGAGCGTTGATCGGCAGCGATGACCGTCACACTGAAAAGTATCGCCACCACGACGGTGCACCCACCAGCCGATGGGAGGGGTGGGGTGGCGTTCTATCCGCGAACATGGAGACGAAAGAAAAAAAAAATGACTTGCGCTGCGCAAGAAAGAAAGGGCATGTGTGCGTGCACGTGCGTGCGTGTGTGTGTGTGTGTTTGTGTGCTTGCGCAGGAGCGGGAGAAAGCCAAGTCCCTCTTCCGCTGCATTTGTTCTCCCGTTCTCTCTGTCTGCGCTACACCTGATCGGTAGGCATTACGCCGCATGGACACTTCCACTCTCGATCGTTGCCTGGCCCTAGTACTGGTAGTGCGGTTGTGGCGCGTAGGCCGGTGGGGGTGCCGGCGTATAGTATCCTTGCGGGTACGGGGGCAGGGCTTGTGGATAGTAGCCACTCTGCAGCGGTGGCGGGGGAGAAGGCGGGTAGTAGCCTAGCGACTGCGGAGGCGGGCACGCCTGGTAGTATCCTGGGGGTGGTTGCTGCGACGCGTACATCACTGGCTGCGGAGGCGCGGCGACGTACGGTATGCCGATGACAGGCTGCTGCTGCTGCTCAGTTTTCTGAGTCTGCGGCTTCTGCAGAGCGGGAGCCGGCAAGGCGTACGCTTGCGGCGGCTCAGTCCGCAGCGATACGGTATTCAGCCCTGGACGATACGTGCCGCCCTCCAGCGCGCGCTTTACCGGATCTCGCCCGATGTCCTCTGTCACCATCCACTGCTCCTCCGGCTTGGCGATCGCACCGAAGTCGACAGCCAGCAAGCGCACATGCAGCCCTGCTTCTGTCTTCGATCGCTCCAGGAGGTACCACTTGTCCTTGACAACGCCTTTCGTGAGGCCGCCGAGGGACAGCGTGTAGTAGCCCAGGAGGTCATCGCTATACGTTCGCTTGCACCACACCTCCAACCGCACCTGCGCGCTTAATTCATCGGCGACCTGAAAGCGGAACGTCTCGTCCCACTCCGGGTTGAGGCTGCGCTTTACCACACGCGTCTTGTACTTCTTCTCGCCCATGCTGACTCGCACAAACGTGTCAGGCAGGCCACTCAGCCGGTGACTGTACAGATTCCGCGCTGCGCACACCGTCAGCTCAATCCTGCCCATACTGTCAGTTGGGGCGCATGCGTGTGCTGACGAGAACGACGATTCAGAGAAGGGCGATGAGCGGCACCGCCTGAGAGGCAATGACTATGCGGTGACTCACAGATGGCACACGCTGCAGGAAGTTTTCCCCAACGTGGGAAAGAGAAAGGCGGATGGAGGGGGGAGAAGGGAGGAAGGGAAGTTAGCAGGCACAGGAGAGCAATACGCGCCCGTGCTGCGAGAAGACGCGCAGGAGACGGAAGACCGTGTGTGTGTGTGTCCGCCACATATCTCACCTGTTTTGCCAACGTGCTCAGTCCCTGCCGTAGAGCATTCGTTCGACGCCCCATTTCTTCCCCCGAGCCCGTCACAGACCCATCGCTTCGTTGCGCCGAGGAGCTGAATAGATAGGCTCTACCGAAGTGCACGGACTCAGTCATCTTAGCACCGGCCCTTGACTCGAACGCTGCCCACCTGTCGCTCTCCATGCGGCTTTATAGCCTTTTTCATGATGCCGGCCGCTAACGTGTACACTTCCTCTAGGCGGTTTAGGTTTTGTGTGCCAGCAGGCAGAGCGGGGGTCGCGTAGAAGGTGCCTGAGTCACACCGTCACTTCACCCTTCAGTTGCATGATCAGCGCATGCCCGATGCCGCAGGTTGCTTCAACGCCGCGCCTGAGAGGCCCCGACTGCCGGCATCCGCAGCAAAAAACCCGCACACAGAGCTCCCTGCAGCGAGGGTGCCTCGCACACTCATTAGCAGAGGTAGCGCGGCATGGGCAGGAAAAGGAGGAAGAGAGGAGGTGGAGGTGCTTTTTGGCTTCCTGGCACACAGATGCAGGGCAGAAGACTCTTGAGGCGCTACGCAGTGCCGTGCCTCCGGCCGTCAGGGCCTCAAACCTGCCACCGCCGCCGCCGCCGCTGAGAGATACAAGCACACATAAATCGACGCGCACACTCTGCGGGGAGCGAGCACAGCCCAAAAACGTTCGGTGGTGACGTTATGGCCACCAGCCCCATCGAACTGGTTCGATTAGAATACGCGAGGAAAGACGCGCATGTGCTGCAGCGGGAAGCCCTCGCCGTTGTGTGCGCGTCGTCTCTGGTGTCAGAGAAGAGACCGTGCCCCACTCCTCTCGCAGAGTCACCCCAAATGCTTTGGCCGTTTAGCTTCTCCTAGCGTTGCTGCGGTAGCCCATACAGAGGGTAAACAGTTGGCTGAGTGGTGCTCGGCTGCCACGCCAAGTCGCCATCGCCGAGAATGCCGTGGCCAGAGCACTGCGGGGATGCGGGCGGCGCCCCAGATACATGTGGGTGAAACGGTACACCCCCCATGGCGGCAGTAGCTTCGGGCGTTGGAGGAAACATGGAGAAAAAGGGCGGCCGGAGAGGCTTGTGCAGGGTGTCGACATCCGTGCCTCTGGGCATCGACATCATCATGCTGGGCGCCGCGTTGCCGGCAGCAGTTACGCCTGTAGAAACCCCCAATGGGGCGAGTAAGCTTGCCAGCACTGGATTCAGCGTGCCCAAGGGCGAGGTGTAGACTCCAGCTGCCGTGTACGGAGATGCACCGGCCACGGTGGAGTCTGAGGCCACCGTGGGGAAGGGCACCGGGTAGGCGCTGCTGCCGGCCATGTTTGCTGCAGCCATCATCGCCGCCTGGCTGCTTTGCTGTGGCGCGTGGGCAGCCACCAAGGGTGCCAGCCCCACCGCCTGCACTCGCAATCGAAGACTCAGCCGATGCCCACTCCATCCGTAGAGATTGCCCATGATACTTGGCGCCTCTTTGGTATGCAGCAGAACCACTCTCTCGACCACCGAATCAAGACTGCCAAGGTCATATCCGGCTTGCATCAGCTCTGTCGGTACATGATACGTGTAGCGGCCAAGCAGGTTCTCGGAGAGCGGCGTGCTGCGCCACAGTTCGAGCTCCATGGCGGGGTAGAGGAGAGGAGAACTGCTTGGCTCTGTCTCCATGGGTGTGGTGCCATTGTGGCGGCCGCACGACTGCTGCTGAGCGGTGGCGCTCTGAGGCGGAGGGGCTGAGATGGCAAAGGAGGAATGCGGCGATGCGTAGGAGGGACCAAAGCCGCCGCTGCCACCGCTTGGGCAGAGCGGGTGAGTGTAGGGGGCGCAGAAGCCCCCCTGAGAACCCCCTTCGTGTGAAGAGGACAGCGGCGACGGAGCAAGGAGTGTGGCCGCGGTGGCCGTTGATGGCGCCGCTGACGGGACGACAAAGCGAAACAGCTCGTTCCACACCACATCATCAC
Organism: Leishmania martiniquensis; assembly: GCF_017916325.1. Lineage (NCBI taxonomy): Eukaryota > Euglenozoa > Kinetoplastea > Trypanosomatida > Trypanosomatidae > Leishmania > Leishmania martiniquensis. Next base: position 244,839 of record NC_090166.1, read on the forward strand.
CGCCCAGCTCCTCGTACTCTCCGGCAGCAGCGGCTAGCGGCACGGATTTGCTAAGGCTCTCCTTGGCGGACGCTACCGACGCAGAGGGCCACAGGCATCTAGTACGGCGCACCTCTTCTTGGCAGCGAAGCACCACGTACAGCCCGTCAATGTGGAAGCCACTGCCAAGTCCCTTGGGTATGGTGCCGTGCTGGACGAGGAGGTCGCATACACGGACGTCGATGTACACCTCACCCGTTTCATCCGCCATGGCGCCGTGCGGCTTCCGCGAGGGGAGGGAGCCGGCGTATGCGGCAGCAAATTCTACACTCCTACCTCACAGGTGACAGAATATACAGTTCGGGGTCAAGAGGGGAAGTGAAGGCTATGCACAGGAGCGGTGAGCCTCCCCCCTTCGCTTCCGTTGGGGGAGAGACTGCTGCCCCAGCGAGGGGAAGCGCCGCCAGCCCTTCCCGTCACCCATAGGCGAAGAGCGGGAGAGAGGAGCACGCACACTCGCGTGCAGCGAAGCATACACGACTGTCACGCAGAGATTATGGCCACATGATCTGCGCCTTTGTGAACTTTTTTTCCGTTGTGGCGGCCGCTGCCGCTCTTCCACACCCCACCGTGTCCTCAGGACTTCCTGATTGTGGGCCCCCCTTTTACGTATCGCTTGACGCACCCCAGTTTTCTGTGCCCAACAGGTGAGCGGACGGAGACCGTGGGTGGAAGGGCGAGCGTTGACTGTTCCATTGCAGCCTCCTCTTCTCGCACCCCGCCGCGTGGGCCAGCAGCGCAGGCATTCACCAGGGAACACAAAGAACGGCGCCCGTCGGACCCACCGGCCCCCGTATGATAGCCAACAGGGCCTCTCATGACTGATCCGCCTACCCTTCGCCAAACAAAAAAAAGGACCATACTGGTTGCTCGACTAGACACCTCTCTTCTTGTCCGTCTGGCGAGTGGTGCGCTCACCGAGGTAGTGCACAACGTCCGCGTAGGTGAGCAGCTCGTGCTTGAGCAGGTGCTCAGCCAGCTTCTTCATCTCGTCCTTGTGCTTGGTCAGGAGAGCCAGCGTGTCAGCGTAGACCTCGTCGACCAGCGCCTTCGCGCGACGGTCGATATCGTTCGCTTTTTCGACGCCAAACGGCCTCACCAGGCGAGTGCTGCTGCTGCCAGGCGGCGGGTATACGGAGCCGGGGGCAAAGGAGGAGGCGTGCTGGTACGCCATCCGCGCCACCTTGCGGAGGTCATCGGAGGCGCCGGTGGACAGGTGGTTGAAGAAGATGTGCTCTGCGGCTCGCCCGCCAAGCGTCACGCTAATCGAGTCCCGAATCTCCTTCGCGGTGCGCGTGAAGTTCTCGTTGGGCAGATACTGCGCATAACCCAGCGCCGATCCGCCGCGTGGGACGATGGACACCTTCATCAGCGGATCGGCGCGGTGGAGGAACCAGCCAGCCACGGCGTGGCCCGCTTCATGGTGCGCAACGACGTTCTTCTCGAAATCTGAAAGCACACGGCTGCGGTGCTCGATGCCCGCGAGCACGCGGTCAATGGAGCGCTCCAGATGACTGAGGTGCACATGGTCAGCCCCCTCCCGCGCGGCAAGGATGGCGCCCTCGTTGCAGACATTCGCGATGTCGGCACCGACAAAGCCGGGGCAGAGGTTGCTCATGCGCTGCGCGTAGACGTCGATGATCGCCCGCTCCCTTTCAGACTTGCTCATGAGAAGGGAGTGAAAGTCGAAGTCGTGGGCGCTGTCGATATGGCGGCCCAGATCGGATGGGGCTCCCGTGGCTTCGGTCGGCACTGCCCCGTCAACGCTGCCTCTCTGCTTTCCGGCCGCCGCCACCTCGTGCTCGGTCGCTTCTGCAGTCACATGCGACAGAACGAGGCTCTTCTCCGTGGAAGTCGTCGACCCAACCAGCGGCGCTGCAGAGGTGCTGGCACCGGCAGCTGCGTTCGTCGCTGTCGCAGGGTTGCCGTGCGCGTCATCTGGGGTGAGCTTTAGTTTACTGAGGTGAACCTTAAAGATGTCGACGCGCTCGGAGATGACCGGGGTATCGACGTGGATGATGCGGTCAAACCGACCCGGGCGAATTAGGGCCGGGTCCAGCGCTTCCTGCGCCACGTTGCTGGAGGCCAGCACCATCACATCGCCGCGTCGCCCGGTGCTGAAGCCGTCCAGCTGCGTGAGCAGCTCGTTCAGCGTCTGCTCCTGCTCCTGCTTCTCTCCGTGGCCTGCTCCTTGCCGCTTCAGGCCGATCGCGTCGATTTCGTCAATGTAAACAATGCAGCGCTGCTTGCGCGCCTCCTTGAACAGCTGCCGCACCCGAAGCGCGCCCATGCCGACGTAGAGCTCAACAAAGTCAGAGCCGATCGCCGGGATAAAGCCAACCCCGCTCTCCCCCGCCACTGCTTTTGCGAGCAGCGTCTTGCCTGTGCCGGGAGGCCCGAGCAGGATGGCGCCGGTCGGTATCTTGGCACCGAGCTTTGTGAACCGCTCTGGGTGACGCAGGAACTCCACGATCTCGGTGATCTCCTTCTTTGGCTCCTTCATCCCGGCAATGTCGCGGAAGCGCGTGCCCGACGCCGTCTCGACACGGAAGACCATCTCCTTTGCCTTCGTCTTCCCCTTCGCTGCCTCCACCGCATAGCTCATCGACTTGCCGATGTACTGCGAGAGGAACATGACGAAAACGGGGAAGAAGATGAAGGGGACAACCCAGGCAAATGTGCCCACTCCCATTAGTGCCGTCTCGGCGAAGGGGCGACCCTTCATGGTCACCTGAAGCTCCGCGGGCTTGTCGGCGGCCTTGAGTAGCTCGCTGCCCTGATCCTGCTTCTCCTCACCGTCAGCACTCTTCTTGTCGCCTTGCTGCTGCTGCTGCCGCGCCTTCACCGCCAGCTCCTGGGCGACACGGTAGTTGTCCGTCAGCTCGTCCATATGGCGCTGCGTGTCGTGGTCGCTCACGAGTCCCAAATACACCTTGGCGTCGTCCGTGTACACCTGCAAAAAGTTGTTGTACAGCACCGCCTCTCTGATTTCGCCAGCGCGTTTGTTCAGCGAGGCCCAGCCCACGTGCGTGCCGCTCGGCCGCGCCAGCTGATACAGAACCACCGTGATGGCAGTCATGATGAGGATAAAAAGACAGGTGCGCGGCACAATCCAGTCCTCCGGCTTGTCCTCCCCTTCCTCCGCCGCCCCTTCTTCCTCGCCTTTGCCGGTGTCTCCGCCGCTGCGGCCGCTGCCACTGTTGCCGTTGCCTTTGCTCAGGAGGACACCTTTCAGACGACGCGTCGCGTTGGAGACGCTGCCTGTCGGTCGCTGGCGAAGGGTGTGGAGGATAGCGCCGAGCTTCTGTCTGCCCTCCGCGCTGACAGAGACGTCTTCAGGGCGAGAGGACCCGCCTAGATAGCGGTGCAGATAATTCTCATAGGAAAGGCGGCGAATCGCTGCCATTACGACTGAGAGTGCACATGACGTGCTTCCGGCCTGCTCCTGTGGCGTTCCGGTGATCGACCCGCGTGTATAGCGGGACTGAAGGGCGGCCGAGAAGTAGCTCGGTGCCATGGCTGCCACAGACTGCATTGCCACCCATCGCTGCGCCCACCCGCTATGCGGGGCAGAAATCGCCCGAGGACCGGCTGATGGACTGGGTGCCGCAAAGGCGGAGGGGGAAGAGCCGACTGAAAAGCGAGACATAGATCGTGCAGCGTTGCAGAACGCAGACGGCTGTTGCACGGCGTGCAAACTGACGCCAACGACCGCTGCAGGACCTCGAGAGCGACGTGAGAACATCGGGGCAGAGCCAATCGAGCGAAAGGGGAGATGCTCACAAGAGCACGAGCAACCACGGGCGAGAAGGCAGGACGTGCGCGCCGCGGCCCCCCTCCCTCTCAAAGAATATGCAAAGGATAGAAGATGGCAATGGAGCAGAGTTGGCGGCTGCCCTCCAACGATGAACGCGGGCAGTGCCTGCAACGTTTGGTCGAAGCAGCAGCGCGTCCGTGGACGTTGGGCGAGACACGCACTCACCAGCAGGGCTTTTGTTTTACTTCTTGGGGAAAGCGCCACCGAATGGGCTGTGGCGCACAAACGAGCGAGGTGGCGGCGGTGGCGGAAGGAGGGGAGGAGGAGAGGAGACGGTGGATACGTCAGGGTGGTGGAGAAACGTCAATGGCGAGGCTGCGCCACCTGCCCTCCCCTCCCCATCCCGGTCTCATGTGTGCGAGAGTCAGGGAGAGCGATGGCGGTGCGGAGGGGAAGCGTGTCTGTCTGGGTGTCGCTGTCCCTCCGCTGGCGATTCCCGATCCCCAAAAATAAGAGGACAGGAGAGGGGGCAAGGTGCGGCTTATGCATACAATTCGTGTCGTCATGCTGGCAATGTAGTCGTGCGGCTGACTTGCACGCTCATGACAGCTCACCAATGCACCACGTCACGTGCACACACGCAGCGTTTGTGCGTGCGTGTGTGTGTGTGTGTGCTGCTTCTCTGCAAGGGGCACAATTCAACAACAAAAAGAAGTAAAGGCGTCTCCTCTTTCCTTTGCAGTAGGGTGTCGCACCTGGGAGCGCATGGCACCCATCACGCAGCCCCCCGCTTTGCAGCAAGCGAGCATGAGGGATGGCCCGGGGCGCTGCATCGCCCTTCTGCCACGCGCTCGGGGATTCGGTGGGCGATGACGTGAGCCACACATGCAGCGGTTTGTGCGCTTTGAGCAGAAATATCGTCGACACTGTAAAAGAAAAGCCCTTTTGCCCGCCCATTCCACCGGAGACACATCCGCTGATGTGCACGAGCAGGCAACCACAGCTCACCCGACCCTCTCTACGAGTGCGCCTGATTCCTGGGTACCCCAAGGACAGGCCGCGTGTCACTGGAAGCCTCGGCGCATGCGAAAAGGCGTCCTCAAGACGGTCCGTCAGAGCCTAGGTGGTGCACTGGTGTCTGCCGGGCGGTTGGCGGGGGATGGCCTTGGTGCATGCCAGGGAGCCCACGAAGGCGGCAAGCCAACATCACCGGAGGATCCTCGCAGGATCTGCGCCCTGACGGTAATGCCATCCTTCGCCTTCTGTCGCTTCCACCGGAGGCACTCCACAGAGCGGTACGGTGGACCTTCACATCGCAAGATCGTAGCATCGAGGATGTAACGCAAGGCGCTGCCCTCATCCGCTCAGCATCTGAGCCGCATCAGGCTACCGTGTCGATGCAGTCATCGACCTCGTGGTGGCGCTGCAGCTGCGCGTTGGCCACTTCTTCCTGGAGCGTGTCAGTGGTACGCTTCACGGGCCCAAGGCGGTGTGTTATCTTCGTGAGCGGCGTAGCACGCTTGCACGCTCTGCGCCGGCCGAGTCTGGATGAGGTGGACGAGCGACACAGAGTCATCCGTGCAGCTGCTCATAGGTGGTGTTTCCCATCGAGCATGCGCGCCTGCCATGGGCGCAGTGCAGTCGACTCCACCATCACGCGTTCAGCCACATCGACCCCAAGAGACATTGCAGACCTGACGAGGGGATGGCAGAAGCGCTGAACGCCCCACAGCAGCTGCGCGAAACGCCAGCTCATGCCCTTCGCTTCTCGTGCCCACGCACCTTAACGCGCTTCTGCTCCATCCGCCAGCGCTCCGTCCTCAGAGTTGCCTGGTGCGCTTCCAGGTTAAACCTCTTCTTTCCCGCTTATTGGTTGGCGCACCGCCTCCGCTGCTTGTGCGATGTTCACATGCCCCGCCATCGCCCCGGCGACGATGGCGACGGGGGGCAGATGTGGCGCAAGAAATTCTGAACTTCGCGCTAGTCACGGCCTCCGCGCCGCCTGCTGAGACTGAGCGCCACGCGGTCTATGCGCTGCTCCATCAATGCCAACATCATGTAGTCCGCTTAGCGGGTAGGGTGCTTACAGGAGCTGAGGTGCATTCCGCCGGTCACGACAAGGTGCCCATGAGAGTTTGAGGCGACGGTTGACGTGGCGGTACAGAAGCTAGAAGCAGCAGTGGAATGGTAAGACGGAGGTGGTCCCCTTTGCCTGTGCCCCGGTGGCGCTCTTGACGACTGTCCCGATGAGCATCAATAAATGCCGCATTGCAGCTCATCGCCTTCTCGACTAGTCGCCAGACACGCAGTGACGACTAAGATGACTGCGTTGTGATGGCTGCGGACGTGCACTATTCCACCGCTCTCCCGTCAGGATTGCGGATACGACACCAGTCACGGTGGTAATACGGGAGAGACAGAGTGGACCACTCCAACGGCAAGATGGACTACAGGCGGATCCCTGCCAGTGACTGCATCGGCGAAGGTTCGAAGCACCTCCTCGGCGCCTTCATGTCCCCCCCCTCCTTCCCACGAGTGCACCGTGAGCGCCGTTGTTCCCTCGTCGCTGCCTTGGTTCCTCTGCAGCGCCTGCTGCCATTGCCCACGACATTCGCCCTTCTCTTACCCTGCCCCCTACTCCCTGAGAGCCCCTCCGCGTTCACCTAGGCGGCCTTCAGACGCTTTCTGCACTAGTCAGTGTACTGCCAGAGGGCTTGGGTTGGCACAGTCACTTAGGAAGCGACCCGAGCTGTGGGGAGGCCCTCTGCTCACCATTCTCGCCTCATTCTCAGGGCCGAATCATCAGCTTTGCCGCTTCTGCTGGGCTCCTCATCTTTTTTTTGTGGGCGGGGGAGAGGGCAAGCGGGCTCATGGGCATCTTCTTCTCAACCTTTCAGGAGGTCGACATGGTGCCACGGGAAGCGCTCCACCTTGTGCGCTACGGTTAGCATGGCCCGCTACCTGGGGCTGACCGAAGTCACGAGCCGCTCGGACCCAACAGGCTCAGCCGCTCCCTCACGTGTGGTCCGTGAGAAGCGGTAAGAGATGAAGGACCGACCGTTGTGTGACGCTCTCAAGAAGGCGTCTTTCGAGCTGGAGGGGATAGGGGCCACCTCTCGACATCAGCGAGAGTGCTTCCCAATCCTCCAGCTGTGCTGCTCGGCAGGATCGCGTCCGTGCCAATGATATGCTCTCCAGCGCACAAAAAAATGTCCTGACGTCAGCCAAGCGCCCCAGGATAGGGAAGGGGGCATTGCTAAGGAGTCCTCAGCCTTTGCACACACTCCTCAAGACACCATGCATGATGCACTTAACGCCATGGCAAAGGCTGCGTGGTGCGCTCTGAGCGTACTGAACATCACGGAGCTGCAGAGCTGGTGCGAGAGTGAGAGGATATTGTGGCAGAGGGACACGCGGCAGGCGGGGGTATGCTGACACTCGCCCCAGCAGAGATGGCTGTACGTGGGGAAGAGGTCAATTCCACAGAAGTCGAGAGAGACATCCGCACACCAAGAGTGTGTGTGTGTGTGACAGAGACAGATCTATGAGCTTCTGTGGCGTATGACAGAGAGGCATGTGTGGGCGACAAGGAGGCGGCATATCAGTTCAAGTCGCTGCGAAAGAGCGTGGGGTGTGAGCGTGTGACATTTTATCGTCAGCGGGATGCCCTTTGAAGGGGGAGTCATAATGAAGAACGGCGAGGGCACCTCAGAGCACCGCCACTAACGTCGTGCCAACCTCAGGTGCTTCCTATTGCGTGCGCGCTCAGTCGATATCCTTTTTTTTGTCTGTTTGCTTATTCTGTTGGTATCGCCTCGTGAGCGGCCTGTGCGTGCACATGAGAGTACACGGGAGCCGTCATGCCACAGACAAATGCCGAATAGTTTACATTGGCGCGCACAGAGAGGAGGAGGAGGGGAGGGGGCGTGAGAGAGAGACACCGATTGACTTGAGTAAACACCCAAGGAGCAAAGAGAAGGGGACTGCGGCAGTGAGGTGCGGGCTCACGCCGTCGCTGTTTCAGGCGCAAAGGCCGCGACGAGCAAAAAAAAAACAAATATCCTTGCCACACTTCCGTCACCAGAGGCGCATGGCCCCTACCCAACTCAACGAGCAGCCTGTCACTTACCGCAGCGTCAGAGGCGATGCGTCGGCGTTCGCGGGACTATCGAGTCAGACTCACCCTCGGGCGCTGGGCAGAGATGCAAAGGCACCGCGAAGAACGAAAGAGAGTAAAGGGAAAGGGGAAGGGAGAGGCACCGTCACCTTCGCAGGGCGGCACCGTCGAGGATGGAGTAGACACACACCCGCGCATACGCAGAGTGAAAAGGGGGCATGGCATAGAGACCTCCATTCGGGGGGGCGCACATGCGACAACGCAACGGTATGGAGACGGGGTAGAAAGAAGAGGGGAGGAAAGGGGAAAGGCAGGTGTCCATGAGCGAAGGAATCACAACAGAGACAGTGGCCCGCTGGGAACACCAGAGCCGTGCGAAGAGCGACTGTGATGGGTCCACGGAGTGTGTGTGTGTGTAGGGGGGGGAAGCGGAACGGTGGCAGAGGCCGCAGACAGTCACTCCCCACGGCGTGCTCGCGCCCCGCCGCTTTTGATAGAATTTGAAAAAAAAGAATCGCTGCAATTTGCCGTCACAGCCGTTGGCGTCGGGCAGGCATGCGCGGCCCTCAGCATCCGCACAAGGGAGGCAGCCCCATACAGAAATAACCGTACCTCAGTCCGAGGACAGTTCCGCGAGCAGCGTATCGTCGTTTGGTCGGAACAACCTGCGCGGAGTCGGAGCGGAGAAGCGAAAGAGCAGAGAGGAGAACACACACAGACAGAGAGAGTGCACACGAAGGCGGAGGAAGTGTCTCTGCCTTGCAGACGACGATACACACGCACACGCGCACGCACGGATGTAACGACACGAAGAGAAGAGAGGGAGGGAGGTGTACTAGTGCGGCATTTACACGCTCACCACAGCTTAGTTGTACAGGCCGTCATGCGTGTCGTGTGTGCTTGCGTAGGGGGGACCAACTCTGGCATGGAGAAGAGACGGTTGTGATAGGTTGGACTCAAAGAGAGAGAGGGAGCGGCATAGCGAAAGACAGAGCGCCACAGATAGAGGAAAGGGAGCCCCTGAGTGCCTTAAAGGGGCCGTCGGAGAGTGTGGTGTGCGTGTGTGATAGCGCCGACGACGAGCACAAAGCCTTCATGATTTCACCCATGCGGCCCTCAAATCCGACAGGAGATCGTTCGTTCCTTCCACCCTCCCTCCCTCCCTCCCCCCTCACGACGCCGCCCATTCCCATCAGACCCCACCATCAGACGGACCCTCTTCGCTTCGCAAAGAATAGCACCAAAGGAAAATAAAATGGAGAGAGAGAGCTCCGAAGGACGCACCGGGGAGGGGCCCTCAGAGGGAGAGATCCGATAGACCTTGTGCGCTGTGAGGCGATGCAGGCAGTGCCGCACCACACACGCTCAGCCACGAAACGCGTGCGTTTGTGCACACTACTGAGCTCGGCATGTGTGGCGCAGCAGAAAGTCGTAAGAGTTCAGCGTGAAGGTGCGGTGCAGCATCCCAAGGGCGAGTGACACAGCAGGCAAAGATGCTCAAAGAAAAAAAAAGATGAGCGTAGCGTGGCGGCTCAACGCAACACGCGAAGTTATCAATGCCTTATTAGCCCTGTATTTGCAGAGCAGAGTCACGTGATTGCTGCTTAGCGGTAGAGAAGGCGAAAAAAAAAACATGTTCTCAGAGCTCTTAGCGCCTGGGACGACACATGGGCAAGAGAGACGAGCGGGTTGTACACGGCTACGAGTTCATAGCGCGTTCCGTAAGCCCCTGCTTCCCTTTTCGCTTCGCACCTGCTTGACGTCTGCGCTTCCATCGTTGCTGTTGTGCGCGACGTTCACCCCAGGTAGTGTCGGCTTCAAGGCGGAGTGGGGAGTGGGCACTGTCTGGAGTGGTGGCCGATGCCAGGGAATCTCCTCCAACTCTGTATCACTCAGAGTCTTCTCGCTGGGTGAAGAAGGGGCTTGAACCGGGAGCGACCCCGGCTCTTTCCACTCATGAAACGTTCGTGGTGCAAGGCGAGCAGCTTTGACATTAGGTGTGGTGATGCTTGTAAGACTCGTGTCGAAGCCGCAGTAGAGGTTAGGGTACCACGCCGCCTCCCACACGTTATAGTTATCATTGAAGGTGAGGTAGGAGACCTCAGACGGGTGCGAAGACAACTCGAATGCCGGTCTTTCCGTCAATGCCGTTGGCGCGCCTCTGGGCGAGTGCATCGGTGACGCACTGCCCTCCATTATGTCTCTTTCGCCGCAATGACAGGCAGAGGGGTATATAGCGGGCGAGCTCAGAGATAACTAAGCGTATGCGTTAGGTCAGATGCAGCCACGTGCAGACGACGGCGCTTCTTATCCGGCGCGTGGCTGATGAAGAGATAGCAGACAGTACTGCGCGGTTGGGCGCTCGCATAGATGCGCTTGAGCGAAACGAGGCCGGCGAAGATGCCGAAGAAGAGCCGTATAGCACCAAAGAAGGGTATGCCTTCCGCGTTGTTACGTGCGTAAGGCACCCACAGAGCCGCCGCAACCGACAAACATAACGCGAAGGCCTTTTCCAGAGGACGGCGGACCCGACTGGCGCACTAACCGAGAATGGCCGGGGGAAAGGGGGAGAGGAAGGAATACCGGCACACGGACAGCTTGACACAGTACGCGAGAGCGCACGTGCCGGATTCACCGAGTGAAGAGAGGCGGCGTATGTGGGACGAATAGAGAGAGAGAGACGGATGGGGGTGCGCCAAAGGGTGCAGTGGGCAGCAGAGGCGTAGGAGTGATGACGTTCGGGGAGGGGAGGGGAGGGAGAGGGTAAGAGGGCATATGTTTGCAAGCTGATATAGAGCAAACGTTTGAGGGGGCGGGCGGGGGGAGGGAGGGGCTCGAAAAAGCTGCCGTTTCTCTGCGAGCGGTGGATGGGACGAGGGAAAACCGGTGTGTGTATATGTGTGCATCGTCACCGATTCATTCGTTCACGTGACGCCGTCATCACTGTGGGCAACGAGAGAGGTGGAGCCACCAAGTCGGTAACTCCGCGGAGAAGCAGCATAGCACCATGCACACCAGCACTCCGGCAAGCAACGCCTACCGAGAGCCCGCGCGGTTGAAGCTGGCATGCTGGTATATACGCTATCCAAACACCCCGGCGCATGGAAGGGGCCCGCTTAGAGGTGCGGATGATGGACTTCCAAGCAGCGGAACGTTCCCGTTGAGCGGCGCATGAGTGCGTCGATGCACAGAGGTCAAAAAAAGCGGCCCTCCTGTACGCGCCTATGCAGCGGAATGCTCGCACGCAGACCCCTGCGCACCACACAGAGAAAGACAAATACGCGATAGAATAGCATCGCAGTACTGATTCGTCAGCACGGAGGCGCAGGTACGATATATCGATGGGACAGACACACATGTGCACACACAGAGGTGGAGAGAGACAACTGCTTCCCAATACTGCGCCGCGCGTCAAAGCAGTGCGAAGAAAAAGCGTGCCGAAATGCCCGGCTCACTTTCCTCGCCACGAGCGTTCTGCAAACGCACAGATGCGCAGAAATGGGACAGGGCGTGCTTTCGGGAGAGGGGAAGGGCAACGGAAAGGAAAGGCGATACGACCGCCAAAGATGAATGATCAGAAGAAAGGCACAGAGACACATGCGCCTTACACCTGTTTACACTCGAAAAAGGCGACAGGTGCCCCATATACCGGTGGCCCTCGCGCCGTCTCGACATATCGCATCCTCTTCAGCGCGCCAGAGGAGGCAGAGAAGCCGTCGAGGCAAAGGCTTCGACCCCTCCCCTGCAGTCAACGACACACAGCGCAGCGAAAAGACAGCCGCCCTCTTTCTGAGCGCCATAAGAGACGTGACGGGAAAAGCATACCTCGGCGAAGCGTTTCTGTCGTCCGCTGAAGAAGTGAGGCGCCGCCAACGCTGCCCGCCGCACAGCATGTCTCTTTCGCATTCCCAAGAAATGACGCCACGTTTTCGGCACGCTACAGTTTCGACAGCTGTTTCCACCAAATAGCAGCCAGCAGCCTCGCACCCGCATGCCTATCGACACGCTGCAAAAAAAGAAAGCGGTGATGCACTAGATAGGATGTGGCGATGGAGGAGAAGGCGAGGGCGAGGTAGACGCCAACGGCGCGGTTCATGCATCGGCGCGCACCGATGCAGTAGCCCAGCGTCAACGGCGACGCCTCGCGCTCGTAGGTGAGGTACCACGCACACCAGTAGCACAGCACAAAGCCCACGCTGCCGCCGAGGTAGCAGAAGCTGTAGTGCATGCCGATGTCCCGGTCGAAGATGGTGCCCAGCACGTAGAAGGTGGCGCTCGTGCTCGTGCCGTAGAAAAAGGCACCGAGAATGTAAGCCAGGATGAGCACCTTCTCGCCGGGCAGCGCGATCCAGAAGAGCATGCCGACGAACAGCCCGACCGAGGCGACGGGGTAGATGAGCGTGGGGACGACAACGGCGCCGGCGCGCTCGCGCAGCAGCTGCAGCACGCGCTCATACACGCCGAGCAAGACGCGGCCGCCCGCCACGGACACGCCGGCTATGGGGGCGCAGTGCGGGGGCGTTTTACAAGCGCGACATCTAGGCCCACACTCACACCGCGCAGAATGGACAGAGGATGGCCGAAGGATGTAGTGACGGTGCTGCTAAAGAAGCCGGCGCAGCAGCCCTGCGCTCCACAGCTGAAGGTGGTGCAGTATTGAGGGCGGCCGGGGGGGACGGCGATAGGGGGGCAGACGCGGCACTACTGCAGGGTTAACGTGAGATGCAGGTGGGTGTATGCGACACAGATATGCACCCCGCCCAAAGCCGTGTGGGCTGGGGAGGGGGAGCTGAGCTAAAACCAATCAGTGAGAGAGATATGGGGAGGAGGTGAGCGGTGGAACGGGTGGGGGGGTGCCGGAAGTTGTGCGCGATCAGCATACGATCCGCCATGTTTGGCTGGAGGAGGGGGGGCTGTGCAGTTCCGCAACTCTTTCCCCTCTCCGTTGCTCTCTCTGTGGTGGTGCACTTGGTATGTCCAGGGGATGCGTGGGCCCCACAGGGACGCGCGAACAAGAGGCGTCGTGATCGCAGAGCGCGCCCTCCTTTAGAGGCGATATGCCCCACGCGGATGGATGGCGCTTTACGCGGGTACGGGACACTGTATAAGGGAAAGGAGGAGGAGATGGAGGGGAAACAAAAAGCTTAGGTCGCCAGTTCGAGCGTGGCTGTACGCGCATTCCCACCGTGCACGTCGTGACAGCGGTGCTGTTGGTGGTGGTGGTGGTGTGTGCCTGTGGGTAGGGGAGTGGGGGGGGGAAGGGTAAGGAGGGGACGACAGCAGAGCCGCAGTGCTCCATGACACATGCACGGAGAGCGGAAGAGAGACGGCGGCGGCGATGCCACAGATAAAAAATGACACGCGGAGAGAGAGAGAAGGGGAGTCAGCGTCAGCGTAAAAAGAGGCACCAACAGCACTATGGCGAGAGGCACACACACACACAGAGGAGAGGAGAGACGTTATCTGTCACAGAGCCGTCGCCAAACGACCGCTTTTCTTTTCCTTTTCTACAGAAAAAAAAAGCGATCCACGACGTCACCGACGGGACGGCATCCGCCGTTACCCACGTGTCAGTGGGCCAATGCTCCTGGCAGGAGAACAAGGAAGAGAGGGAGAGGGAGGTGCCAATGAAATCTGCGAGAGTGGGGGGCAGAGTGACAGGCAGAAGGAGTCCTTTACGCCACATACAAAAAGGTTACCATACAAACGCCGATCGCGTCCTCGTAAAGGCTCACACTCGGCTTCTCAGAGAACAGGGCCTCTCGATGCAATCTCCTCTGCCATACTTGTCACCAAACCACTCTGCTGCGTGGTGAATTCGTCTGCCCCCTCCCCCACGCACCCCGCGTCACGTTCAGTCACCGCAGTCGTCCATACTCTGAGCGCGGACCTCATCTACGCAGCTGCAATAAATAATATAAAGAACAAAAGAAAGGAGAAAAAAAACGGTGCGCCGGGGGCTGCAGCGCGCAATACCGGAACCGGTCGATTAATCTATCACACACACACACACGCGTGTACGTAGAGGGGGGGTGCCTTCTACTAGGGCATTGTTGACGAAACAAAACGTGCCCCTTCGGCACTCTTCCTCATGAGCGGAAGGAACATCGCGTACCACAGGCCAGCAGCTGTGTACAAATGCTCGCATGTCGTGTGGTCGCTTGCGCGTGCATTCCGTTTCAGAGAGAGTGTACCGTCCTGTTGTTATGCTCCCGTTGTCGAGCCACAGGACGATTTCATGGCGGTGCGCTCGTGCGGCCGCACGCGCCCACCTTCGCTCGTAGAGAGACTGGAGAGATGAGGGGAGAGCCGCGCAGATGTGTGTGCGTGTCCGTGTGTTTTTCCTCATTAACCCACCGACACGCTGGATTTGCACCCACCTGCCCTCCTCCGCCGAGGAAACGCAGCAAAGCGGCACACGAAGTGGAAAGCGAGCGAGCGAGTCTCTGGATGTGCGTGTGTGGGAGTTGAAGAGACAGGAAGAGCGGCACAGCGGTGATAAACAAAAAAATAAGCACTCCACTTTTCCGTCATCCAAAACAGAAACGGCCATACAGGCGCGTGAAAACGCACCGCCGCGTAGACAACATGATGACCGAGTTGGAGCGACTCGGCCACCGATAGGAAACCAAAAGACACGCTGCAAGTGATAACATAATACATTAAGAAACGGAAGAAAAGCGTCCCTCCTGTGACCGGTTTGAGGCTGTACTCGATGGGATCATTGCACATTTTAAATGGATATGAAATAAACGAGAGGGGAGGGGATTCGGTGAACATCCACCGTAACTTCACCACCACCACCGTCACCCCTCCTCTTCCTCCTCCGTTCCACTAGCACTCCTTCGCATCTCGCCTCCACAAGATGAGCTCCACACCCACGCATGTTATCGGAGAAAGCTCCCCTCCCGAAAAAAAACAGAAATGCACACACACACACACAAAGAGAAATAGGAAATAGCACGAAAAGCGAAACAGCCATCGACACAAAGCGGGTGAGTGTATGCCCTCGACCACTGCTGATGGCATCGATGCAATACCCGCCGAGCATGACGATTTTTTTTTGCTGTTGTGAGGATCTCGCCGTCAGGCCGCTATGAACAGTTGAGAATATGACACAGAGAATGGGTGCCGCAGGGTCCGCAAGATACCTCTCAAAGGGCGACGAGGACAAGTCAAGGTTTGGTACAAGCAGAGAGGCGCATGCGTCGAGATCATGAGGCACACCCATTCGTGCGAGCAATATAGCCTGGACCGAAGCAATCGAGGATGTGAGCAGCCGACCTTTGCATTGCCCGATGGGCTACAGGATAACTCTGTGCAGAAGAAGACCTCCCTTCTCGGACTCCCCTCCTCGAGCACTATCTGGAGCCAACGAACGAGAAGAAAACGATGTGGAGGCAAGGAAGCGAAAGGACATCTGAGAGCACAGCACACTCCCCCTTCTCACTTACCACTAAGAACGCCTCGGTCAAGAGGGCAGTCGCCCCCCCTCTTCACTTTCAGAAGAAAACGCCAACCACCGCCAGGCGCCGCCCGCACACCGGCTGGTTACGCAGCAGCGCTCATCGCCGAATCGGACATCATTCCTCCTGCGCCTGTGTCCTCTCTTTCATGCACAGCTCAGCTTCGTCAGCCCAAGTCTTGCGACTCCTCGTCGCCTCGTCGCCGCCTTTGCAGCATCCGCACGCCACCAGCGCCTGCTTTATCCGCGGAACAATAACGCGACGCTGTGCCAGCTTCCCACGCACCAGCTTCGAGTAGCGGTGATGCACTAGATAGGATGTGGCGATGGAGGAGAAGGCGAGGGCGAGGTAGACGCCAACGGCGCGGTTCATGCATCGGCGCGCACCGATGCAGTAGCCCAGCGTCAACGGCGACGCCTCGCGCTCGTAGGTGAGGTACCACGCACACCAGTAGCACAGCACAAAGCCCACGCTGCCGCCGAGGTAGCAGAAGCTGTAGTGCATGCCGATGTCCCGGTCGAAGATGGTGCCCAGCACGTAGAAGGTGGCGCTCGTGCTCGTGCCGTAGAAAAAGGCACCGAGAATGTAAGCCAGGATGAGCACCTTCTCGCCGGGCAGCGCGATCCAGAAGAGCATGCCGACGAACAGCCCGACTGAGGCGACGGGGTAGATGAGCGTGGGGACGACAACGGCGCCGGCGCGCTCGCGCAGCAGCTGCAGCACGCGCTCATACACGCCGAGCAAGACGCGGCCGCCCGCCACGGAGACGCCGGTTATGGCGGCAAAGAGGACGTAGTGCTTCGGCTCCATGGCGCCGTAGCGTGCCTTCACCATAACCTGTATATTCCAGTTGCTGGTCAAGACGAGACCAACGCCCCAGACGCAGAGCGTCGTGTAGAAAATGAGCCACAGGTCCAGGTAGGTGAGGCTCTCAAGAAACGTCGTCTGGTACACCGGGACGACGTACACCTCGCCGCACAGCGAGATCGTCTCGACGCGTGGGTTGGTGTATGTCGACGGAGCTGCACGGCGGAGCTCAACGTGGCCAGGATCAGTGCAAGCGGCAGCGGTGCCGACGACTGAGGCCTGCAGGCTGTTGTAGTCACCTTCCAGGCGCACAGTAAAGGAGCTCTCCACATCGGTTTCCTCTGAGCCGGAGCGACAGTTGCCGTGCGTGGCGTCCGTGGAGTGCCTCGACACGTGTCGCACTGCTGTGCCCAGGGGGTTACTGTCCCGAGAGGGTGGTGGCTCTTCACTGGAGTCGCTTTCCCCATCCTCCATGTAGACTGTGATCAGTGGCCGTTGCGGTCCCGAGAGCTCGTAGAGTGGGAGTCCGAGGGACTCCGACAGGAGGCCTCCTCGGTGATGAGACGGTTTCGCGGAGGGAGCGCTCACCGGATCAAGAGGCACCATTACATCGATGGGGGAGCTGATCTCATTATTTACATCCGCATTGCTCTCGTCGTCTGTGTGCAGTGGCGGTCGCGCAGGCTTCTGGGTACCGGTTCCAGATGCCAATGCGCCGCTGTCTGAGTTACCGGTAGACTCCTCGACCGCCAACACTACGAGACTCGCTGGTTGGCCGCCGTTCGCAGCTTTATCAAGGTTGGGGCACGGCCACCCGCCGTTTTCGTCCAGCTTTGTATTGTCGGGGCGCTGCGCCTGGCGTTCTTGGAGGTGCTGCACCCGATAGCGCTCTTCTTGCATGTCGCGCAGCGCGTCCTCCTTCGCCTTCGCCTCCTCGATCACCTGCTTGTCTTGCTCTGAGAGCCCATCAATGCTGTTCAGCGGCACCACGAGCACAAGGATCAGCAGCACCAGCACAATCGCGCCGATCGCAATGCCACGCAGCGTGCCGGGCGTCATGTCGCTGGCAAAGTACGCCACACACACGGTCTGTATGGTCAGGTACAGGTTCAGAAGAATGAGGATGACCGTCAGGAAGGCGTAGCGCCGCTTCGGCACCAGCTGTGACATATAGCGGTTACGGATGAGGTAGGCGCGCAGCTGCTGCCGCGGTGTGATGCGGCGCTGCTGCCATCGGTTCACCACGTACGGCGCGTCCTCCAGGTACCACACGCCGCCGGCGCCGGCGGCCAGCGTCACCGCGAACATGAACCACATGAGGCTCTCGAAGTTCTCCTTGAAGAAGCCGCGAAAAAGGCACGCGAAGACGGAGGCGCCAAGCCCGGAGAACGTCTGCAGCAGCCCAGTCGGCTGCCCACGGTCGCGCGGCATGTGCGTCAGCACCGCAGGCAGTACGGCCACACTGAGCGCGTAGCAGCCCCAACACATCAGGGCATAGAAGACGGCGCAGTTGAACACTGTGTGCGGGATGTGGCCGGCAAAGGTGAGGGCAAAGAGTAGGTGGCCAACTGCCGCGATGATGCTGCCGAGCGCCACCACCACGCGTGGCCCGAACCAGTCGTACAACGCGCCGAACGGGAGCGTGAACAAGCCGACCGAGACACCGCTGAGATAGATGATGGCCATCTCGCGTACGGTGAACTGGTACGCCTGCTGAAGGTAGAGTACGCCAAAAATAGCATGAGTTCCCTGCGTGGAGCTGCTGATGAAGAGAACAACACCGGTGAAGAGAATGCGGAAGCGTCGCAGATTGTTGATCCGCTTTGGATAGATGAGAAGGGCGCCGCTGGCGGGATCGTGCACCGTCTTCTTCCTGCCATCGCGATGCGGAGGCGCTTTGCCACCGCTGGCTGCATGCCCCTCAGGATGATCGATGGGCTTGTGGGAGCTCGTGAATGCGTCCCCGTCCCCTCCTGATGTCGCTCTATCGCGATCAGCCAGGGGAATGATGTCCGGTGGATAAAGGGGGGATCGCGGAGCAAAGAGCTCCTCGGGGGTTGCACCGGGGTGCTCCTGCAACGAAATGAAGGACAGCTCGTACTGCTGCGACGCGGTGCGGTTGTTGCCCGATCGTTTGTCGCGCTCAGCCCCCGATATCGCGAAGGAAACGCGGAGAGAGCGCCTGGACGGTGCACGCGGGGACGTCACACTGGCGTCCCCTACTGCCGTGGAAGGCGTGGGAAAGGGTTCGTGTGGCATGGCGCGTTTACTTGGAAGGGTGAGGAGGGGTGAAAGCGATGTCTACAGACGGCGGACAAACTCCGGGGAGGCGCCGCGGTGGGCCGATTGCCAAAGGTTCGGCGACAGTGGTGGCCCTTCCGAGTCGTTAACTCGCCGACTGTTGGGAAAAGAATGGCTTAGTTGTGTCCTGCGTAGCCGCAGACGATTCCCATCGGCATTCGAACAAACCTCACGCAAAAAAAAACACCGGGTAGGGGCTGTCGAGGAGAGACGTCGAGAGAGGTGATCGCATGCAGGCGGCGTCACACGCGCTCAAACATGCCCCCACCCCCACACACACGACACGCCAGCGAAGCAAAGAGTTGGAGAAGAAGCGGAGACGACGACGAAAAGTGACGGAGACACGACATGTGAGGAAAGGGCGACGCGCTTTCCGGCCCGCTGTTCTTCTATGGCCGCCTACGGGCGATGCCTTCTCGCCTCTTGCAGCACAGCGCACTATTCGCGAGCGCGGCGACGCCGGGAAGAGGTCAGCGACGCGGCACTTCTGCTTTCCTCTCATAACAGGAAAACGGGGCATATCCTGCTGCGCCGATTTGGCTGGTGTGGTGCATCACAAGACCCTTCCAGTTCGTCCACGTTGGAAAGACTTTCTCCCTACGCCATTTCCGCTTCGGTGAGACGCAGGCGTATAGGGCTGCGCCACCACCGCATGCACTCAGGTGTCCTTGTCCCCGGCCATGCCGTGAGACTCGTACACGAAAGCAAACACACAAATCTGAAAAAAAAAAAGAAGGCCTAATCGAGAGGGATAAACTCCTCCGCCTTCATGCAGTGGCAGGTGCTCCGCGGAGCGGGGTAGAGGCAAAAAAATGAAGAGGGGGGAGGTGCGTGCGCGCGTGTAGGTGTGTGTGTGGGGGGGGTGAGTGAGAGAGAGAGAGCGAGCGAGAAGGTAAAAGAGCCCAGAGGAAACTAAGACGATCGGTACGAGAAGGGATCGCTGAGGCAGCACAAGCATCTCTCTCCCCTTCAGCCTACACGACTCGATTCCCTCTTCACGCTTGCAGACGAAACAAAAAAGACGATTTTACTTCCCTGAGCAAATATTTAAGGGCCGTGCGCGCCTCTGCGTCTATCCGAGTGTCGGCCCTGACATGTTCACCACGACTGATGCCGGGAGTAAGGGCACCTCTCGGTGTGCGGAGTGCCTCAAGGGGAGGTGGGGGGGTCCAGTAACCTCCCCTTACACACGCATTCTGTGAGAGGAAGTCCACGCGCCCCCCTCTGGCCCTGCCAGCATCGAGCCCCTTACGAAAGAGTCAGCCACATCCTTGCCCCTGACGTGGGATGCGCATATTGACTCATTAGCACGCATGCCAGCGGTGGTGCCCTGAAGGGCGCTGTCCTGAAGCAGACGGCGACAGCGAACACGTTTTCGGCATTCATGTGGCGGACAGGGCGTAGAGGCGCGACGCCAATACATCCCACCTGGCCCTCATGGCGCCATGTCGGAATGACTAAGGCTACCCTGATAGAGATGCACCACGTGGTAAGCTACAGAGCGGGCGATGAGCTGAGCTCGAGGCAGAGGCTGCTCACCCATCACTGAGTGGGCGTCTTGCTCTAGCGCGTCTTGGCCTGGCGTGTCGTGCCCATGTGATTAGGCTGGTGCAGCCGGCTCGGGGGGTGGGGGTGGAGTGGTGCTGAACATATGTGTTTCATGACAGAAAAACATAAGAACGGTAAAGGAAGAGGGAGGGAGGGAGCGCCTCTGCTGTGCCGCCAACCTCAGCCGATGCGGAAGCGCATGGTGGGGAAGGGGGGAAGGAGGAGGAGCAGAGGCACCAGAGCCCAGCAGCTTGACAAAGAGAAAAATAAAAAGAGAGAGAGAGAGCCGAGCTCAAACGCGTAGGGCGCACGTGACTCCCCCTTCTCCGTCAGCGGCTCATTTGTTCGGTCCTTTTCTCTTCTCTCCGCCACGGTGGCGAATGTCGGCAGTGCAAGCGGAATGCGGCGCCCATCGAGTCGCTCAGCGGCCGTACACGTGCTGTGCTCGCGGGAGCGTTTTCGTTTCTGTACGTAGGAGTAGGCGCCGCGAGCAAGTTGTTGACGCCGTTTGCGGCCCCCACCCTTTCAGCAACAAAGAGACGGGGGCAGATGCGGCACACTTCACAGCTTTCACGTGCGCATCCTTCTGAAAGCTGTGAAGGTGGCCGTGGAGTAGAGCAGAGGGGAAGGAAGAAAAAATGGAAAGAGCAAGCGAAGCGGCCAGAGAGGAGCTGCAACAGGAGATAATATATATATATATATGCATGCGTGTGTGTGTGTGTGCCAGTGTAAAAGACGCGTTCCGCACCTCTACGATAAAGGCGAGGTGAGCCGACGCAAAAAAAAAATCGTAACATGAGAGCGCACCGCCGCCGTGGTCCCCTTCACGTGTCACCCCCCCTCACCCCCACCACCTCTGACTTCGAGACGCACGCGCGCACGCCGCTGGAGTAGGCGGCATACGCCTTGGCTCAGTCCGGGGTGCAGCACAATGCGCCTACTAGCAGCGGTGCGTCATACAGCTGAACTGTTTCCAGGCTTCTGGTCTGTCGCGTACACGAAGGCCTACAGCTGTCGAGGCAGCGGCGGATGCAGAAGGAAGTCGAGAGGGGAGGCATATCGCGCCGTGTCACACACTAAGGGCTTATCTTGGTCGTCGCCCAGAGCGGTGGCGGAGGGCACGCTCCGCGACACCGCTGCGCAGGGAGGCTTCAAATCCTGCAGCGCGATAGGCGGAGAGGAGGTGAAGAGACACATTGTGTGTTGAGAGGAGAGACGGGCTGCAGAAGGGAGGGAGAGCGAGAGGGCGAGGTGCAATGCAGGAAGAAAGGGGCATACGGTTCCAAAGATAAGGAGCGTGCGTGTGGGGGGAGAGAGGGAGTGGGCCAGAGGGCAACGTTTCTATGCTGCAGCGTGTGGCAGCGTGAAACGCTGTGCTTGTGAAGTGCACGTGCAGGACGACTCCGATTTTATTCGCATCTACGGGCGCGAGCAGTGGGCAAGATCGATTCGGCTCACTGCTTTCTCCGCTGAAAAGGGAAAAAGAGAGAGAAGAGAGGTACGACAGAGCATTCCCGGCGTCTGCAAAGAGACGGTGCGTGTGGACAAGGGACGAGACAGGAAAGGTATCAGGTGCGCTCGGCAGCTGCGTCGCCACACGATTCGTATAGGCGGTACGAAGAAGAGCTGCAGAAGCCATGTGGAGAGAGAACGTTGCTGCACATGGGCGTATCTAGCGATGCAACGGATCTCTGCCGCCTCCCTTGGCGAGGCCTGCGGAGTCCCCCCCCGCGCCCCTCGCTCGAATGCAATGCTGCCAAGCGAATGATCGAATCGGACACGATCATCACTAACGCACAGCGCTTCGGCGTTCGGCAAAGCGGAGTTGCCATGCGCACCGGGCAAACGTAAGGAAGAAGAAGAAGCGGCATCAACACAGGCGCTTAGACGCCTGACAAGCACCGACGCTAACTTCGATAGGGGGAAAAAAGAGCTGTATGGCGCTGCTTTGAGCAAGCGTAAGGCGTCGTTATATGCTGACGCGCTGCGATCCTGAGAGAAAGTCGTCCTTCGCGATGCGAAGGATCGTGAAGTGAGCTGTTCTTTCTATGTTTCACCAGGGCACACCTCCTGATGACGCCTTCCCGTCATGGCCTCGCGCCCCACTCTGCCCTTCCGACATGCGCCTCCACTCATCTACTGCATGAGCTCATCGATGAGATTTCTCCAGCGCACGAGTGTCTCGACAAAAAGCGGCATCACATCACACAGCGCCTCCGGACTACAGTGACGCACCGGAAGAGACGTTGTGAGCACGACAACGTTGTTCTGCATCGACAGGCCGACACCGCCGCCGCAGACCTCGCGCCCTAGCAGAGAACCTTCGAGGAGCACCTCGTACAGCTTCATGCGCAGCGGCGGGTCATCTGGTAATTCCGTGAGCAGCGAGGAGTAAATGTACAGTCGCTCGGTCGCTGGGTCGTAAGTGAGTAAGATGGAGAAGTCCGCATCCGTCCCCACTACGCACGTGAGATTCTTGTCAAACTGAAGCGAGACTCGCAGCCGCTGCGCCAACATCCTCAGACTTTCCCTCGCCACTTGCAGCCCGTCCACCTCGCTAGACAAGCTCTTTCCTCGCGTTCCCGCGACTTCGTCGTGGAGCAGATGAGCTGCCGATGACTTTGCCATCACTGCCAGTTGGTTCTCCAGGTCCGCGTTGCGCGCCTCTGCTGCGTCTAGCTCCCGCTGCAACCGCTCCATCTTGCGCTCCATCTCCTGCGTGTATTTGTCGTCCAGATTGCTCCGAGACTCACGCCACATCTCCTCCGACGCGTACGACCGTCGCTGTTGCCACTGCTGCACTGCAGCAGGTGGTGCAGAGGCCGTCTCTGAGCGCTGTACGACTGCTGGATCCCGTACGTGCAGCACGCAGTCGTTCTCCAAGCCGAATTGTTCGCCAAGCATGTCGTCCTCCAGCACCAGGTTGCCGGCAAGGAGGTGATGGCTCTCTGGCACGCCGTAGGACCTGAGGTAGCGCCGAATTTTGGCCACGCTGAGCTTGCCGAGGTCGCCGCGAATGACCATCTTAAACTTACGCCCATCTGTCCCCTCGACGAAGAAGGCGTTTTTTTCTTCCATTAGCGCAAATGCTTCTTTGCCGCTGCTTCCTCCGCCGTGCGTGCACGAGAGTGGTGGTGGTGGTGGTACAGGTGAGAAAGGGAAGGGGGGTGGAGACGAAAAGATTTGCAGTTCCGGCGGAGTATGCGCATGGCACCCGGACTCTCGCCACCAGTCGGTCCTTTGATGCAGAGGCGCACTTGCGATACGGCGATGCGCGCAGTCTCAGAGGTGCCCTGGACGCAATGCGCAAGGGGCGTCTGTGAGGCCGGCGTCTTGCAGCGAAGCTGTGCGGTGCATCCAGCGACTCAACGCCCACTCCCTTGCAAAGGCGCGTGTGGCCAATATCCGATTTCCTCTTTGGGGTCCAACGGGCAAAGAAACCTCTCTGGCTAAGCTGGTAAAAGTGGCGCAGCCTATCCGTGCCTTTTCAACGTCGGCCTGCACGAACAGAGCAGCGGGGAAGGGAGGCGGCGTTGCCCCTGCAGCAAAATGAGGCGGAGGGGGTGTGAGCAGCCGATGAGGGACGCGAACAGAGAGGCCGGCAACAACAAAAAGAGAGAGACGTCGACAAAGAAGTGTGTCAGCAGTGGCATGCGGTTGTGATGGGGAGGGGTGCCGTTCTGACGCACGCAACGAGCTTAAGTGGCACGGCTCCGTGAGCCATGTGTGCGTGTGTGTGTGTGCGAGGCATGCGGCTTCTCTAAGAGCGGAAGACATAAAGTTGATGAGAGAAGGAAAGCGGCTGGTAAGACTCACGCTCGCCGGCTATGGATCGGAGCAGAAGACTGCGGTCATCCCCCCTTCCCATGGGACAGAGAGGGCGATACCCACACCCCGCCAGTTGCAGCACTGCTGGTAGAAGCGCCACCGCAAGTAGGCTCCTCTGAGCTGCCACCGCCGTGAGCAAGGTTACGTCTTGGGTTCTTCGAAGCGACAACGGCGAGGCTATAAGAAAAAAGGGAGGCCCAGAAAGAGAGGAAGCAGGTGGAACGGATAGCTCGAGAGGGCGATGACGGCCGTCAGCTGCAGGCGCAGGTGCGGCGGCGGTAGTATTGCCAGGCACTTCGGTGATCATGGCTCCTGGATCGATAAATGCTTCAAGCGTTTCGTGGGCGCTATTCGGCGCTACCACTGCTTCGACAGTCGTCGCGTTTCATGGATCTTCAGCGCATCGCAATTCACCCCCGCCGGCAGCCAGATGCGCATATCTGAATACGACAGTACGCTTCAACGCGAAGAGCACTTCGCCGCTGAAACACCCGCCGATCGCATGCGGTTCACCACCGCCTCCTCACGGCAGGTGGATGCCGTTCATGTTGATTGAAGAGGGGAGAGCCGCTAACAGTGCTTCGGTCAACTGTTGTAGGCCTTGCGTTCCCATGACGCCCTCCGTCGCACACGCTTACACACACTGGTTCAACAACATCTCATGACTCGCCTGAGAGCCTCCCTTCTACCGCCACGTTTCGCTGGCGAGCGGCGCTGGCGTCTGCTTTGCCGGGCATATCCACCAGAACGCGGCATGGCTGCTCATGCGTAGGATATCAGCGCGGCTGCCTCAGCTGCTGGCACGACGGTGGCAGCACTCGCACTGCAACGGGGGCGCTTCGAATCCTCTGCGATGCCTGAATGACTCCGCAGCACACGTTCCCACCTTTGAGAGAAAGGCAATGTACAGGGATGCGTTATTCCGCAACCTTTGCGGTCGCGCAGCGGATGTCACTAAGGGGCGTGCGAAGGAAGGTAAGGGGGGTGGCTATCGCCTCACACTCTGATGTAAGGCAGCCTGAATCGGTTTGAGGCCATGACGCGTGGAGGTACTCGTGACGCCGCGCTCACGAATGCGCTTCATACAAAAAGACTCACCGGAGGCACGGGAGGGGCGCCATCTTGGAGAGACGCGCGAAGCCTCTGTGTGGGGCGTGTATTCTCTGCGCGCACCGAGGAAAGCTAAGGAAGAACAGAACGCCCAAGGAGAATGAGGAAGAGGGGGGGCTGGAAACTGGGAGGGCACCATCCTTTCGCGAAAGTGAGAAGCGTGGAAGCCGCCGCGTTTCCTCTGGGTGCTGACCGCGAAGGCGAGACTGGAGAGGCTCCACAGCAACAAAACATTCGTGCCGCCTCCCTTCGACGAAATGCGCTGGAGTGGTACGTCACTGTCGCCACTGTGTTGACGGAGGAGCGCTGCACAAACCGCATCGCCAACAAAAAAGAGAACACAACGGAGGAGGAGGAGGCGAATGGGAAACGCGCGCAACAGTTACGCTAAAGGAGGGAAAGAGGGAGAGACACGACTCAGAGAGGCTGCACGCTGCAGCGCAGCACCTTGTGTGCACAGCAGATGCAGCAGCAGGGCGGAGAGAGAGTGGGGGAGGGGCATTACGCCTCAAAGAAGAATACGGGATAGAGAAAGACGCCCTGGAAGGGAGGCAGAGGGGAAGGGCTGCGGTGCATCGCATAGAAAGAAAAAACACAAAGCTGCGCACGTGGCGCACACAGGTGCGGAGCAGAGGCATCGCGTGCCACTGAGCAAAAAGAAAAATTGAGGACACCAGCGTGTGCGAGACGGTCACCTCGATACGACAGCGGCGATCACAAGCAGAGGCTGGCGCCGCTCTTCCTCGCAGTCGCGAGAGGCGAATAAGAAGCACCACCAAGAACGACAACGGCAAAGTTGAGGGCATCGGGGAGAACACCCCTGCGAGAGGTCCCATGTGGGGCGAAGCAGCAAACAAACACACGAAAAAGGCCGGACACGTTGGTGGCGCACTTGGCAACGGTAGCCCTGCTCGAGATGAGGGTGCGGAGGACCCCACATCTGAGCGTGTCACACATGAAGAAAAAAAGAACCACATGTCGCGGCCAGTGAAGGGGCAGCGCTGCTGTACGGGAGTCGCTCACTTTTTTTCTTCCAGCCTCTTCCGCATGGCGCAATACCTTCTCTCGCGGCTCCTTCATGGTTTCCCAGCCCCGCTTTCACGTGGGCTGGGCTCCAGCTGTACGCCCGAATTGGCAGCTTCGCTGGCTGAGCCGAGACGCGCTTCGGCGCAGTCAGCACTCGGGGCTGGCTGAGAGAGAGGTGGGGCATCAGCGTCAGGTGGCTTATCCTCATGATGTGGCTTTGTCGGGTTGGCAGAAGATGGCGGTGGCGCTGGCAGCGGCGCAGATGCATTTTCTCCTGTAGGTGCCTTGGGCGACGGATTCAGGCACACATCAGGGAAGCAGACCAATGTTCTGTGGCCAATGCTCGCAAAGGCTGCGTAGAGTGCGCGGCCCCGAGTGGCGAGCTTCGTAGAACACGAGGTCGTGAGCGACGCCACGTCATCTGCAACGGCCTTCTCAATTTTCTTCATCTCTGTATTCCTTTCCTGCTGCTCGCGCAACAGCTTTTCCAGTCTCTTGCCCGAGCTGCAGGAAGCCTTCGCTTCGAACTTGGGCGAGTTCACGGTTGCACACTTCTTCGCCGCCTTATCCAGCACCGCCGATGCGTTCTTCGTCTGCTTGGCGATACGTCGGCCAGTGGTACTGACCTCTTGCAGAAAGTCCAGCTCCGTTCGCATCATATTCAGCTCCGCAGAGGTGTGCCACCTGCTGTAAGCGGCAGCGAGGCAGCCTGACATCTGAGAAAGAGGCGGAGCACCCGCCGTGCCCTTAAGTTCGAGGTACCGTTCCATGTCGTCCACGGCGGCGCTGCTCTTCACGAGGCAGCCCATTACCTTTTCCATGGCGACAAGGTACTTGTCGTAATACGTCAGAGCCTCTTTGGTGGCCAGGCTAAGCGCCTTCAGCTGTTCGTGCATCGTGGAAACGTACTGCGCACGCGTTCGCTGGTGCTGGGTGAGGTGGGTCTGGGGCATCTCGACACGGGGCAGTCACGCGACCTCGAGGATGCGCGACCGCTCCGAGCGACTGCGAGGAGTGGAAGGAAGAGGGGCGACGTCCGCAGGCGAAGACAATGCGAAAGAAAAAGAGGCACACCTGCGGCTTGCAGAGGTGAGGCACAGAGGATCGAGAAGAGAATGACAGCAAAAGAAAAAAAAACAGAAATAACGCCGGCAGTGATGCGCAATTACTTTCGAGAATTGCGCAGACACATTTACACAAACGTACGCGCACACAGCAGAAAAGGAGTTCGGAGTGGGGGTGAAATAAATACGAACAAGAAGTAAAAAGTGAAAGAAGCTTCTGAATGACGTCTTGACGGCGTGTGCGAAGCTGCAAAGGGCACGCGTGATTGCTGTGACGCAGTCGGGAAGGGCGAAACGCGCGCATACGTTTGCGTATGTGTGTGGAGGCGGTGTGCGTATGTGTGTGTGGAGGGGGGAGGGGGGAGATATAAGATCAGCAGGGATATCGCATATCCGTCCATGAAGTGCTTTGCAGAGCGATGGAGAGCGCCGGGAGTGTGCGCGCCATCATGACGCGTCCGTTCCCCCCTAGGGGAGCAATGATAAGCGGCGGCGCATGCGGCTCCCACTTCCCCACAAGCCGTTTGCACCCTCTCTCTTTACGGCGTCGCAGTGCCGTAATCACTTTTCTTTCTTGGAGATGAGAAACTGTATGAAGAATCTGTGGCACCTGTCAACTTGAGCCATGAGTAGAAACGTTCGACAACGCGTCTACGAAAGGAGAGGACAGAGCGGTGCTGCAAGCCCCTTCCCTCTTTCCCCCTTCCCCCGTTCTGGCGTGGGCGCGCTCATCGAGCACTACATGTGGGGCACGACGAGCAGGAGAGGCGCAGCGCACAAGCGAAGGAGAGACACGCAAGCGTCGTGATGAGAGGCACATTCAACCAAAAGAAACGAAGGCGAGTCGGGGGAGGGCGGGGCTTCCATAGAAGTGTGTGTGTGTGTGTGTGAGGAAGCGATGAGCGGAGAGGAGGACCAAGTAGGTGGCGCAGCACCCCTGAAATGGGCACAGTGAATACAAGTGAAAACGCAGCGCCTTTCACGAGCCGACCCCAAAGCATTCATCGCAATCCACAGCCCCGACCCCCCCCTTCCACCTTACAGCGCAGCCGCTCTACCCTGCCCCCGCCAAAAGCGGCTCGGCATGGGCGTGGATAGAAAAGGGAGGGAAAGGGGCCGCTGGACACCTCCGGCACGCCGCGAGTCGAAAAGGGGACACAAGACTCCCTGAGACACCGCGCTGACTGGGAGGTGTGCTCCTGTGTGATGCGCGGCGACACGCGAGAGCAGGAAGAAAAGAAGGCAGTCGGGTGAAGGATAGGGTAGACGCGATGCGCTCTGTCATCATCAAAAAAAAAGACGATGGAGGAGACGGTACACAGACACCGATGCAGACACGTACGAAAGAGGAGAGCAGCGGAGGAGCACGCATGCCACAGGAAACAAAATGCACAAAGGGAGAGACGACAAGGGCGACAGACAGATAGACGAACAGAGAGGAAGGCTGGAAGGTGCGCAGGAGCTCAACAGCAACCGAGCGCTTTCCTCTGCCAACGGGCTCTGTCAACCCTCGCCAGCAGCACAGCACGGAAAAGGCACAGGAAAAGGGGGGATGGTGTGGAGGAGAAGGACCCCTTTCGGAATGAGCGAGACGCGATAAGGCCAGCGTGAGGCAGAGAAGTGGTGTGGCTCTGAAGCCACAGGAAGCGTCCACCGGAGTCGGGAGGGAGGCAGTGCACGCCAAGAGCGCCACTCTTCTTTTTGTTTTGGTGGCGCACAGCGTGGGAGAGGACGGAGAGCTCAGCAACAAAGAAAGTACCAGTCACAATGCGGCGCGGGTAACATAGGGTGCAGAGGTACAAAGAGAGAGAGTCGTTGGACGCTGAGGAGAATGAGGATCGGTGCCGAGGATTAGGGGCGGAGAGGATGTGAGCGCGCGAGTGTGCGACTTCAGGCCACGAAGCCGCAGCGAGGGACTGGCGGAGGTTCAGGGCACTGCCTCGCCGGGTGTGCCACACCCGAGCATGGAAGCGCACGTCTGCGAGCGAACATGCAGGTCAGGGTTCCTTTGCTGAGCCTCGGTATAACCCGAGGTGAGGAGTGTGGTGGTGGTGATGGTGGAAAGAGGAAGAGGGGGGAGGACGGGGAGGTGATACGTGAGCGAGCCCAAAGGCGCATGGAAAACGTTGGGCTGCACCTCCGACTTGGCCGGCCCCTTTTTCACGAGGTCGATCCGCCCTGCGCCGGCACTGCAGCACGCACTCGAAAAAGGCGCCTTGCAGGAGAACACCGCTGGCGGAGTCTCGTCCGCCGCCGAGTACGGAGCTCGACGCTTCGCCGGACTTGGGGTGCCAGCGCGAGGGTACCGCGTCCCTGCAGACGCAAGAGAAGCGGCCTCAGGCACTCACGCTCGCGAAGGGAGACGTGAAGAGACAGGCATGTGCACAGTGGCGCCGTGAGAACTAGAGGGCACCAAATAGAGAGCAAGTGAAGAGAGACGAGGGGAAAAAAAGGAATTCATGCAGACACGCCCGGACGCCTCACGGCAGCACACCTCTCTCCAGCCGAGGCTTTGCATGCAGGCTGAGGGCGAAGCGGCGTGCACCTGCGCATGCGCAGAAGAAAGACAAGCCAGTCACGGCCCCACCGGAGTGACTCAGGCAAAAAGGCGTCCACGCGCCTCTGTGAGGCCCGCTGGGCTGAGCTTTCTGTGCCACCGCTACTCCCCCTCTGTCCGTTGAGGGAGGCACACCTCAGAGGCGGTGATGCTCTTCGCCTCCATGCGACGTTTGAACTCGGTTGCCAGAGCGGCGTCATAGGATGCGTTGTAGCCGTTCGGCGGTGGTACCGACGACGCCTGCGACGGGGGGCCACGGCTAAAGTTGTAGAGCACCGGCGCTGCCCTGCCTGCAAAGCCCACTTGTGAGATGGAGCCAAAGTCCTCGTCGTCATTGCTGTCCTCGACGCTCTGACGCACTTGCGACGGGCTCTTCGCAGGCGATAGAGACTTGGCGGCGGCGGTCGTCGGCGCTGTGGCCGCTGCGCCGGGCGGGGTCGTGTTGCGGCTCTGCTGGGCCGGCGGCGCGCCGTCTCCGCCCGCTGTGCTTCGGGGGGGCGCCGGCGTCCCCGGCCCCTTCGCTGGCGATGGGCCTGGGAAAGAGGGCCCAACAGCCGCCACCAGGGGCGGCGCCACGGACGGGGACCCCATAGAGAGAGGAGGCCGACCCGGCGAAGCCCTGCTGGCAACACTGTCGAGCAGGCTGCCGTTCATGTCATTCGGGTCCAGCCGGTACCCGCGTGTGGCGTACGAAGCCGCCAGCTCCGCATCTGCCTCTGCGCAGCGCTGCTTGATGGCGCTCTGCCAGTACTGCTGCTGTTCTTTACGGTAGAGGGCAACCGCCTCCTCGATGGTGGGGTCCGTCTTCGTAAGCGCGTCTACGACAGACGTCATGTAGCCGGCGTTCAGTTCGAGATAGCGTTTGAGTGACGTCGACGTTACCTTCTCCACCTCGCTCACCAGCGTCACGAAGGCCCCCTCGAACTCCATTTTGGATTGCTGCAGGGCGGCGAGTGACTGATTGCGCGCCTGCACGTGTGTGGGATACGATTTACTCGTGTCCAGGGCTCTTTTCCTCTCAGCAAACTGCTTCTCCTGCCTGTCCACGCGCTGCTTTCTCTTCTTGTACCGCTCAAAAGCGCCTTTCTCCCTCTTGGCCGCCTTCTCTGTCGCCTTCAAGGACACCTTCAGCCGCTCCACCGGGGCCAGCACCTCCTCGTGAACGAGCTTGTTGTAGTTGCGAAAGGCGACGCCTTCCTTCATGCAGAGGACCTCCTCGGCGAAGTGGTGCACATAACCCTTCACTCCGTCCGTAGTGAAGCTGAGAGACGTGAGCGCGTCGAAGGAGTGGCTTACTCGCTCCAGCGTGGTGCCAAGTTCTTTCATAAGCAGCATCATCTTGATCATGTCAGCGCTAAAGGACTTGATGGCAGCACTAATGGCCCGCATGTCGTCTAACTGACGCGGATGACTGAAGTCGTGCTGCATCGACATGATGGACGAGGCGGCGAAGCCAAGCTGTCTATAAGATGCCGAAGCTGCGGTAGAGAGGACAGCGTGGAGGAGAGGAGAGAGGAGGAGGCACATACAGCAGACAGAATCGATGATCAGCAAAGGCAAGGTAACGGACGAGGCGTCTTCGAGGCGTTTGCGTCACGGGCTGCAGACCAAGTGATCCGCCGTGTGTGGCCGACGCAGAGCCACGCGTGAGCGGGGGCACTGTCCCCCTTCAACAGCGAGGGCATACGAGTCTTTTTGTATTTGTTTGAAAGCGGAATGCGGAGCCTCGTGAGAGCGGCAGGGGAAGTGGCCGCCCAGCCATCCATCAGCGCGCCCAATGCCATAAAGGAGCACCAGCAGCCACTTCGCAATGGGGCGTGCAGGCGGAACACCCAATCCGGTCACGGATATCTGTCACCCCTCCTCCCCCTCGAACCAAGCTGGAGGGCTCTTTGCGTGGGTCCATGAAGACGCATGGAGCTCGAGCAGCATCGAGAAAGTGACACCCGCGAGAATTGCCGCGAAGAGGCACCGAAGATGAGGGGACGAGACGAGGAGAACATCGCCGGCCTCCCCCGGCCTGCAGCACATTGGCGCTGTGGCACGTGGAGAAGGGAAAGGGCGAGAAGAGAACGTGCGTATGCCCGTGCCCCCGAACGAATCAGGAGAGAGAGACAGACATGTGGATGCTTATGCGTACTCATACGCCTAACACTATCAGGTTCAATTCCAATCGCCCTCTTTTCGCGCTGTGCGGCTCAGTTCTTCCACGCTACCCAAAGGGATCTGCACAGCGCTCCGCACGCCGGCTCAGCCGCCTGATCGCCATCTCCGCCCCCAGCTCTACGCGCACGCCGCTTGGTAGATGGCCTTGCAGCCGCTCCCATCATGCCGGTGAATAGTGCCTAGGACGGTGCGGAGGCTCTGCTCGTCGCATGAATGGTACAGAAGAGCGCGCCGTTACAGGCCGCTCTGACGCAGCGCCTTTCACGAGCCGACCCCAAAGCATTCATCGCAATCCACAGCCCCGACCCCCCCCTTCCACCTTACAGCGCAGCCGCTCTACCCTGCCCCCGCCAAAAGCGGCTCGGCATGGGCGTGGATAGAAAAGGGAGGGAAAGGGGCCGCTGGACACCTCCGGCACGCCGCGAGTCGAAAAGGGGACACAAGACTCCCTGAGACACCGCGCTGACTGGGAGGTGTGTTCCTGTGTGATGCGCGGAAACGGAGGCTAAAAAAAAGGCAGCGAAGCAGCAAAGACAACGGAGAGGTTGAGCAAGCGGATTTGACCCCGCATGCAAGCAGAGTACATCGGAGGATAGCGGGGACAGCGCAACAATAGAGGTCAGACGGCTAAAGACTAAAATGAAACAGAGGGTCAAAACTCAGAAAGGGTCAGTCGTACCATTTCGGTCCAGCAAAAAGGGGGGAGCGCATCGTCAGCTCGGCCATCGTGACTCGAGCACTCTTCCATTCTACGCATCACCGCCACAAGCGCTGCATCAACATAATACGCGGCAGATACTTGATTTTTTTACATCGGCGAAGGACCGTAGCTGTACTGGTGCAGCTGCCTCGCCAAATTGTCGCAGTGGCCTGACGGTGCCATTTCCTGGTTGTACATTGGCAGAGGCGGAGGCTGCTGCATAGCAGTCACGCACGGGGCGAGCGGTTGTGGGCTGTACTGCGGGCAGTGAGCTTCGCTGCGCTGTTCGGCGCAGATCGACTGCGGCAGCGGCTGCGGTGGAGGCGCTCCTTGAGGCTGCAATGGGATGGCCATTGCCAGCTCGCTGGGTGCCGACCTCCCAGCCGAGTCGAGGTCATCAGCAGATGCGACCTCCCTCGTCTTCGCAGCAGTGGCGTATTCCTCAAGAGCGCGCACAACGATGCTGCCGGGCTGCGGATCAGCGCCGAAGTCCACGGCCAGTACTTGCAGATGAAGCTCTGCCGAAGAGAGGCGGGTGCCCATGAGAGCGATCCACATGTCGCTCACTACGCCGCGGGTGAAGCCGTCCATAGAAAGTACATAGACGCCGATGAGGTCGCCTACAATGACGTTGTCTGTCCACAGCTCGAACAGCACCGGGGCGCTGTCGCCGACGGCTTCCTGAAACCGGAAAACTTCATTCCAGATGGGGCTGACGACGTTGCTGGCCACCTTTGTTCTGAACTGGACTTGCTTCTCTTTGTGGCCTCCCATACGCATCTTCACGTACAGGCCGGTGGCGCCAAGTGTGCCGGCATCGCCGACGTTTCGGGCTCCGCAGACACGCACCTCCAGACGGCCCATTGAGTAACGCGCCTATCTCTGCTTATTGCAGCTGTGGGGAGTGGATCACGAAAAGAGCTGAAAGGTTAAGCAGTCGCCTGTAGATAAGGCGTGTGCGGCTCACAGACCCGCGTGGCGCCGCTGGAAGGAGTTGGAGTGGGGTGGACGTGTGCAAACGGAATGGTGCACCTTTATCATTTCTGCGCTGCGGTTGGTGCGAAGGGCGAGCCCCCCCCCCAACGGAGAACTCCAAAGAAAAGGCGAGCGAGAAAGGCGAGAGAGTGTCAAAGAGCCCTCAGCAGCTGCGGCGTATTGGCAGGTCACAGCGAAGGTGAGAGGGGAAAAGGTCTCAGGGCTGGATCGCTGTCGCTCAACGCTACCGCAGCGCTTGGCGGCCACACCGCAGAGAGGATGCACCTACCGCCCCTTCCCCCTACCCGCTGCCGCGCCCATCACGCAGACCCGATTCTTCTCCGAGGTGGTGCACGGGGAGAGGTCTATCCGCCACGCGCACATGCTTTGGGCGTTGGAAGGCAGGACGGCTCAGGCGCCAAGTGCAGCAATAGGCTATGCGAAAAGGTAGCAGACGCCCATGACACCAGAGTGAAGGAGAGAGAGAGAGAAAGCGGAGACGAAGGCGACACCGAAGGATCGAACCAAAGCGCCGCACCGCATTCGCAGCACCGCCAAGTCGCCGATGGTGTACCACGAAGATGGGCGACACACTCGCGGAGGTCAAAGTTGGTGAGAATAGAGGACAAGGTCGAGGGGGCGTATTTCGGTATATATATATATATATTACTATAGTCATAGAGCGTGTGGGTCCTTCTTCCACAATACCGAGGCGCCGAGCATAAAAAAATGATGGCGAGGGAGCAATGAGAAGGTCGAGGCGACACGGCATGGAAGACGGAAGCTGTATGGACGCGCTCGCGTCTGTGCGCGTGGTGTTGGGGGACGGATGACTTCGCACATGTAAACCTGTAGACGGGAGAAACAGGACACCAGATGCTCCCTCTCCCTCTCTTTCTATATATATAAATATATGCGCTCCTGCCATTATTGTCTGCTCCCCCCTCTTCACCCGCTTCCGATGCGCTGTCACGCCGCGGATATCCACACCTTCGCTCACATATAGGGAGGGATACCATAGGCCATCTGCACCGGGCGCGACTGCACCGAGGCAGGACCGTACACCGGGGGTGGAGGAGGACCACCAACGTACGGCGGGCGCTGCAGTGGCTGCGGGGTGCCGTACACGGACTGCTGCGGCGGTGGCGCGCCATAGCCGTATCCTTGGGGCTGCGGTCGCTGTGGCGGCAGGGAAGCACCGTAGCCGTAGCTCTGTGCTTGTAGCGAAGCAGGGTACCCATACTGGCCTTGCGGCATCACCGCACCTGAAGCACCGTACACCACCGGGCGTGGTGGTCCTAGAGCGGGCAAGTATGACTGCAGTGCAGTTGCCGGCGCTGGCACCGAGTACGTGCTTGGAGGACGGCACGTCTGGCTCGGCGGCGGCGGCGGAGGCGGCGCACCATTCTGCTCTAGCGATGCGGTGACTAAGTCGCCAGGCGCCGGATCCCGGCCAAAATCCACGGCGAGGGCACGCACGTGCAGCTCCGAGCATGAAGCTTTCGTGCCATCGAGAATCACCCAGGTGTCCAGAACGACGCCGCGGGTGAGGCCGTTGAGAGAGAGGCGGTACGTGCCGAGGAGGTCGTCCACAAGAATGTTGCTATTCCACAGCTCGAACAGCACTTGCGTCGAGTCGACGTCAGCCACGTTAAACTTGAAGAGCTCATTCCAGGTGGGGTGGAGGGAGTCCTCAATGACGCGGGTCTTGTAGCTGGCGTGCGACTTCTTAGTGCCGCCCAGCTTCACCTTGACGTACGGGTCGGGCTTGCCGACCCTCTGCAGGTTTGCCACGTTGCGGGCGCTGCAGACCTGCACCTCAAGGCGGCCCATTATTAAGGAGAGAGGCCGAACAAGAGTAAAGGAAGTGATGTGCACCACGAAAAAAGGCCCACGGCGAGCGTGAAGGGTGAAGCCTGCGCCAGAGAACGGCGGCGCTCCTCACTTTCTGGAGATGGCGAGGGCGCGGCTCACAAGAGCGGAGCAGCATTGGGGCAGATGAGGACGCGTGAGAGAGAGGGGGAGGGAGAAAAGCGAAAGAGAGGCCTCACACACAGTGGGAGGAGGGGGGAGGAAGGTGTAAAATAAATACGGCATGCACAGACTAAAGAGAGCAATAAGAGGGGCGAGAGAGCGCCGCGGTCGACAAACAGGCCGATCCCTTCAACTTCTTCCCCTCACCGCAGCATGCCAAGAAGCTGCTGCGCAGTAGATGCTAACGAGCACACGTGACTTCCTCGAGGTCAGCAGATTAGGCAAGTAGCAGCGCCAGCGAGCGTGAGCGCTTCCATCAAAGGCTGAGAAGACGACAGGGGAGGGGAGAGGGGGGCAAGGCGCGCGTGAAGGGGGGGTCTGGACACGAAAACACGTTGCGTGCGTTTCGTTCGTGAACATCAGCGGCAGAGCGCCGGCACCGATAAGAAGAGCAGACGCCACAGACGGGTAAAAATTTAAAAAAAAGAATTGCGAGGCGGGCAGGGCGAGAGAGGAGAAAGCCGCGCTGACAAACGCCGTGAGTAAAGATATGTGAGCAACTGAAGCGCGCATACGCAAAAAATCGAAGGGCGCATACGATTGAAGTCGTCCGGCAGCCCAAACGGCAGCAGCGGAGAGTGAAGAGGAGACGAAAGGAGACGCGAAACACAAACGAAGAGGACGCAGGCCGCAGGAAAGAGGGGCGGCGATCGTTCTGCCCTCCGTCTCTGAGCAAGGCACGTGACACCACTGGCCTCCGCCTCTGTGGGAAAGAGAGGGAGGTGGGGGAGGTGTGCGTGTGTGGGAAAGGGCTCCACGAAGGTGATCTCACACTGACAAGCAGTGTGGTTGAAGGCGGCTTCAAACAATACAGCGTCCGAAAGGGCAAAGGCATGCGCTCAGGGGCGGTGTCGGCTGTTCAGTCCATGACGTGAGCAGACGCCAAAAAAGCAAAAACAAAAAGGGAAAGCAGCCGGAGAGGCGATGCGGGTGTGGTGAGGGCAGCGAAAATGCGCTGCAAGTCACGGTGGGTCATGAACGAATGGTAACACCAAAAAAAAGAAAACAGAAGAGAGTAGAGAAGCGATGGGATCGCTTTCGCCTTGAGCACCATTGTGTCTGCTCACCGACCTTCTCTTCAGAGATTCCCTGACCGATTTGATAGTCCTTGGCCAGCCAAGTGCGGCTCACCGCGTATCATGAGCATAGGTGGATCAGGTAGGGGAAGAGGGATGGAGGAAGGAACAAAAAAACAGCAGAGCTTTTACACCGCAGCACTGCTCGGGCCATTAATGCCTCCCCCTCCTTGCGGAACTCGCGCGATCTACCGCCGGCCCATATTCAAGTCAGAGACTTAAATGCGCACGTGCACTTGACAGTTGCCGAGATGCTTCTCTAATAGGGCCAAGCCCATCTCTGTTGCGTTCCCTCTGCGCATTTTACTCACTGATGCTGCTGATTTTCAGAGAGCCGCATCGTTTCCGGTAGCGGCACGATCGACTCTCAGCACGATATACTTGCTGTTATAGGCGGTGGCGTCAACGTCCCCGACCTCCTCTCATACTGTCTGCGAGGGCATCGCGGCCCAGCGAGTGCTGAACGACTTCGCTGCTGGAGTGATGCGTGGTCGTCAACGTTTGGGCATACGAAGGGCCGTCGCCGCGCGCGCATATCTCCGAAACCTTAAAAAGAGATGTCCACTGAAGGGCTCCGATCTGCTGCACTGTGCCGCGTGGTCGACTTGTGGCATCGCCGCGCATGTGGAAAACGATGCGCGACTGCATACGGTGGGAAAGCGGGGTGCGACATACGCATAGGAGCACATTGGTAGAGAGAGGGGAGGAGCCTGAGGTGTTCAGGGAGTAGCGAGCAGGAAGCCGGCGGCGGAGGCGCTGAGGGACCATTGCGTGTCTGTAAGCGTGCGTGCCACGAGCGCACTCATGAAAGGATTCACGCTCCCGTCCGCACCCCCCCGAAGATGCTGTGCACGGGGGCGCGCCACTGAGGGGGGAAGGGAGTGCGGTTGCTTTTTTTTCTCTTCTTGTCTGGTGCCGTTTGAAGCACAGTTATTTTGACGGCGAATAAGCACCTACGCACCTATGCGCTGTCCCAACGGCAAACAGCCGGAAGGGAAGGGGGGCCCATCCACGAGTAACAGCACTCAGGATAGTGTCCCCTCCCCCCTTCGCCCCTCTTCACACGCCACCCGGGAAAGCCGACCTCTGGAGAGGGAAGCCGAAGAAAAAAAACGCTACAAAGGGAAAAAAGCACGCCACCACAGTCAGAGAGGGATGAGTCGGTCGCCTCAGCCGCGACACTTTGCTTCCCCTCTGCACGTGCACACAACCGTCATCAGCTACAAAGAACGGAAAGGAGAGGCGATTGACAGAACAGTGCGAGACACGGGAGAGGGGACGGGCGGTACGGAGGGAGGGTGGGGAGGGGGGTAAAAGCAACGCGAACAGAGGCCGCAAAAGAAAAAAGTCTCAAGAGAAGAGACGTCGCCGGCCACAGGCGGAGAAGAGTGAGAAGAAAAATCAGCACCGCACACCCTCACACATTCAGATACGGACACCAGAGAATAAAAGGAGGTGACACGGCAGGCAAAACAGGGGAGCATCTGCAGGGATGCATAGTGGAAGGCAAGGGAAGGGCGCGGTACGTGGGCGATCCACAGCATGCACCGTTCACTATCCACGCATGACATGCAGACACACATATTTGCGAGCGGCTGTGTGTATGAGTGTGTCTGTCTGTGTCCGTGCCAGTGCCAGTGCGTGTCTGAGTATTTTCTTCGAAGCAGAGTTGTTTCAGAGGAACAGGCAAATAGGTGCAATCAAAGATAATATATATATAAAGGGAGTATATAAGTCATTGTGCCACTCAGCGAAGGTCAGTGACAAGGGAGAGTGACGTACCAATCACAGAGCCGCCAGGGGTCTTCAGCGCATGGAAGCCGCGGTAGCAGCAACGCCGGCCGCCTCCACGAGAAGCGGAGGCCGAGAGTCGGGGATATGCAACTGAAGGACAGATAAAGAGAAGACTACAGGGGGAGAGGGGTGACTAACTGACAGAAAAACGTACAGCTCCGCGCCTCTCTCAACGCCCCCCCCCACCACTGCCGCGACCACTGCATCCCTTTTTTGTGCTCTCGCACGCGCCTTTTTGTTCAGTCCCTCACAAAAGGAGCACAGCAGATAGCTGCCAGAGCATGTCAACGTCGCCCGCCAGAGGATGGTGGAGTGGTGGTGAGAGTGTGTGCATGTGTGTGAAGAGGTCATCTACGAAACGGCCGCAAAGAGACACTGCGTCGCCATGGCGAAGCGTTTGAGTCGCTAATTCTCCCTCTTTTTTGTCTTCTTATTTGCTTGCGACCGCTACGAACGTGCCACGCTCGCCATCTTCAGGCATACACACAGATACACACACACACACGCGCGGACAGCAGGACGACATCAGAGGCGGAGAGAGGCGCAGCACACCAATCCGCGCCACGATGGCTACGGAGATGATCCACCAAGCCATCTGCTTAAAACAAAAAAAGTGCGAGAGAGCGTTTTCTAAAAGAAGCTGCCGCTGATGGCCTTCGTCGTCATCAGTAGCTTGGCGATCAGGAACAGCGCGTACAGCACCGCAATCATGATAAAGATGGTAAAGACGAGCAGTGGCAAAGTTGTCATCTGTACTTGACCCCAGAGAGCGTAATAGCAGCCCGTTTTCGAGTCGTTCACGCCAGGGCACGTGCTGCATACATTCGGGTCGAACGAGTTATTACTGAGCCCGCAGCCCCTAAAGAACCCGGAGCAGTTGTAGCGCTCGTAGAAGGCGCACAGCTCATATGGCTGGTGGGTTGCCATGTGATCGTAAATCGCGCGATTGGTCATGCGACTCAGGGCAATCATGATGCACATGATGCAACAGGCCAGGGAGCCGATGGTGAACACAACGTGCAGCACCATGCGCACGAGGTTTCGACGAAGCGGCACATGTACCACAATGGCGTGCAGAATATTAGCGATGCCGGCGATGCCCCAGACAATGATAGCTGCTGCAAAGAACATCACGAAGCCTTGCGCAAACGTTATGATGAGCGTGTCCCTCGTCGTGCTCATCATCACGCTCAGGTAAATGGCGAAGGCGACGGTGAGCAACATAATAAACGCAGCGGCGATGAAGGTGCTCTGTGGTATGCTGGTGAGGTACAAAATGCCGGTGTTCGAGAAGAGGCCAGACGGCGCGCGATACTGCCGCACCGCCTGCACTCGCTGCTGCTCGCGGATGCGCGTTCGCTTCTTCTCCTTCTCGATGGCGCGGTCGGTCTTGAGCAGGCCCACAAGCTCCTCGTGCACCAGCCGGCTCACCAGCTCACGGTCCACGCTCGGCCACGCACAGCGGGCAGAGAGGTACGCATATAGCGGCACCTGGCGCGGGTTGTTGCCCTCGCTCGTGTGCACCAGGTAGCGGCGCACGAACATGCGCAGGTGCTGCATGTCGCCAATGTGCTTCGCAGGGTCCTGGAAGAGCGAGTAGAAGCTGCTACGCGGGTCGCGGCCGAATTCGACCTCGTGGATGCTCTTGCGCAGGAACGTGACGTACGGGATCGGGCCGAAGGATCCGTCGAATGTGCGGAAGCGTCGGATCCCCATCACGCGATGGGCCGCCGTGGTGCCATCGGCACCGACATCTGCCGATAATTCATCGGGCCGCGACAGACGCTCTGCTTGGTCTTGGTGATGGGCTACTGCGCTGCTGTCCTCTGCCATCGCGGTCAGCGGCACCGCGGGGGCCAAACCACCGGCGGGATTGAGGGCACACAGCCGAGTCGAGTCTTCTGTGCTCGTAAGCTCTCCATCCTCGCCTACGCCCACCTCGCCATCCGCAGAGTATCCGTGCACCGATAGCCCGCCATAGAGAGACTGACCAGGCTGCGTTGGGGATGTGACCGCGCTGCTCCCACGAGGCGCAGTCTGAATCGTGAAGGGTGAGCGCGGCGTTGCCCGCTGGTGACGCGGTGGTGAGTGATCGGCGTACTGCAGGTTCACGACAGCCGGCCTGCCCTTAACGAGGCGCTGCTCCCGCGACTTGTACTCTTTGAAGTCGGCTCGCGTATAGCGATTCACATGCATCAAAGTCACCGTCGTCGCGGTGACCATAGCCACCAGCCCGGTGTAATAGTACGGGGCCGGTGTGCCACCGTCGATCGACTGCTTCACGCACAAACTTACGCACCGCCCAGTCAGCTTCAACTCCGGTGCCGCCATCGCCGGGAGATTCTCAATGGGGCGCTCCTCATGGATGATGATGCGCGCCACAAGCTCCTCAATCGGTTTTCTCCTTGTGCCCGACTCTGCGCCGGGGTGCTCATATGGAGCCATCACATCGCTACCTTCCCTTTCCTGCGTGCTGATCGGCTCTCGCTGCGCCTGTGACGCAGGGGAATCGTCGCGTGGAGCGATGCTGCCGCTCCGACTGTGAGGCCGAAAGACCGGCTGTTCTTCGTATTCCTCGCGTGTGGGCATGCCGGCCAACTCGATGTCGCAGAGGTGACGAGCAGGATGATGTTAGAGAAAGTGCTTACTAGACAGCGTTCGCCCTGGAAGCGCGCTTGGCATGAGACAGAGGGTGTGGGGCATCAAATTACGTCAATGTACGGGCACGAATGGAAAAAAAGAGGAACGACGGCAGAGAAGTGAGAGAGCGGCGTTGGCGGAAGGGGGGTTGGTCACTGTTGAGTGTGTTACAGGCCATGGTGCAGGCCCGTCGTGCTCCTTCCTTTTCTTCTGTTTTTTTTTCGTGGTAAGAGGGCATCGGACGGGAGAGAGAGAGACGCGGCAGGCGGTCTCCATCGCTCACAGACATCAATGCGTAAAACGGAGCGGGTTCGGGTGCAACACACACCGCCACCACCAGCTGATGAGTGTTGATCGTATCATAGGCCCTCGTCCTCGAGCGAACCGCCACACAGCTACGCGAGGAAAACTCAAGACATGAGCCCCATATGCATATGGGCATAGCGTCTGGTGGGGCACGCGCAGTACTGCACTTCATGAGAGGAGAAGAGGCATGGCAAACAAAAAATATACTCAGAAACCGATCGATGCCGCCACAGGAAGAGGGGGAGGAAGGAAGAGCGCGAGGCGTCTCGCCATCAATCAGCAAACATGGGCGGCAGGGGTAGTTGGGGGAGGGGGGCAAGGAGGGGGAGTAAGCGGAGGTGAAGAGCGAGTGCGTTCACAAGAGAGGAGGGGGGTGTTAAAAGAGACAACAACAAAACGAGAACATGGAAGGTGCACAACGTAACGCGAAGGCACCCGATCAGACAGCGATTTCGCCCCCCCCCCCTTCACCCTAAGGGGAGAGGAGAGGGGGTGGGGGAAGGAGGGGGGAAATACGATTCGTGCGTCCCGCCAAAACGGAGACGACCTCGAAGTCTTCCGTGGAAGTGTTGGGGTGGGCGGAGAGCAAAAAATGTGAGAGCGTCAGGACAGATGTGCTGCGGGACGACACGCGAAAGCGACGAGCAGAAGCGATTTTCTTTCCACATGGGGTCGCGCAAGAAGGGGTAAAAAATACGAAAAGGGGGGCAAAGGCGGCATCCCTTGCGGCAGCGCAGCCGGTCAGCCATCGAGTGAGCCTCTGTGGAGCCCTTTCTGTGTCTTCGCAAAGCGGAAGACTCCTACCATGACACGTCAAGAGCGACAGCGGCAATGCCCCTATGCCTACATATATAAATACATCAACACTTCCGACTAAGCAGAAGGATGGAGCGGCCGACGATACAGGCCGTGTGACGGCGCCTGTCGGTGTCTCGAGTCGAGATCAGTGCCGTCATGCGACCCTGCCCATCACCGCCTCTACAAACAGAAGCAACTTGACAACAAGGTACGCCGCGTACAACGTGGTAGCCAGGATGCAACAGCTAAGGACGAGGAGGGGAGAAGAGACAATCCTAACCTGACTCCGTAGCGATGCGTAGCAGCTTGTGCCCGTTACTGGCATGCTGGGACACCAGCTACACAGGTGCGAGTAGTTCTTCTCGGACTCGCACGACGTCAAGAAACCGGTACACAAATGCCGTTCGTAGAAGGAGCAGAGATGCCCCTCCTGGTGGTCGACCATGAGACCGTAAAGAGCGTCATCTTGCAGGTTCGAAGTGAGAACGAGAATGGTGATGATACAGCATCCGATAGATGCTAGCGTCAGCGCGATTCGCACAACGATTCGTGCGATGTTGTCATAGAGGGGAACATGAACGGCGACAGCGTGCGCGATAATCGCGACACCCGACATCGTCCACACCGTGAGAGAAGCGATGAAGAGCCCCCTCAGTTTGATCACAAAGCTGACAACGATGGCGTCGAGGGAGAGG
The DNA here is from genome assembly GCF_017916325.1 of Leishmania martiniquensis. Taxonomy (NCBI): domain Eukaryota; phylum Euglenozoa; class Kinetoplastea; order Trypanosomatida; family Trypanosomatidae; genus Leishmania; species Leishmania martiniquensis. The sequence continues at coordinate 287,643 of NC_090166.1, forward strand.
CCCAGCAGCAAACCGAGACAGCCACCAAACAGCAGGTTGAAGAATAGTACAACGACGCCGGCCCAAAACGAGCTCTGCGGTATGCTGGTGAGGTACAAAATGCCGGTGCTCGAGAAGAGGCCAGACGGCGCGCGATACTGCCGCACCGCCTGCACTCGCTGCTGCTCGCGGATGCGCGTTCGCTTCTTCTCCTCCTCGATGGCGCGGTCGGTCTTGAGCAGGCCCACAAGCTCCTCGTGCACCAGCCGGCTCACCAGCTCACGGTCCACGCTCGGCCACGCACAGCGGGCAGAGAGGTACGCATATAGCGGCACCTGGCGCGGGTTGTTGCCCTCGCTCGTGTGCACCAGGTAGCGGCGCACGAACATGCGCAGGTGCTGCATGTCGCCAATGTGCTTCGCAGGGTCCTGGAAGAGCGAGTAGAAGCTGCTACGCGGGTCGCGGCCGAATTCGACCTCGTGGATGCTCTTGCGCAGGAACGTGACGTACGGGATCGGGCCGAAGGATCCGTCGAATGTGCGGAAGCGGCGGTGGCGCACTGCTCGCGGCGACGAGCGGGAGCCTTCCCGATGTGCAGCGGCGGCGCTCGTTTCACTCGTCGGCTCGTGCGCTTCTTGACGCCAACCCGATGCAATACTATCGAGCTCATCCTCTGTTACGAGTCCCACAGCTGGAGCAAGACTACCGGAGACGAGCAACTCATGTAGTGCCGGGCGGCGGTTTGTGCCTGTACACCCACGGTGTTGTGCGAAAATCACCGCACCTTTCTCAGGGAAACCGTAGAAAAAGGCACCGTTATCCGATGCAGGTTCACGGAGGTGAGTCGTTCTGCGCATCTCTTCCAAAAAGAGTGCACCAAGCTTATTGGTTATGAGACAGCTGTCACTGTCCGAGAAAGCGTCCTCGTTCTTCTTCAGGAGCTCTTCCCGACACTTGTACCCCTTGATGTCGTCACTCGTGTACCTGTTGGCGTGCATCAAGGTCACAGTGGTGGCCGTCACGGCGGCCACAAGTCCGGTATAGTGGTAGGAAGTGCCTAGCCGACCCTTTTTTGTCGCCTTCACTCGAAAGGACACGCAGCAGCCAATCATCTTCAGCTCTGAGGAAGCTATCACCGGCAGATGTTCGATAGGGCGCGCGTCATGGACGGCAATACGCACCATCGCATCTCCCATGTGCGCGGGTAGCTCGGCTGTCGTGCTTCTGTCTGCGATCTCGCCCTGAGCTGCATGAGCCCGACGTTCATGGTCATCCATGCAGTACGCACTTATCGGCTCCCGAAGGGCCCGTGCTTGTGGAGAGTCGTTTCGAGCACGACTGTCGCTTGTCGGCGCACGGATCCCAAAGGCAGACTCTTCCTCCATGCTCATCCGTGATGATGGGAAGAAAACTGCTACGCCCTCCTTCGCCGCCACTCTCGCCCAATCGTTGCTACATCAGCCGGCGGAGCAGGCGAGCGAATTCGGAGATGCGGTAAAAAAAAGATGAGGAGTGGAGGACAAGTGTGCAGCCACGCGAGAGAAAAAAAAAGCACAGAGGCGAGAGTGCGGACGCGAAAGCAGCAGCGCACTCCACTGCGACAAGAGGCAGCTTTCAAAGCAAAGCGCAGGGGGTCCCCTGAAAGGGCAAGACGCAAGGGAGCAGGAGATCTCATGGGCACGATGCTCGCCTCCTTTGCTGTGCGCGCCGCCGCCGCTGCCGCTGCTGCTGCTGCCGTCCCCCCCTCATTGATTTTCTGTTTTCTCTTCGACACAAGTGCGAGAATCCGCAGCGACGCGCAATAGGCGCTGCACACTCCCGAGCAGATCCTGCGACGCCTGGACGGGCCGAATCCCACCGTTGCCTAATTTGGCTGCACGCACCGCTGGTCGGGAAGAAAAAGAGCGCGCTTCAGCTCTGGCTTTGAAGGTTTCCTCGCGTGGGCCAGGATGAGGACTAAGGGGCTGCACAGGACAGAAATACTTGTAATTTACGCGATCAGCTGCAACAGTAACCGATGCGAGGCATGCACGCACGTATTGAAGTGACATGCACGACCAACGTGCGCCGCGTACCTGAAGCAATAGAGGGGAAGAGGTGTAAAGAGAGGGGAGAACTGAGGCAAACAAAAAAAGAGGTGATGAAGAGAGCGCAGATCAACGCAAGAGACGGCAGAGAGAGGGGGAGGGACAGTGAGAGCGCACTAACGAGAAGAAAAGGGACGAGAAACCATGTACACACGCAAAAAAAACTGCAGAAAAATAGGCGACACTTGTCATCGTTCCGCTTTGCTGCGTATTGCGCGTTAAGGAGTCAGCGGCGCCAGCGACAACTCACACCCACGGATGAGGAGGAGAGGCAGTGCTGGCGAGAGAGAGACAGAAATCGTCGACGCCACTCACTGCCAGCACGCTATACAGGCGCCGCGTCAAGCCGCGTCGGAAGAGCGAAACAAGAAAAGGTGTGGAGAAAACAGGGAGGGAGGAAGGAGAGCGGATTCGATATCGCACTGAAAGAGACACACGGATAAAAGGCGAAAGGTGCAGTTGGAGAAAAGAGGAGGAGGGGGGCGGCAGTGAGGGAGAGCACGCGATCCGTGACGGTGTTCGAGAACGGCAAAGAGGAGGCACGAGCGATAAACGAGAGCGATAGGAAAAAACAACAACACACCCGCTATAGAGCGGCCTGCCGATGATCGACGTTGCCCTTCGCCACATCAACAGGCGAAGGCAGAGAGCGTTGGGCGCACCTGCCACCAGAAACAACCACGTCACTCGAAAACGAAATTGCAAAATAAAAAGAAAAACAGTTCTTGGTCGACGCCGCACGCGAGAGAGGGCGAAGATACACTCACAACCAGAGAGCGCCCTCTTCCTCTCACTCTCCTGCCAGCCACTCGACTCGGTACGCAAATAGATGCGGTCGTGAAGTCTTATCTCTCTCCCTCTCTTCGCCAGTGTTGATGTATCACGCCGGGAGCCTTTCACAACGGTCAAACCATGTCCAGGCGATATGGGCAAGAGTGCCGAAGAGAACCAGAGGCGAAAGAAGACGCCCAGAAGCAGTGATCCCAGAGGAGCCAGCTGCATCAAATAGAGCAGAGGCACTCTCACATAAACTGGACACGAATAACGCCACCAGAATAACGCCTCTGTCGGTTTAAGGAAGAAAAAAACAGAAGGGATTACTCGAGTCGAGCGAGTACACCGATCCACGATCTGCGCGTATCTCTTCGTCGACTCCTCTCCGCCTGGTGAAAGAGAAGCCTGGCGGTCATGACCGGGGACAATAATAGCCACGCAAGGGCCCGATGCACGCCCTTTGGCGCGCAGAGGTCAGCGAGCAGAGGAGCCTAATTCCGGCATACGGCCACTCATCGACTCTGCTAGCCGAAACTGCCTCCACAGCGAAAAGAAGGAGTACAGTACGACGAGTCCAATAAGGATAGAGAGCGTCAACAGGGGAGCCACCACCAGCCCTAAGCGCCTCCACACAAACTCAAAGCACCTCTTGTACGGGAACATGACAGCACACAGGCTCTTGCACATGGGACCAGTCCTGCTCGCACAGCCCTCAAAGAGCCCGGAGCATTCGTACTTGAGATAAAAAGAGCAAATATCGCTTTCAGCGGTTCCAGACATGAACGCATAGATGTTGCTATTCTGGAGGTGCTCGACCGTTACCACTACCACCATGATCGTACACGCAACAGCGCCAGTGAACCAAATACTGCTAATCATCAGTGTCTCTACTGGAGGCCGGAGGGAAGAGCGCGATGACAAGTTGTGTAGGATTGTGCACAGGCCCGCTGCCAGCCACACCAGAACAGCCAGAATGTAGTAGCCGAGCAACTTTACCGAGTACTGTACTATGAGTGGGTCACCGAGCACGCTCAGCACCACACCGAGATGAATCACAAATGCAGCGATAAGAAGAAGAACACCAACGCCGACGAAGCACGACAGCTGGACAGCGTTCCTCAGGTGCCGAATCGCCCTACGCGACAAGAGCAACTCTGAGGATTGGTGGTTCACAGGGGCCCCGCCAGGAGCCCCTCGATGACGCGTTCGCTTCTTCTCCTCCTCGATGGCGCGGTCGGTCTTGAGCAGGCCCACAAGCTCCTCGTGCACCAGCCGGCTCACCAGCTCACGGTCCACGCTCGGCCACGCACAGCGGGCAGAGAGGTACGCATATAGCGGCACCTGGCGCGGGTTGTTGCCCTCGCTCGTGTGCACCAGGTAGCGGCGCACGAACATGCGCAGGTGCTGCATGTCGCCAATGTGCTTCGCAGGGTCCTGGAAGAGCGAGTAGAAGCTGCTACGCGGGTCGCGGCCGAATTCGACCTCGTGGATGCTCTTGCGCAGGAACGTGACGTACGGGATCGGGCCGAAGGATCCGTCGAATGTGCGGAAGCGGCGGTGGCGCACTGCTCGCGGCGACGAGCGGGAGCCTTCCCGATGTGCAGCGGCGGCGCTCGTTTCACTCGTCGGCTCGTGCGCTTCTTGACGCCAACCCGATGCAATACTATCGAGCTCATCCTCTGTTACGAGTCCCACAGCTGGAGCAAGACTGCCAGCGGCGTCAACGGGGCCGGAGATTGTCATGTCACTCATGTCAGCGAGTTCATGATTGTCACCAACTCTGATTTCGCGCCCTGCATTGCAGTCGTGAGACTCCCGTTCGAACTCGCAGTCGCTGCGGTGCCCTACCGCAGCGCGTAGGCCGTGCCCCATCCTTCCGATGTTGTCTTCTCTCGAGAGGTATGACTTGTAGTCCGCGTGTGAGTACCGAATGACGTGTCGGAGTGTGACAGCTGCGAGGGACACGCTGGCCACGAGTCCAGTGTAGTGGAACATCTTGGTGACTCCCTCGACCCTCTGCCGGGCGCAGAGGGAGACACAGCAGCCAATCAGCATCAGCTCAGGCGCCGCCATCGGCGGCAAATTCTCGATAGGGCGATCTTCATGGATGATCACGCGGTCCAGCACTTCGCGCATGGAAGACTTCAGGATGCCGCCTTTCCCGACAGCACTCGCGTTGGCATGCGTCTCACCGCCGTATTCGGTAGCACGCGCGGTTCCACGCTCCTCCGCGGCCGCGACAACTTCGAGTGGGTTTGCCATAGGGCGTATGAAAACGGTCCTTGTCTCCTCCTCGATGGGTGAGACCCCTTCGTTGTTGCCCAAGGAGGTCATCTCCGGTAACGAGCGACGAGGTCGCCCTGCCGTTTTTCTTGTTGTTTTAGGCGTAACACTTACGTCACGTACGACGGCATGGGCAAGAGACAATGTTTCGGAAGAGGACAGACAGAGAGAGAGTAAAGAACTGTTTGGCGAGCGATCCGTCGTGTTGTCCCAGTTGAGTCACAGACGCATTCCACGACGTGCGCACACGAGCGGCCATAGCTCACCCGCCTCTCTCTCGGGAATGCGGGCGAGCTCAAGGAGGCAGCGGGCCACCCTCAGGAAAACGCTCCCCGAGGCCGTGCAGTCTGTGTGTCCGCCGTGCCTGAACGCTCGTGCGCGCAGCGGTCCCGATTTTTCGCATCCCTCAGCATATCTCGGTACCACGTCACTGTCTGAAGATAGGGAGAGAGGCTCGCTGCCATCCTGCTCTCTTGCGGCCGATATCAACGGGGACGTGGCTGCGCGGCCGGCCCGCAGTGTCTGCCTCAGCTAGCGAGAGGCTCCTATGCGTCTGTGAAAGCAGAGGAATCCTGCCCTCTCCGCCGCCCGCACGCCCTTGACAGTGCTATGTTGGCATGGAGAAAGGAATCTGTGAACAGACGTGTGTTTGCACAGAAGGACACTATATTCTGTGCGGTAGAAGCCGTACGCGTGCAGTGAAAGGACAGCCGCAGACTCCCGGAGAGGGCGGGAAGCACATCAGCGCTGGTGTCGTACACTCACTGGCGTGACTAGGCAGTCCAATTATTTTATGAAGTAGAGCACGCTTGTGGACTCGAGCGCTTCGCCGCCGTCGCAGAGTACATCGAATACAACGCCGGCTCGGAGGCTCTTATGTATATATATATATATACCTACTGGGGGAAGCAGGGAGAGGAGGGACGGGGGTGACACAGCGCTGATAGTGTCACTGGCTTTAGCACTATCCCTGCGCCCCACGTTGCTGCGGCAGGTATCCAACAGTGTGGAATGGTTGCCGTGCGCAGTAGGCACCAACAAAGGCTTTTGGCCGCCCTGTCGGCTCAACAGTCATGCTCTTCGTGATGGGGAACGGCTGCACCCGTGTGCGCTTCTTCTCCGCGTGTTGCGCCGTACACTACGCCTCGGGGAAAGGGATGTGCTCCTAGCGTCCGAGACGGCAGACGAGCTCGCTGAGCCACGCAGTGGGCGACGGCGTCTCTGACACGGCCCATTTCAAAATCGTGCCAGCTCAGTTCTTGCACTGCAGTACATAAGGTCGAAAGCCCACCGGAAATAACAGCTGCACGCCGAGGGCTTGCAACGCGAGTATGCGTCCCCCAATGCGACGCGTTACTTCCTCATGCCCCGCAGCAGGGCTGGTGTTACGCGCCAGAAGGTGAGAGGGCCAGGAGGCGAGCAGCAGCTCCGCGTGCGCTGCTGCGTCTCCGGTCATCAAGTTTCCCTTGCAGTATTCCGGGCACCAGCCCTATCGCTCCATACGCAGCGAAGTCGCTGCAGGTAAGGAGGTAGCATTCTCTTGACGGCATGCCGACGTATATAACGGGATGACGCCGCATCGCTGCATCTCCAGACCTCATGGCTGCCTGGTTTGCGACGCGTGGCCTCAGCGGGGCAAAGGGGAGGGGGGCGGGGACCACGCCACCTGATAGTCGTCGCTAGAAGACCACTGACTTTCCTTTTTCTGGAGAGTCCGCAGATAGCTCGCCAGAAAAAGTCACGCTGAGGCGTGCACGACCACAGCGCACGAAGGGGTCGTGTGCAAGCGGAGTCTCGGGAGGAGAGAGGAACAATGCTCACACATTCCTACCGAAGCTGCCGAGTCTTTGCGACAGCAGCGTCAACAGACATGCACGGCCTCTCCACGTCACACACGTACAGCAGCGCCCCGGCCTGAGTGCGGAGTGCCAAAGGCAGATGCCGCGCAGCAGCGCTGTGGGGTGGAGGGGCCGTCGATTGGGGTCCTTTAAGGGGTCTCGGTTGCCTGCGCGCTGTGGGGTGCCCACTAGAGCTGCGGCCGCCTTGACGTGAGAGTGCTGAGAGGCCTTCCTGCAGTTTTCTGGCGCTTTCCCACCGCGTCGCGGCCACGAAAAGCAGCGTTCATTTCATCAGGGCAGAGTAGAGAGAGCCGAGAAGCTACCTTCAATGGCCCCCACGCGTTCGAGAGGACGGCCCTCCGCTCGGCTAGTCACGCCGTGGGCTACCCCACTGCCTTGCGAGGTGTCCTGCGCTACTGGGAGCTGGAGGGATGCCCGGCACCAGAAGCCCGGGGTAGCGATCCACTTACAAGCTTGTGCGCGCCGCAGACGGTGTTCGGTGACGGTCATGTCGCACACCCGACCGCGCACACTGTGATTAAAAGGGCTCTCATCTCCACTAAATGCTCCAGCGTCGGGTGCTTTGCCGCCCTCCCCCCTCCCGCACCCCCGCACCTGGAAGCGAATGGCAATGTTCATGGCATGGCACTCCTGTCCGCGGAGAATGCGGGCAGTGTCAGCGCATCAGCAATGAAGGCGCGGTACAGTTCGAGGGCCGCGGTGAGCACCACACCTGACGAGCCCCCTACGAGGAAGAAGCGAAGCAGGCCTCGGGTCTATCCTTGTGGGACACGCCCCACCCCAACTCGAGCGTCGCCCACTTCATCCTGAGGAGGCGCGTGCGGGCGCGGCCACCTTCTTGGAAATTGAAGCTCCTCCGGAAATGATGCGCGCCTGCGTTGAGCCGCTCGTGAGCTGTGATCTGCCGGGTCGAATATCAAAGTGCAGCTCGCTAAACCGGAATTTGCTCCCGTACCTGAGCGGCGCTGAGCTGCTATGCGAAGCAGCACGACCAAAGGAGTACACGATGGAGCGTCGTGCGGAGGGGTGGAGGGGGGGTGCAAGCCAGTCAGCAGCGGCCAGAAATGATTCCCAACTGCTCGCGCTGCCGCCGCGAGACTCTTTACTCGCTCAACTGTCCCACATAGGTGGTCGGTGTCAAAGGGTGGCACGAGGCAGGAGCATCATGAGGCCGAACAGGCCTCCGCAGAGGGCTCACGGTGCCGCTCATTTCACCCAGCAGATAGGCGATGCCCTGCGCTGTCCCCACCCATAAGCGCTCTCTCGCTGTATGGCCGTGGGTCCGCATACACATAACGACGGCGGATTCCCCACACACACACACACGCATAGACGCACACGTACGCAAACAGAAGTAGAGGGGAACACAACTCTGAGTGCGGAGAGGACGCACGCAGGGAAGCTGAGCGGGTTGGATAGAGAAGACGCTCCGAGTGCGACCATTAAACCCCTCAAGAAGCTTTCCGGGCAGACAGCAGCAGAAAAAAAACGGTCACGTGCGGGTACAGGATTCGCAGAAGAGTGCGCGAGCAAGCATCCCTACATCTCTTCAAGCCAGCACCCAAAAATATAAACCTCCCATTGGCGCGCTAGGGAGAGGTAGGAGAGGGGAGGCCGGATGAAAGACATGAGGACTACAGCTCAGCGGAAGCCCGTTCACGTGCTTACTACGGAGTGCCGGGTGGAGTAAGAGCCTTTGCAGAGGTGACGACAAAGAAAAAGTGGACAACGCCCTGGAAGCGGCTGGGTGGGCGGGGGAAAAGTGGATGCAACAGCGACACACACAGCAGGACGCTTTCCCGCAGCGGGTCACCTCGAGGAGCGCGTGGACTGCGCCGGGGCCACCCTGTTGTCTTGTGCTTTCCGCTTTCCTTTACCTCGTGTGTGTGTGTGGGGGGGGGGGAGGGTGAGCAGCTGCGCGTGAGGGCGCGCGCCTCAGCATGGCGAAGGCTGAGCCATGCGCAGTGCGCCCCTCTCAAGGTAGCGTTCCTTATGCTTCGTGCACGTGGCAGTGCCGCTGCCGCACTCCGTGGCAAACGGCTTCCCTCAACGAACACGCATCGGAGAACGGCGCGGAAAGAAGAAAAGGGTGGCCTGCCTGAGGGTACAGGGCCCTGCACACGTACTCACTCCACCCACATGTAAAATGAAAGGTAGGGAAAGAGCCGTGCGGTGAGTTCGCCGTGAGGTTGTCTCCCAAATGCTCCCTCATAGAGCACTCAACTCCGTCGTGCAGTGACGTGAAATCACGTGGAGAGCCATCCCCTCCTCGAACAACGAGGAAAGAAAAGAGGCAAACGAGCGAAGAGGGGGAGAGAGAGACGCGTCAGATTCACACGCCAGCACGGCCATCAGCCGCCACCAAGAGGGTATACAGGCAGCAATGATAAGCGAAGTCCAACGCAAAAGACTGCCTACCATGCAGCACCACGGCAGGAGACTACAGGGGCTGCATGTAGACAATGACATCCCCGCCTTCCCCATTTACGAAAGTTCTTCCGAAGTAGGAGTAGTGGTCCTGCATGTTCTCTTTCGAGCTGCCCGCGATGCACTCCGGGTCTTCCTTGCCTACGCTGTCTTCACACACGCGACAGTTTTCGGGGTCGTCATCGGCGCAGTAGACCTCATGCGGAACATGCTGAAAGTCTTCGTTGCCGCCCAGGAACATCTGTGGTACAGGATCGTGGCCACTTCTTATCCGAAAATGGGCACCCCGCGAGAGCATCCCGGCAGCCCACTCGGCAAAGCCGCGATTGCCGACGAGAGGCATGCCAAAGGTGTAGAGCGATACAACGGGCTTTGACACAAAACACACGCGGTTCACGTGTGTCTGCAGGTCGACAGCCGCCAGCTGCGCGAGCGCCGCGCCAAAGGAGTGGCCCGTTACGAGAATATCATAGCCGGGATTCATCTTCAGGTCACTGACTACTGCAGCGCGGACGGCGCGGCGGAGGCCGAAGTAGCTCGTTTGGAAGCTCGCGTGCACCTGGCAGTCGGACCCGCAGCCGGATGTGGCATCGTACAAGACAGGGTCCAGGCGCCACACCATAAGCCATTCTGGCCTCGCTGAAGACCCACGAAGGGATACCACGACCTGTGCGTTACTGTCGTCCACGCCTACGTAGGCAAGATCATCGCTGTCGCCCTCGCTCCTCAGAACCGCTGTCACCTTGAACAGCGGGTTCGCCTCGCAACTGCTCCCGCACCTCCAGCTCGCGATGTCGTCGACATCAGCGTACGTCGCATTCGCGTACTGCAGCGATCGTCTTGCGTCTGCAGGCGAGTACTCCCCAGGCAGCACTACAGATTGTGCGCCGCCGCACACAAAAAACAGCGCCACCGTGCAGACGAGAAATCTAAAGGAGCAGACCAACATGCTTCTCAGCAAAACAAAAACGCACGCAGCTGCACTCGTAGGGCGCTCATGCTATCGCGCTCGCTGTGAATGGAGATGGGCAACCGGTGGAGAGCAGCTGACAGGCTCCGCAGAGAAGAACATAAACACAAGAGACGAGGGCAAGGGCGAGAAAGGGGTATCCACCCGGGTCGAAGGTCAGGAGACCTGACATCGTCATCAGATAGGAGACAGGCAGCGTCAGTACGGAGCGTCATTATCATCGGGCCACACACACGCACACACGCCTTCTGCGTTGCAGTTGGTCAACAGTCCCGAGGGTCGCGCACATACAGAAGCAGCCCCCGGAAGAGGAGCTGAGACAAACAAAAAAAAAATTACGCCCCGTAAGGTAGCGGAGAGGCAAAAGCGCGGCGTGTGCTGCGCCCTCTCCACCCACTTCGGCTCACGTCCTCCGCGTGAGCACAATCCCACTCTGAGGCCGATGTCGGCTCTCTCTCTGTGTTTCACCACGAAGCGTCTACCGAGCACGCTAGGAACATATCATATAAATATATACATCCGCTTAGCCACGCGGCAAACGAAGAAAAGAGGGAGAGAGGCTGAGAAACGACGTAAGAGTGCGAACGCGACCGACATCGGCTGACGATCACCTCGAAGGTCAGGAGGTGTCACGAGAGAAAACTGTGCGCGGCAGACTAAACACATAGGCGCACATTCGCATCTGCGCTGAAGAGAAAGCATAGAAAAGGGGAAAAAAGGGAAAAAAGGGAAAAAAGGGAAGCCGACACCGCGAGGAGGTGGGGGCCGTCGGTGAGCAGCAGCACCAGCGAGGCACACTTCGCGCATGCTGCTCGCCTCGCGCGACGACCACAGAGACGGACCCCCATCAACCCCACAATGGGTCCTTCCGCGCCACTGTCACTCTTGACGCGACAGCGCTGGCGGGCAGCTCTCCTAGCACCCCCCCTTGTGGGTGGGCAGTAACGTAGAAGAAGACATGGACCCATCGCCAGTGCACAACGAGCCTCACGGCACAGGCGACCCGCGCAGGGAGGAAATTAAAAACAAATAGGTGGCAGAGAAAAATACGCGAGCGAAGTGCGCGGCAGAAATAGAGAGAGAAAGAGAGGAGAGCGGCACCACGGCGCTGTGCGAGCATGGCACTCAGCTGCGAGGAGGCAAACTGACGACAGCGGACACCGCCTCGCACGCGTGTGATCGCCGACTTCTCCGCTCAAAGAAAATAAGGAAAGCGAAAGAGCTCCTCCAGCGGCGGGCCGAGTCGGGGCGCGTCGACTGAGCTTCCGGCGTCCACACACTTGCGATGCGACCCGGGCCGGCGGCAGCTGTGCCGAAAGAGCAGAGCAGATGACAGGCTCCACACTTGACCGCACGGAGAGAGCACACAAAGGAACGGTCGAACAATCGATCTGCGACGCAGAAGAAGAGAGGATGCGGTGCATAGGAAGAGGAAGAGGCGCAGGCAGATCGTGCGATGAAAAAGGCGGCCAAAAAGCGAAGGTGCTCTGCCCCCTCCCCCCCCTCACCCCCCGGGGGGGAGATGAGCGGTTCTGCACAACCGCGGCATCCTCTGGTCGGCAACAGAGGAAAACAAAACATGAAACCACACAGGAGAGAGCGCTGCTGCAGTCACCCATGTCCATCCGCACGTGGAGGAGGGAGTCTGTGAGGCCGCGGTTCGGCGAGGGAGACTTCGCCACGTGTGCGTGCGCAGATCAGGGGCCACCGACTCAGCACCCCTCCACCCTTTAGGCCGCGGCCCTAGGAGGAGAGAAGGCAACGCCTCATTTGCACCCGCTGGTCTCGCCCATATAGTACAGGTGATCATCTGGCCAGAGCGAGAGCATTCCAAGGCTGCACTTGGAATCCTCCCGGCCTGGGGAGTCGTTGCACTTCACAGCGCTGCTGTTCGAGCGCGTGCGGAAGAACACCTCGGAGGTGGTGTGCGCGTAGCCACACAGGAGCGCGGGAACGCGCACCACCGGGTCGAGCCCGTGGGTGATGCGGTACTTAGCGCCGTTCGCTAGCAGGGCATCCACCCACTTTGCAAAGGCAGCGTTGCCCACTCGTGGCGCGCCAAAGGTGTACAGAGACACCGGCTTGCAGGCAGAGGAGCATTTGAGACGGTTGAGGTGCTCCTGCAGGTCGGCGGCGGCCAGAACCGCCATGGCCCCACCAAGCGAGTGCCCCGTGACAAGGATCTCGTACGTGGGGTGGTCTTGGATTAGCCTCAGCACATTATCTCGGGTCTGTTGGCGAAGAGACTTGTAAGAATCGTAGAAACCGGCATGCACTTTGCACCTCTTGCCGCATGTCGAGCTCTTGTCATAGTTTTTTTGCAGCAGATTCAAGTCCGCCAAGAAATTCTGGACATTGTTGGTGCCACGGTAGGCGACCACGATTTGCCCCTTCACGTGATCCGCGCCGACGAAGCCGAAGGTGCCCGGTAGGAAGTTGCTCATCACAGCTTTCATCTCAATGGCGCCCACGCTGCTGCACGCAGGGCCGCATTTCCATGAACGAACGTCGCTGCTTTTGCAGTAGGTCGCACGGGAGAAGAAGTGGGCTCGCCATGCCTCAGCGTAGCTGAAGGGCCTCCGCGCCACGACCACTGACGCGAGCAGCACACAGAGCACCACGCAAGCAACGCAGAGACTGCGGAGTGCTGGTCGGAGGCCGTGCATCAGGCCGAGTGCGAAAGGGCGGCAAAGGGAGAGTACGCGTGGACCTCTGTGCAAGGGCGCCTGACCGTGCGTGCGACGCCCGAAAGAGAAGGCGGTGGTGTGAGTGGAGGGCTCCAAATGGGTTATCTATTGGGAGTGCCCGTGTGTTGTGCCACAGGAGGAGGTGGGGCGAGGGTGGTCTCACCGAGGTACAGACAAGACCGAGAGAGTGTCGAGCGCACAGGCAGGATAGACTTTAGCGCAGGGAATCCTAAAGACTCATCAGCCGAAGGGCGCATGAAGGCATGGCTGCCGCCACGTCTCCCTGACTCGTGCGGGGTCCTTACGCCAATGACGCAGCCTCCGCCTCCCACCCCCACCCCCAACGGGCAAGGAAGGGATGACGGAGGTGAGAGGCTTGCTCTCCCCCATCCCGTATGCATGGAGGGAGGGAGAGAGAGCAGACTCAGCGACTACGCAGGATCGCACACAAAGCCGTCGAGTTCCTTTTTACCAGAAAAAGGACAACGAGGCTTCAGGGGACGCGAGAGACAGAGACGGATGGAGAGGATGGGGGGCCTACACGGCGCTCGTGGGCGAGCAGAAATCACTAGGCGACAGATGGGGAGCACACGGGCACCAATACGGTCGCACCAGCTGCCACATGTTCTGTCGTCACTGTTTGCCTTTGCCCTTTTCTCAGCAACCGGACGGCGACGCACCTTTGCGCTTCTTCGCCGTCTTTTCCTCTCGCCCTCGGCAAAGCGCAGAGAACCGACGCGAAGAGAAAGACAACAACGCTTGACTCGCCAGCGCCGATAGCGTTGCAGAGATCAGCGCCGAGTGTGGAGGGATGCCTCCTCGGGGAAAGGGGGGGCCTCGCGCAACAAAAACAATTAAAATGAAGCGAAGCAGAGAAATAGGGAAGGAAAGCGCATTCGCTCCACGTGACCACAGAAAAGGGAGAGGGCGGGGAGGGGAGGGGAGTCTGTTATGCGGTGTGAGATGCAGGAAGCGATGACGTGTGTGTGTGTGTGTGTGCCGCGGAAGGCGCAGGCACTGGCCGGTGCTGTTGTCCACAGGACGCAGAGGGGAAAAAAGAGATGAGGGGACGGAGCACTGTGTGGCACGTCACAATAGCACTCCTTCGAAGCATCGAAGGAGCGACGGCACATGCTGTTCGAGCAGAAGTTCACACGTGAGCGTCCTTTCGACAGCTGAGAAACCCTTTCTTTCCACTCCTCTGCCCTCTCCTCCCGGGGCGCAGAAAGGATTGGCGTAAGTGCCTCATGGGAATGAGCTCGGTGGCGTCAGGCGCACCCTTTTACTGCACACGGATAGCGCCACAACATCTACGGCTGCCGCTCAAGCGGCATGCGCGTCTTTCTTCGTAATTTAATCCCACGCAGCCATCTGCTGCGCTGCATAGGCCGAAGCAGGCTATGCCGCAGCTTTGTCACACAGGCCGATCCTGCCTCACGGCGCGATTAACCGGTTAGACACGCATGACAGCAATGCATCTCACCTGTAACCTGGTCACGTCCCCTGCTTCAAGCGCTGCCCGTGTCTTTTTTGAAGTTAACAAGGTGATGCCCTGTATTCCGGAGAAATCGGGCCCACCAGCCACCTTTCGGCAGCTAGTGCTCATTGAGGCGCGCCAGCGTCACGGCTCCTACTCCGCTCATCATGTGAGTGGCGCAGGTGTGCTCATGGCCGCCTGTCTCGTCTGACGCAGCGACCATCAGGGCCTCGCCAGCGACTGGAGTGCACGATCGCTCTGAAGTTGTCAAGTCCTAGGCACTTCATGCAGTCAGCATCCACAGCAACTGCTTCACTTCTCCGGTCACCGAGGAGGGGGGGCGCAGGGGCCGCGACGACCCGAACGGACGGCAAACAGCAGAGAGTAGTTGAGGAGAGAAGGCACGGCGTGCGCAACTCACCACCAGGGCGCTCAGCCCCTCACAACGACGCGTCGTGATGGACACGCAAGAGCTGCAGCTGTACAACACCCACGTGCCACAGCAACACAAGGGGACAGTGCAGAACTGCAGTCGCTTACGTCGAGGGAAACCAGCACGCCGATACAGGCGATCGGACGGGCGACTCCTGCAGAGCGCTCGGGTGCGGTGAATGCCGCCGCCCCATCATCTGGACATCCGTGCTGCGTAGGATGAGCCAACAGCGGTCCTGCTGTCGACTGTTAGGGGCGAAACACTTGGGGTCACAGCTTGGCGTGCGGCGAGCATTCTTGGGAGGTCAATCAGCTCCAATAAACGAAAGGAACGTTAGGGGTCGTCCTGTGATAGCCGCGATCGTCCCTGTGCCGGCGCCTGCTCGGCATGGTGCCGCGGGTACGCTACGGCTGCGATGACCAGCTTCACTGACGAGATGTGCCGCATCGGCGGATACTCTGCACTAATGTCAGCGTAGGTACGGACAGCCCTGCGGTCGCCCTGGAACAATCTGGCGGTTCCGTTGCCGGCAACGTGCAGCCCCTGTCGTACTGAGCCTGCGCGGTGTGGGGAGACGGAAGCGCACATAAGCAGCCGCGACGCAGCGGTGATGGCTGTAGACGCGAGAGGGAGAGAGCGTTGTGGTAGCAGTGCGCGTGACAACTGCTCAACACAACTGCAGAAGAAGAGCGCAGAGAGGGAGCTGGGCGGCGATCAGCAGGTGCGGGAAAGCATTGGTGACCGTGAAGCGTATTGGTGCCGGTGGCCACTCCACGTTGTTCACGCAAGCGCTTACGCGGTGATTTGTGGAAGCGTCTCATGCGCAGAGGCGGATGCGGCACTGCACGCGCCCTTTGCTAAACCGTAGCGCCTCCTGTAGCAATCATAAGTACTGGAAGATCGACGCTGTGGGGCTTAGCGAGCGGCCCCTTGGCTTTCACTCATCTTTGTGCTTCGAGGGAGACGTCAGGAAGGGTGGGGGGGGGGGGGCAAAAAAAAACTGCGGTTCGCGTAGCACAGTACGAAGGGGGAAAAGGGCTCGAAGCCTTCGAGCAATGAGCCACGGGATGGCGTATGCAGGACAACTACAGCACCCCATCCCACACGATCCTATAGCTTTCAGTGCGAGCGGGGCCGTCTTGAAGGAGCACTCGCCCCCCTTCCATCACTCTCAGGCGAAAGGAGGACACGTGCTTTCAAGAAATGAGCAGCGTGGCATAGCAGAAACAGCGCAGGTGTGATGGACAGAGACTCGCGTCCAACTGGCGAGGCTGCCGAGAGGAGTGCCCGGACAGCTCCGTGGAAGGATTTCTTTCTTTTGCCCACAGACAACGCGCCATTTACAGCGCCCCGCACCCAATCCGGCCGTATGGGCAGTCGTAGCGGCTGCGGTGGGTGCGCCGGCACCGGCGGCAGTAGTAGCTTCCACAGCCACCGCCGTCACTGTGCACAACGATGGTCTGAGGCGGAGGTGGTGGTGGTGCGGGCTGCTGAACCAAAATTACCTGCGGCTGCATCGGTGGGGGAGGCGGTCCGTAGGGGCCTACATAAGCATTTGGGACACCGTACGGCTGCGGGGGCATGTCGTATGACGGAGGCGGGGGCAGAGGCGGAGGCGCGCCGTAGGGGCCTGCAGCGGGTGCACCATACTGCGGGTTGGGATACTGCGCAGGAGATGGCGGATACGGGTTGTACTCTATCGGCGGCCCCCCAAGCGGCGGTGGTGGGTACGACATGAAAAACTTTGAAGAGAGCGCCACGGGAGAGCAGAGACGATTCCTCGACTGTTCGATGAGAGCGTACGCGCACAAGGCGAATGGACAGATGGAGGAGGAGCAGCAGCAAGGATGATAGCAGCGGATGTGACTGGCAGGAACGAAGGGCAACACTTTAGGGCCGTCGATATTCCCCCCTCCCCACCACACACACACTGTGATTTGAGTAGATCGTGGAGCATTCGATCGAGAGAGGCGGAAGACGTCGAGCCGGGAAAAAGAGAGAGAAGGCCCGACGGGTGTGCGCTCCCTCGCTATCCATCGACTGCGCTTAACGTGGGATAACGGGTAGCGGTCCTGCTCTGCCAGCGGCAGGCATAAGGCCTCGTAGCGGAGGCGCAGGAATAAAGCGATGCATCGGCAACGTCGGCCACGTGGCCGAGTCCCTCACTGGTGCTATCGGCAAACGGCCACGCTTCGGTTTACATTCCTTCACCATTCCCGCTGTTTCTGCACAGGACTTGCACTACCACACACCCCTCCCTCGCCCCACTCTGCGATATACACACCTACGCACACCCTACGCGTTCGATATTTCAACTTTAGCCCCCTCGAAATGGCATGCCTTCTCGATAACGTCGACCGGAATATGCCTTGCCCCACCGAGACCCGATACACGCGCTCTCTGGAAGGCGCCGGGAGCCTGCAGGCTGCCCCTCGAATAAGAGTGATAGACGCGTTGGGACCGGCGGAGAGGTCTGAGCAGGCAGTGTACGGGGGCTGCACGACCCTTCAGTGAAAGAAACATTAGCGAAAACCGCTGAGGTGCTGCCGTCCTGTCTGACTTGGTGCGCCTCCGAAAGCGCTGCGCCCATCTGGAGGGCCGCCCTGGTGATGTGGGGCAGGACCACCGAGTATTGTAGGCGGCCCTGGCGGGCTACTGAGGTGGTGGTGATAGTACTCAGGCGGGCCTCGCAATACATCCAGCAGCCCCGGACGCGCCGGCGGCGGCGGCGGCCGGCACCCTGGCCCGTAGCCGCAGGGGCTCTCATTCAGGACAGCTGAGCTCGGGTGTGGAGCTTGGGGCACCTGCTGGTAGGCGTAGACACTCTGCAGTGGCTGCTGAGGAGTCGCTGCCTGCTGGGGAATGTTTGGCGTGATTTGGCCGTAAGGGCTGCATGCCGCTCCAGGCAGCTGTTGCGGTGGGTAGGCACCGTACGTGGTGTACTGGCCAGGGTAAGGATAGCCCGCCATGATGGTCGAGGAGGCGGTAGACAAGGTCTGGCAACGCTGCAGAAGTGCATAAGGCAGGGTAACGCGCTGACGCGCGGCATGAGCAGACGGGGGGGGAGGTGGATATGGCACGTGACAGAAAGCGGGAGCTTCACCATGAAGCAGAAACACGTGTGCAACGCGGCGTTGGCCGGACAGCAGAGGTGGAGAGCTACGGGACAGAGGGTACTGCTTCACGGCGTGCACAGAAGCTGTCATCGAGAGGATGACTGCGAACCTTCAAGCCGTCTGCAGGGCGCTGCAGAACCCGTGAGAGACTGAGACGATGTGGAGCATGCTGTGACGGCGCGCCAATACGGCGGCCCTTCGAGTCTCCTGCCTCTTCCAGCAGCCGTTCGGCCTGTACTGCCCGCGTTTCCTCTTTAATTCCTTTTTTTACGTTTTCTAAGCAAACAAACCGAAATATCTCTCCACCCCGGGCGTGTGCGATGAGGAGGAGGGGAGAGAGGGGTGCTGGCAGGAGGCGAAGGGCGAGGGCAGAGGGGGAGGCAACGCCCCATTCGCACACATATGGACACAACAAGGGACGCGGAGACAGAGGGGAGACGTTCTTTGAGCGCAGTAGAGCGCACGTAGAGCCTCGGCAAGGCCGGACACGCCCCATAGCAAAGGAAACGCCGTGAAACGGGAGCACCCAACGACGGACTCTCACCCCTCAACGCAACCCCGCTACCTTCCGCTGCTCACACAACGCAGCAGTGGCACTTCCCTTTCACTTTGGTCTTCCTGGCGCGCAGCTTTGCCATAGCACCGTCTTCGCGTATATCGCGCTCTATCTGGGCAAACCGTTCCTTCAGCTGCGCTTGCATGCGCACACCGTCTTCATCGTCCGAGTCACGGCCTGCGGATCCCCTCTTCACCTTACACTCATCCTGCATTCCGAGCAAATCCAGGCTAGTGGTCATAGCTCCTGGCTGAGAGGCTGTAGACGCATCCCTGGGCCCGCCGAGGGTGCGGTCCATGCCCGTTTTCGTCGTCTCCGCACTGCTCAGCGGCCTCACATCTGAGCCGCCGGTAGCGGCGAGGCCTCTGCTGGAGCTCGCGCTCCGCCGACGTGCCCCTTCCAGCAGCTCCTTCATCTCTGCCTGCTCACGCAATTTACGTGCCATCGGATCCTCAGTCGGGTCCGGCTCCCTTCGCCGCTGTTTCCCGCCACCCGCGTCCGCTGACTTTTTCACACTCGCCCGTGGCGTCGGCATCTCTGTCGAGGGCCTGTTGACGGGGCTGTCGGCAATGGAAACCACGTCTGACGGGGGTGACACATCGTCGTCACGCCTCCTCATGTCACCGTTGGAGACTTCTAAGGGAGAGAAGACCGCTGTAGAGCTCGAGTGTGTCGGCGCCAGGTCGAATGAGAAGGCCCCAGTGGAGCGCCAACTCCCGGCAGGCGGCGGCGCCGCTTTACACGGTGATGGCTGCAGGCAGTCTGTGTGAGGTGCATCTCGCGTTACCGCCGCCGCCGCCGCCGGCATCGTGGAGGTGGCCGAATCAGCCTGAGGCTCCGTGGAGGCTGAGAGGGCTGGTACACGGGGAGCTGTGAAAATGCTGGCACCGGCGTGCGGCGGCAACAACGTGCGCGCAAGCATCTCCTTTGGCGGTGTTCCAGCGGGAATCTGCGCACGTAAGTCGCTATCGGTGCTATTTCGCAGAAGTGCGTTGCAGACCTCTTGCAGCAGCTCCTTAAGGTGCTGCTTCGTTTTCGCACTCACCTCGGCATAGTGAACGTCGGTGAAGAGCTCAAACACCTCCGCCTGCACCTTCCGAGCTGTCACGATGTCGTCCTCCTCCAGTCCATCCGCGCTGGTGAAGATGTCGGCGCTGCCGTCGTCCGTGCCAGTTGCAGTGGCCGCATCGTTAGCGTCGACGAAGGCGCTTGCTGGACGAAGCGCCCGTTTCCTCGCATTGCAGAACGCTCGAGCGTTGCTCGACGCATCGGCAACAATATCGATTTTGTTTGCCACCACCATGATGCTGCTCTGGTCAAGCTCCGGCAGGTGCTCCGCCGCGATGGACAGGTGGCGGTCCACGACGCTGTGCAAGCTGCTGGCGCTCGTGACGTCGAAGACGCAGATGATGAAGGAGGCGTTGCGAAGGGTACTTTGGTAGTTCGCCGCGTACTTCTCTAGCCCGGCTGTGTCCCAAATTTGGAGCCGAACCGACGCTCCCAGCACTGCATGCGGCACCGTAAGTGCATAGAAATCAGTGCCGATGGTCGGCGTCACCGCTTCCAGCACGACCTCCGCGTCACTATCGTCATCACTGTCGCCCATATCAGAGTCGTCGCCGTTGTGCCCCAATGACAAAGAGGCGTCGGCAATAGAGAGAAGTCGCTTGATGAGTGATGTCTTCCCTACGCTGTAGTCACCAAGGACGACAACTTTGAAGACGTACTCCTTCGAGACTGGCACCCGCACCCTCTCGCCGGCCGGGTCCTCCGTGTAGGTAAAGTCGTCGCAGTCAGCGATACCGGCATGCTGGGCAGAAGAGAGCATGCGTGTGATCGGGAGGGGGGTGCAGGAATCGAAGGCTTCGACAGGAAAAAAAAGAACGTGGGTGATTTTTGCACCACGACGGCGCCACATTCAAAAACACAAAGAGGAAAAGCAAAAAGCGCTACGGCAAGCGCTATAGTCGAGGAAGCGGACGTGTTTGAGTGCGTATGTGCGTGTGTGTGTGTGAAAGAGAGAGAGAGACGAGAGACAAGACTCATCCATCGAGTAGACGTTTCCGTGAGAGGATGTGGCATACGGGGCGCAGCGAGAAACGGATGCCACACAGATATCGCGAGCAAAGCTTTCATCCAGAAGAGCGGCATAAGCGGACAAAACCTTCCAGTGTGTGCAGAACGCGTCGCGGAGAGGCTACACACCCCACTGGGAGCGCCAGCTCCGTAGCCACCTCCCTGCAATGATCACGTTCGTGTCCGCCGACGTCACGTGGATTGCCTCCTCCTTAGGCAGAAAAGATATCCCCCCCCCACGCACACACAAGGGCGACACTGTTTGGAGGGGGGAATGTCGGGCCATTACGGCAGCTTGCGAGACGCCTGATGAGGGCCGCTACACCTCCACATGCATACGAGACGAGCCGACAGAGAGCACACACACACGAAAATATGCAAAAGGAACAGATCAAATAATGACGAATATGCGCATACGAGTCGCACACGCAGCGGCAACGAGGAGCAGGGGACGACTGACGCAGCGACTGCTCCAGTGTGTGGCCGCCTCTCTAGCTGCTATTATCGCACTTTTTCTCCTGCGATTTTACAGCCGGGCCCCCCTTCTCCCACAGGCGCCTCCGCAGACCTCCACACACAGGCAGCCACAGCTCGCCCGCATCTCCAGGAGTGTCGTCGAGTCCGGGGTACACAGGCCGCCGGCACCCGGCATCCCGCCGCGCACCTTCGGCGCCCTCGGCACAGCGAGCGGCCATCGTGCTCGTCTGCCACCGATGGCACCGAGGGCGTCTCTGCATCGCCTGCCCGCGGAAGCAGCGTCGAGCGCTGCTGCCGCCGTGGGGTGGCTGACGCCATCAGCGGATGAGCTATTCGTCCGCGAACGGAAAAAAAGACAAACCGAAGAGGGAACGAAGTCGACGACACTAATAAACAAAAAAAAGGAGATCGTTATCTGCAATGCGGAGCACCGATGAACGTCATGCGTACGGCAGCCAAACAAGAAAAAGAGATGGTGAGAGAAGCGGAAGCAGACAGCCGCCGTCATGCGCTGCGGAGGAGGACAGTCGCCTATTTCTTTTGCCACGGCAGAGAGGGGTGTTGATGGTCGGCGTGTACACTCCCATTGGGGGGCGGGGGGTGCCCTGATGTGCGTTCTCGCATGGAATTCGCCGCGCGCACGCGTATCCGACGACGCGCGTCCCCTTTGGCAAGCACAGGGGTGTCCCATGCACTCTCTCAGCTGCAGACCCATGCACGACCACTACTGAGGCGTGAGACGGAGAGCTCAAGCAGGAGATGTGGATAGGGGAAAATAAGCAGAGACAAACGTTCAACGCTGCCTAAACAGCGTGCGCTCAAGCAACCGCAATGCCCATCGACCGACCGCCATGGAAAGGCGGCGCGATGCACCCACTGCCCGGTAAAATGACACCACAAAGGAAGGCGGACGGCGAGGGCAAAAATAAAAGAAAAAGAGCAGGGAGCCCTCAGACGGCACCTCACACCCGGCAGAGCAGGTGGAATCGAGAGAGAAGGAGAGAAAGAGAGAGCTCGCCAAACGACCTGGAGTCCATGGCCATGAAACAAACGCACCTCGTGTGCATGAAGCCTCCACCGCCTCCGACATGGGAGTGCGAGCGAGGAAGGGAAAGAAGGGGGCAGCGAGCCGCAGAGGCATAGACAGCAGAGAAGACGAAAAAAAAGCAGAGGAGCACGACACCACAGACGGTGCCGAAAGCGACGCGCACTTAGAGATGCCACGGCAGGCAGCGCGAAGATAGGCCGCAGATCGACAGCGATCCTAAGTGGATCGCATCGCCCCTTTTCTTCCAGTCATCTTTGGCTTCTCCTTCCGCGTGCGTGTGCGTGGGCTCTTTCCCTTTGCTGTCCTCGTCGCCGTTCTTCTTTCGAGGTGAAGTGTGCACCCCCCACCACCACCACCACTGCAGGCGCCAACTCGCAGAGGTGTAACAGGCGGGCGGGCGGACGGGGGGGAAGAGAGGCAAAGGGATTGCCGGCGGATATCAAGAAGTAAACGGTAACTTCAAAGCACGAAAAATACGTAACAGCCGGCACCGCGCGCTCTTCTTTCTCTCGCCGCCCCCCCCTTTGTGAGGCATACAACTGAGCTTATGAGAAGTTCACATCCACAGACGCTCGTGTAGAGAACCTAAATGGCAGCAGAAGACACAATGCCTCAGGCGAGACTACACCCGTTTCCGTTCCCAAAGCGAACGAAAAATAAACGAAGGGCAATAGAGAGAGAGACAGAAAATAATGTCCGCAGGAGAAAGAAAAAAAGCAGTGGCGTGTGTGCGCTGGCGGTCACGCTACCGCGCACATTCGACGATCCTCAGCGCTCCTTTCTTTCCCCCTCAACCCCGCCCCCTTTTCTCCCTCACGCTGCGATGGCTCCACAGCGCAAGCGCGAGCGTGAAGAAAGCGTGAGCAGACTCGAGGAGAGAGGCGGTGAGACGTTTTGCCTCGGAGGGCTCACAAGCAGTGCTTCACACGCGAAAAAAAAAGAGGTAGACGCTTATAGAAATAGAAGAAAGTGTCAAGCACGGGCACACCCCTCACTAGAGGGGCGAGCACATCACCACTGTCACACACAGAGCGTGTGTGTGTGTGTGGGTGTGGGTGTGGGTGGGCTAGATACGCCGAAGAGCGACAAAAAAAAAGAAAAAAGCTGCTGCCCTACGTGCGCTTGTACACGTTCCCGTCCACGAGCGCGCATTTGGTTCGGCGCACAAAGGTCCAGTCGGAACGTAATCGATGGAGTGCCGCACGTCAGCAACGTCAGACTGTGTCGAGTGGCAGCTTAGCGCGCCTTTCAACAGAAGCGAGCACATCTAAAGAGAAGGCACATGAAAGAGATTGAAGAGACCCAAGCAGAGCGCATCCGTGCGTGACAAAGGAAAAGCGGCTTCAACTTCCTTCGCTGAGGGGAAGGGAAAGGAGGAGAAGCAGAAATATTCCACAGAGCGAAGCCGGCACACTGCCGCCGAAGACAGCGAAAAAAAAAAATAATCCAAAGCGTATGTGTACAGCGCACGAGGAATAAGCACCTCTCCCCTTCCCCTCTTCACACATACCTACACACCCACACACTCACACAGAATAAGAGACCGCCCATGGCTAAGCGTAAAAAAGCACTACTGGGCCACCCACACACTTTCTGCTCGCGTTTCTTTTCCACGGTGCGCGATCGAGAGGGGGTGTGGGGTGGGGATGTGGGAAGGGGGGCGAGGTATGCCTCGTGGCGACGATAGGGGGGGGGCGGCCAGCGCAGTGCGGGCGCGCGCGAGTGTCTGCGGCGCATGAGCGCCTCGACGTGCTCTCTGCAGGAAAGCCTGCCGGCAGCGAGCGTATCGCAGCAAGGGAGAAGGACGGTAAAGAAACAAGTGGCCCGATCACGGTGAAGGCGTCCCTGACCCTCTTCCCTCACCGCCGCCTGCTCGGTGCTGCGATAGGCGCGTCCCCATCTTACGGTCGTGAGAGCGATTCGGAGGCGCGTGCGCATACACACGGCGCGAGGGAGGAGGAGGAGGAGCGGAAGGGAAGGGCGAGACACTCTCAGATGGCGGCGTGGGGTCAACAAAGCCGACGGGCAAGTCTCACACGCGCTTTCTATGCAGGAGAAGCAGCGGAGGGTACAAAGGGAAAAAAAACGTTCTTCGCGGAGGCACAGCGTACGGAGCAGAGCGATAGCAAAGCAGTAAAAAGAGATGTAAGGCGCGCCCGACCGTTCCGCCCACCGCTCCCACACGCTGCCCGAGATGCAAATGAAGCCGTCTCTCTCTCACTTTGCATCCCTGCCGCCTCGACATTCACGAGCAAACGATGCAGGCGTGTCTCCCCCTTCTCCCCTCTCGTGAGAAGTCTTGCACAGCACGACGGCGTGGCCACGGGAAGTGCGTGTGGAACACAGAAAGAAAGGGGGTGCTGGCGGGCGCTTGCGGTGTCGGGGGTCCGCCCTGCACCCGCAGCCTGTGCGCACTCCACGTACGTCCCCGCGCTTTCCGTACTGTCCTATCGCGCCCTGTGCTCGACGAAGCGACTGAGATACGGACACAAAAAGAAGAGATGCCGCAGAAGAGAGAGAGGAGGGGGGGCGGAGCGGGTAGGAGGCAGAAGCCCGCGAGCACACCTTCGCCGAAGTGAGCCGTGTCGCCGAGAAAGAAAAAGCCGAGCGGCATTTGCGCGAAGCAAAGGTCATCTGCCCGCAACGACAATCGCCCACGGCAGATTGCTCGAGAAGGCCGCAGTGAAGCGCCTCCCCGATGCACTCACCACTTCCGCTCCGCCAGTTCGACAAACAACACCGCAGCCACCGCGCAGAAAAAGGAGGTCAGCAAAACGACAGGCTGTGCAACAGGTACTCTACAGCATTAGACAGGGGAGGGGGGCAGCCCGAGAGGGAAAAAAGGGGGAGGGAGCAAAAATGACGATCATATCGAAGCTGGCGACCACCGTCTGCACTTAAGACACAAAATGACGGGACACCACTTCCTCGTACTTCCTCCCACCTAGTCGACAGATGCATGCCCTTCCCACCCTCATCGACAGCCTCTTACACAAAAAAGCTGAAGTACACGGTAGAGATGGTGCCGAAGACGATCGCGATGACGCCCGCCACAAGGAGGAAGTACGTCCCCAGCCAGTGAAAGACCCCCACAGACTTGATGCTCCAGTTGCCGCTGTACATCCAAAAGTATGCGGGAAAGATGAAGCCGATGAAGCCGCCACACAGGGAGCCGACCAGGCCGAGAGCCGTGTTGATGCTCGGGATAAACAGCCCACACACGAGGATGAGGACAGCCATGGTGAGAATCACGATGGTGTGCTTCCAGTACGGCACCGTCTCCAGATCCCAGCCCACGCAGTGGTAGACAAAGTTGCGGCACGGCAGCATGTTCATCGCGAAGGCGGCGCAGATCTTGATGAGCATGCCGATGTACGCGATCATCATGTACGGCTGGTGCACAGGATCGAAGTTGTACAGGATGGAGTCCTTCGTGTCCTCCGCAAAGTCGAAGTAGCCGAAGATGCCAGTGAAGATGTACAGCACCATGCACACCGTCATCGAGATCGCGCTCGAGACCGTCAGCTGCCGCACGGACGGGCGGGGGCGCTGCTCGAAGTAGACCGATCCAGCCACAGCCTGGCACAAGAACGAAAAGACAAAGATGGACAGGCCGTATACCGCCTTGTTGCCCGTGGTGAAGTACTTCATGTCGCCACGCATGCCCTTCTTCATGCCGTTCGTGCTGGAGTGCACCACAATCGTGACGACAAAGTACAGCACCATCAGGACACCGACGGCGGAGACGTAGCGGATGCTGTTCACACGCTTCGGTATCACCACAGGCACCATCAGCACCAGCCAGATGAGGCTGGTGATGCAGCGGTTCCCAGCAGTGGTCAGGAGGAACGCCGGCGTCCCGGGGGACTTCTCCAGGATCGGCGTGATGAGGCTGCTCACGGCGCTGATGTAGGCCACCGCCGTGCCGAAGCACGACAGCCACAGCACGAACCCGACGAAGTAGTCCCACCCGCGACCAAACAGGACCAGGGCCAGCTCCTCGAACGTCTTGCACCCCGTCGCCTTCATCGCGTAGCCAAGCAGCGTCATCGTGTACACCGTTGCCGCCGTGATCACCAAGAGGTAAATGACAGACATGACGATGCCCGACATGGCGAAGGAGGACGGCATCGAGATGATGCCGCCACCCAGCGTGACGGAGGCAAGGCTGAAGCAGTTCGAGGCGACACCACCGTACGGGATCAGCCACCCCGTGAACCGGAGGAGGATGTTGCCCTCCGCCTTGGCGGCCTCACCGCTGCTGTCCGTTTTCGGGCCGCATGGGTCCGTGAGGCTGCCGTTGTTGAGGGGATTCTTCAGCTGCTCGCCGCTCGCCTGTCTGCCCACCGCGCTGCACGCGCTCCTCTCCGTCAGCGAGTCGCTCAGGTGCTCGCACTCGGCCTGTGCTTCGAAAGGTTGGTTCGGCTTGCTCATGGTGCCTCGTGCTGCGCGCCGGGGTGGTTGGGCAGGGCTGCGGGGGTGCTCGCACGGGGAGAAAGAGGGGAGGGGGGGCCGGGGCGCTGCGCACGCACTGGCCCGCCGTGTACGACGAGGCCGGCAGCGGAAGTGGCAGGCCTATCCGAGAAAGGCGCAGGGGTGATTCGAAAGTTAGGCGGGACGCCGATTTGTGTCGTCGGTCAGGATATAGGAGCCAATCGTCTGCGTGACGACTACACGGACGCGGTGGAGAAGGAAGTGTGTGATGTCAAGGAAAACGGACAGACGAGGAGAGGAACGGGCGGGTGGTAGAGGGCGTGGGGGCTTTCATGAAGATGAATGTGAGGGGCCGATAGAGATGAAAAGGCAGAGGGTCGCGCATTCCACGTGACAGTGCACGTATGCGCAAGGCATCAAAGATGCACGAATGTGCGCACTGCATAGATTTAGCAGTACCCTTTCGGGGGTGCTGGGGTGTGGGTAGCTTCGTTCCTTCTTCGGTCTCCCTGTGCGTAGTGTTTTTGTTTGCCCACTGATACCGCTCTCTCTGTCTTTCTGTCGATTTATGCCCCAGTCGTGGCCATTTGCTCGCAGATGGGAGCACGTGTGAGGCATGCAAAACGTTTGCATATATAGAGAGAGAGAAAGCAGAGGCGGAACTGTTGCTTTAAAAAAAGGGGGAGGGGGGTAAGGGGAAGAGGTGGAGAAGGCGGGACGACAGCAGAGAAAGAAAGGGGGTATTCGTCGCGGCGGAGCAAACAGCCCTTCTGCCCGTCAACCGCCACAACAGGCGCCACAACAAAAAAAAGGAATAGACGCCGTTAGCCACGCGTATGGGCCTCCTCCCTCACGCACGCATAAATCGAGAGACGAATGACATCCACAATATGTCTGTATGTATACACACACACATACACTCACAAATATATAAATAAATGAAGCTGTGCGTTGAAGCACCGCCGCCGTCGGCAAGGGGAGGGGCCCACGATAAAGCGGAGGCGAACGCTGAGGTGGTAAGGTCGAGGCGGCGCACTGATCGTGCCGAGTCTCCTATAAACCTCTACCCACCCCTGCAGGGCGGCAAGAGAGGAGCAGAGAAGTGGTGTAAGAAAGGTGAGGTGAGGTGGGTCGGTGGGGGGGAGACAAAGAACGGAACGCGAAAAGGGGGAGTAAAAGCGGTGATGAGCTGAACGCCACCTGAGCGATGCAGAAAGCAGCGGCGCTTCCGACGTACAATTCAAAGACGACAGAGATGGGCAGCAAGACCGTAGGCGATGAACAAGGCGCGTCTCGGCGAGGGCACCCTCCCTCCCTCCCCCTTTTCTACTCACCTGAGCGGGTGGCGACCTTATTCGCAGAGGACCGCACTCGTCACCACTCAGCTGCCGCGCCGCGGTCAGCAGCAGGAAAGGGGAGGGGAAGAACGGCGAAGGCACCCCCGCAACCGTCAAAGGACACTGGTCAGAGGCAATTCTGCCACGGCTGAAATGGCTCACGGGCGGTTCGCACTGCCGCCACGTCAACAGTGGCGATGCCCAACAAGTTGAAAATAAACTGCAAAGCGCCCGCGCCTCCCAACAGCGCCGCAGTCACTCCCATTTCTCCGGAAGCCCTCAGCAAGCGGCATCACGGCACGACGAGGTGCACAGTCAACTCCGTTCACGTGGATGGAGAAGAGCATCGCCGTCCACACTGCTGTGATTGAGTGCGCTAAGGCGGATTCCACCGCGGCCGTGGAGGGTTGCGTCCAATGGCGTCGCCACGTTCATGAAAGCAGCGCAATCAGTGAAACGGCGAATGACTGCGCACTTCGCTCCCAGGACCAGTCGGGGCGAAAAGGACTGTCGGTCAGCACCGTCAGTCGAGGTGCACGCGAAAAAAAAGAGAGGACCCCATCGTCGCCTTCGCCGGCTAAAGGGATGGCGGCACGAAATCATGACGCCGCGACGTGGCGCTTAAGACGCTGGTGCACCACTGGGACGGATGGGAAGCGAGGAAGATACATTGCCTACACTCTTTGCTGCGCAGACGTTAAGATGAGTGCCGAGCCGTCTTTCAACAAAGAAGGTGCGATGGCTGCAACGCGCGCCTCCTCCCCCGCCTTGAGCGAGATGGCTCGAATTACTGCAGTAACGCGATTCGCGAGAGGGAACCGCACAGCTGGCCATGGCTTACAGTGCATCTCCGTGCACCCGTGCAGTATGCGCGCCGAGCCGACATCCGTCATCCAAATCATGAGCTGAGCGAGGTCGCCGCGTACGCCCAGCCCCGCAACCATCGCCAGTGCTGCATCAAGAGCTTTGCACGGCAAAGCGAATCAGCCTTGCGGAGCACCAGCGTGTGGTGCAGACGATGCTGAGAAGGAAAAAAAAGGGTGAGGCCGTGGCGGCGAAACAGCTACAGCATCTAAGAAACGGGAGCACTCACCATCACAGGAGCTGCCTTGCAGCAGACGAAGAGAACACTATTGGCTGCCAGAAACTTCTAGTCAATGGTGCTACCTGCCTGACGGAGGTGCCGCTGTGGAGGTGCCTGATGCGGCCTTCAGGTTACCACCCCGGATGGCTTACTCCAAGACGGAGACTGGCGCAGCTGTGTCATGGCCTTCGGTACCTGCAAGGCACTCATGCGCTGTGGCGCCACTCAAGAACTAGACAGCGACACTGTCGTCGCCAAGGTAGCTCAGCCCGCCATGCTCCCGGGTTTCGGTCACATGCAGCCGCGTGCAGTCAGCGATTCTCCTCTGCCTCGATCTGGACTGCCGCTGACGTTGGGGAAGCGATGGGGTGTGGCTAAGAGGCGATAGCGAGAGCAACAGGATGGCACGGGCAAATGTAAGAGCCTCTATAGGCCGTGCGAGATGCAGCAGGGACAGCCCACCCGTGGGACGCTTTCAACCGTTGTCGAGGAGTACCGTGCCTTTCTCCATGCAAGCAGGAGGGCTGGATCACCTGCAGGCTTGGCGGGCGTACGAGACGGTCAAGGGAGCCGTGATTGGGCCAAGGAGGCGTCACGCACGCCGACGTATAGAGAGGGAGCAATGGAAGAAAGACGGAGACGCCGAATAACGTCAGAGATGCATAGCATCTTTGCAGAGCCTCGTGCATAGCGGCGTGCCAGGCACCATGGTGAAACGTGCCAGAGCGGGAGAGGAGGGGGTGAAGGTCGTGCGAGTACAGCGGTAGAGCAAGACCGCCAGGTCACCCCTACGAGGGGCGACAGCGAATCCCCCTCCCATGCCGAGACAGCGCAACGCTCCACTGCATAGCCAAATGCTCATGAGGTCTCGCAACGATCCGATTCTGAGCAGCGGCGTGGGGGGGGGGGAGGAGGGGACCGGGGGCCACCGCCTCGCTCCCTGTTCTTGCTGTTGTTCGTATTTGTTTTCCGCGTGGCTTCTTTCGGCCTTTCTCGATCGAGCGTTATTATTTTGGGCTTCAGACCTCATGTCAGTCTAGTTGACGATCGCCGAGAGGCCGCCGCCACTAAGGTGAGAGGAGAACGTTGCAGATCCCATGCGATACGAGGGCGGGGTGAGGGCAGGCAGCGGTGTCAAGGACGTGCGCTGCCTGCAAGGGAAGGTAATGCCACCGTAAAGCATCAAGACCGTCGTTACCCCACGGCGCCTTTCATTAAGTACCGCATACAGCGCTGCTTGTCAAAGGGTGCGGAGAGCGCTGCTATAAAAAGAAAAGAATTCGCTCCACCTGCAGTGGGAAAGGCACGTTACGGATTTAAATGTGCCTGTCAATCGTCTAGGCACCGCACCTCCTCTCGGCATTCCTCCCTATCCGCCAGTCAGCAAAGCGCTGGTGGGATAGGGAGATGCGAAGGAGGTGGGCGAGTGGCCAGTAGACCGAGTCCCCTCTGGCGTGAAGCGAACAGAAAGAAAAGCACACACACGAGCACTCAAGGGATTAAATGAACCAACACTTAGAGAGCATGAGGAATCATGAAAGGGGCAAAGAAATGGGAAGAAGCGCCGAGCATGCGCCCATATGGGAGAGGCGGCGGCACAGACAGACACTTAAGAGCCTCCAAAGGAACCACGTAGAAGTGGTGGTCCCAGTTGGCTGTACCACTGACCTTCTCCCCAGCGCTGCTGCCGCTCGCCCTCCCTCCCCCTCCTCTCTCTTTCCTACTGGCCACTTCCTTTCTACATGCATGCTCGTCCTCTCGGAAAGCCCCACCGTCGCGTCTATAAGCGTCACAGACATTCTTTGCGCGGAGGCCTTCAAAAGGAAAAAGCGATCAGAACAGGATCGGCAAAGAGCGAACAACAACAGCAAATAAATGAATAAAAAAGCGGAGAAGTCACTGATAAATAAAGCGGAAACACAAAGCAAAGCAAAACTGTTAGAGAGAAACCGGAGAAGAAAATACAACGAAGGGGGCGGACGGGATGGGGAGTCACACGTGCAGACACACACACACAGAGACACACAGACACACACAAAGAGGAGGAGGGAAGGTGGAAAAGAGAAAACGCCTCCGCGTGTATGTGCACATGCGTTTATGCGTGCATGTGCGTGTAAGTGGGTACGCATGGCGCGGAAGAACGAAAGGAGCGGAAGAAGGAGAGGAGGGGAGGTAGGGAGGAAAAAAGGGACAAGGAAAGGGGACGAAGAGGGGTGGTGCTGTGTGGGCGTGTGCGGTGGTGGTGGTGGTGGGGAAGGGGAAGGAGGAAGGAGGACGTTCATTGAAAAGCGCGCGGTCATTTGGCTGTCACCTGCACGAGAAGTGGGCCACCAGCTGACAAAGTTTGGTCAACGGCCTTCATCGAACGTCCTTCCAAGAAGTATCGTCATGGTCAGGGCGGGAAAGAAAAAACGTCTGACTCTGACAAACGAGAGACGATACGGCCTCCGTAAAAACAGAAATAAAGTGAGGGGGGTGTAAAGAAAAAAAAGGGCGCAGACAGCTCGACGAAGGGGGAGTAAAGTGTACCGGTCGTGCGGTGGAGAAAACGCAATGGCGCGTTCCACAGACACATCCCCGTTTGCGCATCCGAAGAGCTCCGACATCTCCCATTCGAGAGAGGCAAAGGTAGAAGGGTGGGGGTGGGGGGAAGAGGGAGGAGGGGGGGCGTAAAGGCTACAGCGATGGGCCACCGAAGACACAGGAAGAGAAAAGAGGGGCGCGGCGAATGAGGCCGCACGCGACGGAAGGGTCGCATGAGAGCGTTCGAAGAAAAGGGGGCGCGCACGACGAGCATATGAAGAGAGCGCTACAACAGAGCTCGTCGTGAGAAGGAGCGAGCGGGGGAGCACCGCACCACCAAATAATACGAGGAAAAAAAAACAGAAGGGACTTGAGGAAGTCCGCGGAGCAATGACGCCGACTCGGGCTCTCGTGCGAGAACGACCGAAAAGGGTCGACGAAGATAGAAACGAGGGAGAGAGAAAGAGAGCGACAAAGACGGTGCGCATTAGAGACCTCACTGTAGCCGTCCCTTCCACCCACACACGTGCACGCACGCACGCACGCACACACACACGCGACCGCCACCACCATCTCACCGCCCCCCTTCTGTCGTCTGGTGATCCGCAAGAAAGGGACAAAAGAGAACGTAGAGAGCATCCACAGAGGAGAGAAAGAGAGAGAGAAAGGCAAAAGAAAAAGAAGGACAAATGAATGAAGCGCAGACGCCTTTTTTTTTTTTTGCCCACAGACGTCCACAGCTTCCAGTTCAAAAAAATGAAACAAGACAGCATACCTATTGGCGGCCCACCGTGGAGAGGAGGAAACGCCTCTGCCTTCCTCTCCCTCACAGATACATCCCGCCCTGAGATATCGTGGTCGGATGAGGCCACAGGCGAATACGGAAAGAAAGAAAAGGATGTCCATTCTGATGTGTTGCATCGATCTCGGTTGTCCCACTCCGGTTGCCGAGTCACCCGTTCCGTATATGCGGGTGACACGACCACAAGGTGAGCGCTCAGCACGAAAGACCTTCACCACTATCACAGAGGAATTACAGAGAAATCCAGCTCCATCGCATGACAGCCTCTTACACAAAAAAGCTGAAGTACACGGTAGAGATGGTGCCGAAGACGATCGCGATGACGCCCGCCACAAGGAGGAAGTACGTCCCCAGCCAGTGAAAGACCCCCACAGACTTGATGCTCCAGTTGCCGCTGTACATCCAAAAGTATGCGGGAAAGATGAAGCCGATGAAGCCGCCACACAGGGAGCCGACCAGGCCGAGAGCCGTGTTGATGCTCGGGATAAACAGCCCACACACGAGGATGAGGACAGCCATGGTGAGAATCACGATGGTGTGCTTCCAGTACGGCACCGTCTCCAGATCCCAGCCCACGCAGTGGTAGACAAAGTTGCGGCACGGCAGCATGTTCATCGCGAAGGCGGCGCAGATCTTGATGAGCATGCCGATGTACGCGATCATCATGTACGGCTGGTGCACAGGATCGAAGTTGTACAGGATGGAGTCCTTCGTGTCCTCCGCAAAGTCGAAGTAGCCGAAGATGCCAGTGAAGATGTACAGCACCATGCACACCGTCATCGAGATCGCGCTCGAGACCGTCAGCTGCCGCACGGACGGGCGGGGGCGCTGCTCGAAGTAGACCGATCCAGCCACAGCCTGGCACATGAACGAAAAGACAAAGATGGACAGGCCGTATACCGCCTTGTTGCCCGTGGTGAAGTACTTCATGTCGCCACGCATGCCCTTCTTCATGCCGTTCGTGCTGGAGTGCACCACAATCGTGACGACAAAGTACAGCACCATCAGGACACCGACGGCGGAGACGTAGCGGATGCTGTTCACACGCTTCGGTATCACCACAGGCACCATCAGCACCAGCCAGATGAGGCTGGTGATGCAGCGGTTCCCAGCAGTGGTCAGGAGGAACGCCGGCGTCCCGGGGGACTTCTCCAGGATCGGCGTGATGAGGCTGCTCACGGCGCTGATGTAGGCCACCGCCGTGCCGAAGCACGACAGCCACAGCACGAACCCGACGAAGTAGTCCCACCCGCGACCAAACAGGACCAGGGCCAGCTCCTCGAACGTCTTGCACCCCGTCGCCTTCATCGCGTAG
The DNA here is from genome assembly GCF_017916325.1 of Leishmania martiniquensis. Taxonomy (NCBI): domain Eukaryota; phylum Euglenozoa; class Kinetoplastea; order Trypanosomatida; family Trypanosomatidae; genus Leishmania; species Leishmania martiniquensis. The sequence continues at coordinate 321,387 of NC_090166.1, forward strand.
CCAAGCAGCGTCATCGTGTACACCGTTGCCGCCGTGATCACCAAGAGGTAAATGACAGACATGACGATGCCCGACATGGCGAAGGAGGACGGCATCGAGATGATGCCGCCACCCAGCGTGACGGAGGCAAGGCTGAAGCAGTTCGAGGCGACACCACCGTACGGGATCAGCCACCCCGTGAACCGGAGGAGGATGTTGCCCTCCGCCTTGGCGGCCTCACCGCTGCTGTCCGTTTTCGGGCCGCATGGGTCCGTGAGGCTGCCGTTGTTGAGGGGATTCTTCAGCTGCTCGCCGCTCGCCTGTCTGCCCACCGCGCTGCACGCGCTCCTCTCCGTCAGCGAGTCGCTCAGGTGCTCGCACTCGGCCTGTGCTTCGAAAGGTTGGTTCGGCTTGCTCATGGTGCCTCGTGCTGCGCGCCGGGGTGGTTGGGCAGGGCTGCGGGGGTGCTCGCACGGGGAGAAAGAGGGGAGGGGGGGCCGGGGCGCTGCGCACGCACTGGCCCGCCGTGTACGACGAGGCCGGCAGCGGAAGTGGCAGGCACAGGGGAGAAATCGGCAAGGGATGCGGGAGCCAGAAGATGACGCGAGGCAGAGGTGAGCGTCGGGTCTCTTGAAGGGACAGAAAACAGTGGGCAGCTGAAGAGAGGTATTGGCGCGTGTGGCTTCAGAACGGTGGCGGAGGTGGGAAAAGAATGGACGGAGGCACGTACAGGCAACAGCCTGAGGAGCGGAAAAACTTAGAGGAGGGGAAGCGGGAGGGAGAAGCTTTACGAGGCGGTTGATCCTCCAGGGGGAAGGCAGCGGCGTACGTGGAAGAGAGAAGAGGGGAAGGAGACAAACAGAATTAAGGGGGAGGGGGAGGGGGGCGGAAGCAAAGGGGAGGGAAAGGGGAAGCGACGATGTCCTCAGCAAAAGAAAGCGAAGAAGAGTCGAAAGGCACAAATGTTTTTTATTTTTGAAGGATTCTGTTTTTTTTTTGTTACGCCTTCTCTGTGTGATTCGCTGTGCTCGAAGAGGGCAAGAGAGAGAGAGAGACGGACAAGGATGAAGACAGGCGAGGGCCGCTGTACCGCCGTTTGAGCGCCGTCGATTCTGTCTTCGAGAGTAAAGAAACAGAAAAGAAGCACACACACACAAAAAAAGAGATATGCAATGAAGGCGAAGAACGGAAAGAAGGCGCGCGTACCAGAAGGCGTGGCAGCGTCAATGACCGTTTTTCTTTGGTGACGGTGAAGCCGATGCGAGAGGGGGTCGAAAGAGAGAGAGGTGATGAGGTGCGGTGCGCTCGCGAGTGGTGCCGAAGGAATCGGGAGGAATCGGTGGGGGGAGGGAAGACGAGGAGGAGGAGCAGTGGAAAGTGGAATGGAAAGAGGAAGGGGCGCATAGGGATGAAACGGAAGGAGGGAAGGCATCTGTGCAGTGGGAGCAACAAGAGGGAGACGCGGGGCCTCCAGACACTCCTCGTGCGCGTTGAGAACAACGATGCAACGCCATGAGCTCGGCGCAGTGGAAGCATCGAAGAAAAAGGATGATTGAAGGCCCGCTCATTCCTCTGACAAAGAGGTCATGACGGCCTGCGCGTGGATGTGTTAGCCTTCTCTAATAGTGGCGATCGCTGTGGATAGGCCCATAGACTTGACGGTTTCAGCAGGTGGCGAGAACATGAAACATTACACGCCCAATCCGAACGAGAGGGCCGCGACCACAACCCTGGCGCTCGCCGCCTGCGCAGGTCGAGTGGCGGAAGCCCTGCAGACAGCGCGCGTCAACGCGGCGAAAGCGACAAGTTGAATATCTACATAAGTGCTGGTGAAATACCGTCCCGCGGAGGAAGGGCGCAGAAGCGTCACCGGAAAGACACACCGTTACGCAATGAGCGACCCGAACAGAAGGCCGGGGCGTTATCCACCAGATACGTTAGCCAAAGGCAGAGACGGCAGCCACCGCATAGACGCCCTTCATCGATGCGCTGCCCTGTCCATGGGTTGGTAAGGGTATCGACTAGCGCGGCCGGCAAACTCTTCGTTGCGGCGACGGTCAGCCTCGAATTTTTCTGCGCAGTACGTCGGTCGCGCATGCTCCAAGCGCTCTAAGAGCTTCGCGTTCTCTCGTGCAATCGCGGCCTGCTCCTGTTGGCGGCGACGCTGCGAGACGATCGCCTTATTCTTGTCGCGCCACGGCTCCGAAGTATCCACACCACCGCGAGTGTTCATGATGTGCACCATCTTCTCCACCAACTTCTGATTGTCGCGGTTCACCTGTTCTGCACGCGCGGGGTTGCCGCGCATAGAACCGATTGGTCGCCCAAAGGCACAGCTCTCCGGCATCTTATTGTCGATGCGGCTGCGTTGATTGGCGACTCGCTCGCGATGCATCCAGTAGTTGCGCTCTTGCTCCCGCTCCAGCGACGCCATATTGCCACTCTTCTTGGGCTGCATTCTGCAGAGCGCACGCAGAGGACAAAAAAGCGCTAGTGAGAGCTGCAGACGAGAAGCGAAGCACCTGAACAACTACAGGAGAGTGGAACGATCCTGCGTGGTTCGTCTCTCCATGTATTAGCAATGAGGCACTAAAAAATCAGTCGCAGAAGCATGTCGCAACCCTCTGCCGGGCAGCGAGACAGTATTGTTCGATGTGTTTAGAAGGGTACACGTTCAGCCAAAATCCGAAGGCTCCGTATTAGACACTGGCTCGCCGTATCGCATGCGTGCGCGCAAGGCGCACAAGAGCATGCACACGGAGGGATGAAACCAAGAGGCGCGGCACGGTTGACGTGATGTGAGAGAGGCACGTTAGACGTTGTGGACAATATCCAACCAGGAGAGGGCGTGGGAAGAGGGAGGGGTGCATTGGTGACGAGAGGGACGGCGCCTCTGCTCTCGCAGGAGAAACAGAAAATGGAAAGTTGTCGATATCGGGCATGGGCCCTCCACAACCCTTCCGCGGACGCCTAAAGGAAACAAACAAGCAAGCAATACTTACTGAGCCTCGATGTGCACGATGAACGCAAGGTTCGAGGGCCGAGGCTTTGGTGCCCAGCCATTAACCTCGCAGTTAATTTTCAGGCGGTGCTCTCTCAGAGAGGCTGACAGTTTCACATGCTTCGATGTCCCATCTTCAGCTTCAGAGACGTGCGCTTCACTTTACCAAAACATATTTTTCCTTCGGTGCGAGTCAGCGTGGGACGTCGCGCACACAAAAATGATCGCGCAGCCAAGAGCCTGCCCCATAGGCTCGCTGGGCGCTTAGGTTTGTATGGTCTCTTATGACAACAAGACGCGGTCTGCGGTGTACAACAGTGGAGGAGAGAGACGGCCCACAAAACGGCAAACAGAATGTGGTGTATTATCGGCTTCCGAGCACACAAAGCAAAAGGAAAAATAAATAAATATTTAAAAGGAAAAAAAGAGTCGCCTTCGTGTCGCAGTGGTTCGGCGGTGTGCACAAAACGGCGGACAAACACCAAAGATGGAGGAGGAGGAGGGGGGAGGGGGAGGCGCCCTGAGCATAGGGGTCACTGAAGAAATGGCTACGTGAAGCGCTGAAGCCGCTAACTCCCGCCACGAGCACAATGGGCGTAACGCGTGTTTTCATGCATGCTGTAGACAAGTGTGTGTGTGTGCTCCGACAGCTGCGCATTCCCATCTTTCTTTTTTACTCATGTCGCCTCGATGCGGCCCAGTCATCCCAACAGTGCGGTAGGACCATTCGCACACTCCATCCGCCACACACGTGGACTCGGGCCTACTCCGTCCTGCCGATATGCAGATAATACGTTCATATGCAGCTCAAAAACAAAAAAAGAAACGAAGAGAAGGCCTTCGAGAGCGGAATGCGCTGCCTTCGACGCATCGTACATATATATTTATATATACCTCTGAGTGCCTGCGTGTGTGTATGTGTAGGTGAGTGCGTATTCCTTCACACCATGTCAGCGAGCACGGCACTCTCACTCGATGAAACGGCAGTCATCCACGCACAAAGGCGGCGCTAAAAGAAAAAGAGGGTGCGTGGGGGAGGGAGAAGAAAGCGAAACAAAAAAAAAAGAGAATACCTCAACAGACAACAGAATATGTCTCTCTGTCGAATTGGGATCGCCGCGTCCTTTCCGTGAGCGGAAAAGAAGTGGACGGGCACGTCAGGATACCGTCGATGTGATCCTGCGGCAAAGGGAGAGTGGAGGTGCGCATGGCAACGGAATCTTTTTTTTGCTGTAGAGAGGCGTTCCTCTAAGGATGAGTCGCTAGATGTCCTCCATATAGTGCTTGCCATGCGCAGGCGCGCTCTCCACCGCCGTCATCACTACAGACCCAGGCAGGTGCAGCTCGTCGGGGCGCTTGTACGCAACGAACAGAGCCACAGCCACACCAACCACAGTGATGCCCAAGCACACCCACACGAGCGGGAACTCCTCCTTGGACTTGGCCGCCGCCAGCGAGAGGCACGCGGTGAGGGCGACCATCAGCAGCTGCTTAGCGGACATCGCTGCGCAAAATCGGACGGGGCTTGGGAAAATGGGCGGAGTGAAGTGGGAGCTGATGTCGATGAGCGATGCGTACCTTTGATTCTCTTTCCGTCTGCTTTTATTTTTGTGTGTGCTCGGCAATAGTGGGAGACAGCTGGTGAGCGGGATGGAAGCGCGAAATCTGCCCCGATAGACGCGGTGGTGTTGGTAAGGGTTTAAGGAACGGCGGGGTTCACCGGGAGGAGGAGGTGCTGCGAGAGATGAAGATGAGAAGAAAAAAGGTCCTCGCCTTCCCTCGGTGGGACCTAAAGGAAGCCGAAGGAGGCGGGGGCGCGTTCCTCTTCGCATTCTCTGTTGAGGTGGCACATGGGCGTCGCTGGCAGGGAGCTGGTGAGCACAAGGACTCTGGTTCTCAATCCACATCAGATAACCGTGAGGGCGTCGACGATTTGCGCCCACTCCAGAGGGCATGGGTGCAGGGGAGGAGGTGGAGAGGGTGTAGGTAGACGAGCGGGCACAGAAAAATTACCTCCACCCCACAAAGGTGTCCTCACATCACACTCGTGCATCTACCGCATGCCGCAGCGGAGATCGGGGGAATGAGAAGGCAGAGGACAGAGGATCTCTTCAAAAAGAGACGGAAACACAAAAAAGAAGCTCTTGTCCGCCGGCGAAAGAGGCGCCCACTTTGTCCGTCGCCCAGCACGCGGCGATACCGCCCACATGTCAGTTCCGAATGAAGTACCTTAGAACATCTGGCAGAAGACGCCTTCCATGTCCGAAATCATGTTCCAATGGGATAGCAGGGCACACGACATGGTCAGGCGAAAGGCCCGCCTACAACGCGCAGCGGTCAAGGAATAATAGGTTGCGCATACTCACAGAGAAAAAAAACAGCGAAGGCTGCGCAGAGTTGAGGCGTGCGGCCGGATGAGGAGAGCCGAAGACGAAGCAAACACAATAACATAAAAAGCCACCGCTGAGGCGGATTTGGCATCACACTTGGTGCACCTGTGAAGTGGACAGCATGTCTGAATACCCCCTCTCCTCTGCTCTCCTCCTGCTTCATCTTGCATCCACCATCGCTCATAAGTGGCAGACAACACGCCGTAGTGCAGAGAGGAGGGAGAGGCGAGGTGCCTCAGCGGTCCAGCGACTTAGCTCGGTATAAGAGGAACCTGTCCCGCCGACGTCAACTGTAGTGGCCGATCCCGCTTCGAGCGCGTGAGACGAGGAGACGCCGATTTTACGAGAAGGCTAGGGCGATGTATCGATGCGCATGCCGGTGGTCATGCCCTTCCATGGCGTGGCGCCGATGTCATCTGAGCACTCACAAACACGCGCGCGACCCACCTGACAGACACATTGACGCTGGGAAGCGAGCATCCCCCGCTTCTAGAGTCTCCTGCCTGCTGGTGTGGGGCCACTCGAGTCGCACCACGGGACACACGAGATGACGAACAGAAAAAGAGAGGCTTTGTGACGGCGCATTCGAGGGGGGAGACGGCACAGCCTGAGGGAGGAGGGGGGGCTAGACGGCGAGGCCTGTGTGATAGAAAGCATGTCACATCATGTTCTACGCCTCTCTCACGGAGCGACTGAAGCCATCGTAAGTAAAAAGGGAAAAAAGAAAACTGCCCGCAGGCGAGATGACCGCTGCAAACTGCCCCGCTTCAGCTCACCGAAACGGCAAAGCGGGCAGACTGCCAGCCAAAAGGGTCTCTTCAGGCGCTTCGGGATGCCGCCCTCTGTTGCCCTTCTTTGCGTACGCATCTGGGTGCTCAGGCCCTCCCCTTGCCCGGCCACACGGCCCCCCACCCCCTACCCCCAACCAGCATCAAGCCGCCTCTCGCCGCCGCAAGGCAAGGGCTCGAGTATCACATCGATGCGCCCGAGAACAGTATAGAGACGAGGGAGTCAAGCCGCATCAGGGGGATAGGACGCGCAGCGCAGCAGTAAAGACAGAGGGGGGAAGATGTCAAGGCATCTGTAGGGGTCTTCTCTTCACCTTGTCTCGCATTCGTGACGGATGGCCACACAAATCGAAGAAGACTAAGCGTAGATAAGAAACACATCCACACGACAACAGCGCGCGTGAGCGCAGCGGGCGAAGACGCTGAGGAGACGCCCAATGGAGAGCGAGGCGGGGAAAACGATAAGCTTGAGCCGGAGAACAAAGACAGATGAGGTGGTCATCTGTCCGCTCGAGGGGACGAGGGAGAAGAGCCGAGGGCCCACGAAGCAGCCAACAGACCGAGAAAAACGGGGGAGGGGGGAGAGAGCGAATGGCCGAGCTCCTCATGGCGACGAGGAGACGGCCCACAGGGGAGGACCGCATACAAAGAAACAGAAGACGAAAGAAAAACGCGCCTAAAGAATAGGCCATCAGCGCCAACACTGTGGCGGTAAGTGGCGACCGGGCAGGCGAAGCGCTGACAGCGGCAAAAGAGTTTCAGACGAAGTTTCCAAAACGCAAAACAAAGAAGCCGAAGCGCTACGCTTCACACACGAAGGGGATGGGGAAGCGGACAATGAGGAACGACGGGGCATGCGCAGCTCATCGCCACACACTCGCGCCGCAGCCCCACTGCCTCCACACATATCACAGAAACGTCACCTCGATGCGATTTCGGTCCAGAAGCGATTTCGCAGCAACAGCGAAAACAAACACCAAACAAAAAAAAAGCAGCGTGTGCGGTGGGCGCCGTCACAACACTCGGCGACACACACGCCATGACACGGCAGCAACGCGCAGGCGGCCCACAACAAAAGACAACACATACTGAAGCCTCACCCGCGCCCTCCGCATACGATAAAGACCGCCAACGAACGGTGAGTCGTTGACCCCCCACCCACACACACACCACTCCACTAGTCGCCTACACCAAGCGTGTGCTTCCATCGAGCTTTGCCGTGCGGACCCGCACCATAACATCAAGAAAAGCGATACCGAAATCTCCATCGCTGCTTGCAACAAGGCGTGAGAACTTCGTTTCCTTTCTCTTCGCCACCACTTCCTGTTCTCGCTTCCCATTACTAAGGTGCGAGGGATCGATCGTGCTTCAGCCACATCTCCACGGTGCCCCCATGCAGCCGCAGCCGACAGCTTTTCCTGAGCGTTCACAAACTTCGGCGGCAGCTCCATTGCGCCTTCACCAGCAGGGCTTTGGGTGCACACCTTCCTGTGCACTTCACTCTCTTTTCGAGAAGGCGGTGCTACCCGCAAGTCGTACCTCACAATCCGTTCACAGCAGCCGGTAACACAAAGCTGCACCTCCAACTCACGCCCAAGTGACCCCGCCACTCTTTGGCGTTAGAGAAGCGCATTTCCTCAGCCCTCACCACGTAGAACCTTCAGAGCCGCTCACGACACACGTATCTAAGTTCCATCCAGTGTAGTGGTAGCTGAGCCGCTCGGCGGGAGAGCGTATTTGCGCTTGCGAGTGGCGGCTCACGCGTGCCTGGACACTCAGACGCACATTGCGAGCGAGGACAAGCGGTATCAGCGCAGACTGCGTGGGCGACCACGGGCAGCCGGAGGCGTACAGATGACGGTGCTGGTCGCCGCCAAGCGCGTGAATGTTCTGGGCACTCGCGTGAGAGCTGGCACCCGCCGCACTGATACCATCGCGGTCGGGACTCGATGGCCTCGGCACGTTCGCCATCCCCAGCCGGCTCAGGTACTCGTTCGGGTACTCCTTCGCGAGGTCCCACACGAGTGAAGCAACCTCATCGACATGCTCCAGGGCGTTATGGAAAATTCGCTGGTGCGAACGCAAGTGCATCCGCGAGGCGATGGCCCGCACGATCAGGCCAATGTAGTTGACAAGAAAGGCGAGGCAGTAGTAGCGGGTCTTCGCCTCCAGCAGCCCAAGGGTGAAGAGCACCGACGCCGTGCGATCCATCATGCGCCACCGCTGCCTCCTGTGACTCGTGCTGCGCACGTCAGAATCCGAGTCGTCTTGCGGCTCCTCCGCAACGTCAGAGCCGAGGCTCAGGTGGCGCCTCTTGTCGTAGTCGATGAAGCCGCCACCGTCGCTGAAATGGGCCTCCTTCCACAGCGTCAGGCAGTGCAGCAGCAGCTGCGTGTGGCTGATGGTCAAGATGCAGTATCGCCCGGCGAGCCCGGTCACCTTGTCCACATGCGCTGTGGTGAACAACTCTTGAGAGGCAAGGAGATGACTAACAGAAGCGAGAAAAAATAGCTTTGTTGGCGGCGCTCGTAACCGTGAGCCGGGCAGGGTGCGCCGTGGAACTGCTCGTCGCCTTCATCTGAGTCACTTCGTCTTTGGCGCTGCTGCTGTTTCTTGGAGCACCGCTCAACCGCCCAAAAGGGTCGGTTACAGGCCCCCCCGCAGTGGATTCTTCCCTTTTTCTCTTCACAAGAGTCTCCCTCAGCGTTCGCCGATGCCGACGTTGTGATCATCGCCGTGACTCGTGAGCAGGCAGCTCAGAGGCCGTCGACCGTCGTGCTTGCTGGCGGAATCGTACTTTCCCAAGAGAGCGACAGGGGCGTGGTTCGCCTGATGCTGTTGCTCATTTGGCCGTGTGGATACGGGTTCGTCAAGAACATTCCCAATGGTGAGTATCTGTGCGGATGCCGTCAGACTTGCAAGACGCGGCGATCGTACACCGTGCCGCTCACCTCCGCTCCGCTGTCCCAGCCACCACTGGAGGACGCACCCGGGGACCTCCAAGAGAGAGGGTCCCTCACCTGCCTTGGGCAATGTGAACTTTCGACTGCTCTGAAAATCATTTCCTATGCATGTTGGGGGGAGAGTGAGAGTAACCGGACAGACTGATGCGGCGAGTGGCACGGCAGCGGATGTGTCTCCCATACATGCAGAGAAGCAGTGAACGCAGCAGCGATAGTGCGGGCGAACGGGTGGGCGGAAAAGACGGAGAGATTGCAATGCCAAAAAAAAATAGAAGCGAAAGAGCGCACCCCAGAGGTGCCTCGCGTGCTCTCAAAGCACCTGTTGGTCAAGTCTGCCGTTGGTCAGCGCTGTGGTCCATGTGTGAGGAGGTGTGTATTTGTGGGGTGTTGGTGCGCGGTGGGGCTTCCCAAGAGCAAAGAGGGGGACGCGAGCAAAAAAGGATGCAGCGAGGAGGCGGTGGGAGGCACGGATGTGACTTCAACGCAGGCGCGTGTTCAGTCCTTACCCTCTTTGATGGGGCTGTCATGCGCTCTCAATACCCAGCAGTGAAGTTGCTGGTCTACGCATAGTTTCTAAAAAAGAATGTAGACTTGGAGGATGCACCGCAGTCTGGCAGAGCTTTTTTTTAAGAGAGAAAGACATCCCCAGGGGCCGCTGTGTATTGTGGCGGAGGCGCTTGGGTGTTCTCCGTGTCGAGCGAGCACATACATAAGATGCTTCAGCCCACTCCCGTTTTTTATATATTATTATTACAGGGAGGGAATCGACGAACCAACAGCGAAGGACGGAGAGAACCGAACGAGCAAAAAAAAACAGCAAAGTGAACGCGAGCAAAAAGGGGTGCTGCGCGCACGTGCACATCCGCCTCTTTTGATAAACACTCATGTCCACTGCGGATGATAAACGAAGAGAAGAAACGACCCTCCCGCTGCCTTCCCACACACCGTATGTGCTGCTGCTGCTGCGGTTGCCGCGCTGTCGCTTCTCGAGGCGGTCATGTGAACGGCATCTGGGAAGCCGAGAGCGTGTTAAGAAAACGTGGCAGGCGCGGTGTCCCATTGAGTTATGCCGGAGAGACTATCACCGTATCCCTCAGCGGAGTGAAGAAAAAAAGTGTCGGCGAGCAGTGGAAAGAGAAAAGAGACGCACCTGCGCACCTGGTGCTTCATCCTTGCTGTGCGCAGCGAAGACACGCGGGTGATAGACAGGCGAAATAGGGGAGAGGGAGAGAGAAGACGTGACGCATCAATGACCTAAAGGAAATATAAAACGAATAAAAGAGACATCAACCACAAAAGGGGAAGAGAGAGAGGCAGATCTGAAAAAAAAACACGGGACAGTTCCAAAGTCAAACAGAAACAAAATAAAGAGAGAGCACGTGAGAGGCTGGGACAGCTTGCGTCGCCGCGCCAAGGGTATTTCTTTACCCATAGGCGTCTCTCAGTCGCCATGCTCGAAAGACAGGACTGAGAAAAGGCACCCAAACGTCTCGATCACGCAAAGATAATTGTCTAAAAAAAACTGTCGTCCTGACATTAGCAGAGCACACATGCACACAGAGATAAAGTAAGAGAGGAAAGGAGAGGGAAGATGATGAAAAAAAAGGTGCGCTAATCGATTGAAGAGTCCGAAGATCCGTGAGAAGCGAACAACGAAAAGATGAAGTCCAACAGCCGATGGCACACATACCCCCCTCAAGGGGGGAGGGAGCATGTACGCAGAGAGGCTATTCACTAGAAAAATCGGCAGCGCTAAGAGTGCTGTAAGCCTTCACATCACACCAACCAAGAGGGCTGCAGACTTCTATATATGTGTGTATATATATATGCATATATGTACATCATAGGCCCTCCTCGAAAGGCACAACGACGCACGCACGATGAACACACAAAGTGACCAAGAAATGGGCTTATATATATATATATCATCCTGCATAGTCATCGATGAAGTCAAGCACGAGGTTGGCGAGAAGGTGGCGTGGCGACTCACCGCACCACCTATCGGAGGCTGCCGCTTCAAAGGCACGACGCGACCGCAGACGCGCAACATCGAGAGTACATAGGAAGAGAGTCGTACAAACGATTTCGAAAAGCTATACAACAACACTAGAAAAGGGCGTCAGCTTGTTTTATATCTTTCTGCTTGGCACACCTAGCCCAAACAGAGCTTCAGACGCTGTCCGCAAAGTAACACAAGTTAATTTACACCACCGGCAGACGCTCACAGCTTCAATAATTAAGTGACACCAGTACCCGGTAACCAACTCTGAGGCTCGGGATAACGGCCTTCGCTACCCCGTCACATATGAAGGGAGCATGCGCCACCGGCATGCCGCAAGATGCGCTTTGCTGCAGAAAACGGAGCACCGTTCTAACACAAAAGGCGAAAAAAACGACAGCGTTGACACAGCTGAAAAAAAAAAACAAAGAAAAAAATCGCTGCGGTGCAGCCCACCGCATATAAGTCCACCATCTGACTGCCACCATCCATCCTGGTCCGAAAGACGGAAACAAATTCCATAAAAACCTCCACAGACGTCCACACACAGGCAGCCACAGCTCGCCCGCATCTCCAGGAGTGTCGTCGAGTCCGGGGTACACAGGCCGCCGGCACCCGGCATCCCGCCGCGCACCTTCGGCGCCCTCGGCACAGCGAGCGGCCATCGTGCTCGCCTGCCACCGATGGCACCGAGGGCGTCTCTGCATCGCCTGCCCGCGGAAGCAGCGTCGAGCGCTGCTGCCGCCGTGGGGTGGCCGGCAACAGCAGAACCAAAGAGTACCTGAGTCTCGGGCGGGAAGCAGCAGGGGCTGCGCCTCAATGCGCGCGTGCCACACAGCACGACGCAGCGCTCGTGGTCAAGCGCGGGTTCGCACACGACGAGCGAGACATACCGAGAGAAGCGGCGGCGCCTCTGCACCCGTATGTGGCAGAGTGCACACTTCTCTCGACCTCATAGAGAACCCCATGACGCTCAGAGCAGCAGGCATGCTCAGAAAGAATAAAGAAGAGCAGCTAGAGCGGGCAGCGGAGAGCAGCATCGGCAGCACACGTGCGACGCATCGAGCCTCTGCGCCTACCGCGGGGTCGCACCACGCAGCGGGGATGAGGAGAGCGTAGCTGCGGCAACAGCGGCACAGGAGGGGACGAAGGCACTGGCGCTTATCACATCTACATCGGAAGAAGGAAGAATAACAAACGTAAGAGTCGATGCTGCACATGTGCCTTAGCCCTCCATATGCTTGCGCAGAACAGAGGCCATGATGTGCCACTCGCTCGAGTCAGAGCCGTAAATACCGATAGCCAGCTTTCTCAGTTTATAACACAGCCTTTCATTGGCAATACCATAAGTCGCTTTTTGTAAGATGGTGGAGAGGAACAGTGAGGCGATAACAAGGGCGAACGCCTCCTCAAGGCAGAGCGCGACAAACGTGCGCTCATCGCTGAGGTCGAGGTCTGTGTTGATCTGGCGCCGCTTCTTGATGAGCTTCTCTTCGCACTGCTTAATCCGCTCCTCCTGCTTCCGGGCCGCAGCACTGTCCTCCGATGCACGGGAGCTGAGGAAACGACTCCGCGTCGCGGCATCGCCTTCCTCCGGAAATCTTACAGATACACTGCCCCGGTGCTCATCCGCCTCTGCCACTCTTGGAGGCAAAGAAAGCTCATCGTGCTCCGCCATGATGGAATAGTGTGCCCACGTGCTCCTCCGAGGTACGAACCTCGGCAACGACCTTCGAAGCATGTGCAGGCTGCACCCAGGCACAATGACAAGACCAGTATCGAAGTTCCACTCCGTGTAGTAATAGGTAAGCCGCTCGGCGGGAGAGCGTATTTGCGCTTGCGAGTGGCGGCTCACGCGTGCCTGGACACTCAGACGCACATTGCGAGCGAGGACAAGCGGTATCAGCGCAGACTGCGTGGGCGACCACGGGCAGCCGGAGGCGTACAGATGACGGTGCTGGTCGCCGCCAAGCGCGTGAATGTTCTGGGCACTCGCGTGAGAGCTGGCACCCGCCGCACTGATACCATCGCGGTCGGGACTCGATGGCCTCGGCACGTTCGCCATCCCCAGCCGGCTCAGGTACTCGTTCGGGTACTCCTTCGCGAGGTCCCACACGAGCACGCTCGCCATCTCCAGGTGCTCCACAATGTTCGCGTGCACCCGATTAATCTTCCTCTGCTCCGTCAGCCCAGCGTAGCACCGCATCATCAGCGCGGCGTAGCTGATGAGGAAGGCGAGGCAGTAGTAGCGGGTCTTCGCCTCCAGCAGCCCAAGGGTGAAGAGCACCGACGCCGTGCGATCCATCATGCGCCACCGCTGCCTCCTGTGACTCGTGCTGCGCACGTCAGAATCCGAGTCGTCTTGCGGCTCCTCCGCAACGTCAGAGCCGAGGCTCAGGTGGCGCCTCTTGTCGTAGTCGATGAAGCCGCCACCGTCGCTGAAATGGGCCTCCTTCCACAGCGTCAGGCAGTGCAGCAGCAGCTGCGTGTGGCTGATGGTCAAGATGCAGTATCGCCCGGCGAGCCCGGTCACCTTGTCCACATGCGCTGTGGTGGCGAGTTGCTTCAGGTACGTGTGCGCAATGTCAGCAAGCAGTCGGTAGTAGCTGATCACGTGAATCAGGTCCCCGTCAAGAGGCAGGTGGATGTCAACTACCTTGGCACCGAGCGCGGACTGTGCACCGTTTGTCCGTGCGTCCGCCTGCTCCCCTGGGCCACCACCATCGCCGCCGCCGCCGCCTGGCAGCAGGTCTTCCTCATACTCGCACCCGCCAGCCGCACCCTCCGCGGGGTCAGCTGCGCCGCCCACACTGCTGCAAAGACGCTCCTCCGCTCCGCCTGGTCGGACGGATCCAGCGGCCCACCGAAGGCCGCGTCGGCGCCCGCCTGCCTCCCCGCACCCTCCTTCGGCGGCGGCGCAGCGTCGGCCTCGGGGCCAGCGCCGCACCCCTCCGCAGCGCCGCGTTTGTGAGCGTGTCCCAGAAACGCCGCCCGGGGTGCCGCGTCAGAGCCTGCACAAAGTACACCTCCGACACCGTGAAGCGGCCCTCTTGCGCCGCCTTCACGCCGCGGTAGAACACTTCCGGGTGCCCCTTGCCCTCCTTGGGCACCGACGACTGTCTATTCCCCATGCAGCCGCGGCCACGTGGAGCGGAGCCACACCTGCAGGCAGGGGCGTAAAGCGGGAGTGCACAGATGTGGTCGGCGATGGCGCCCGTGCAGTGTCCGGTGGGAGGGGAAGAGAGAGTGCCTTGGACGCCAGAGGAAGAGCTGGGCGGGATGGGGAGGGCGACGGAAAAGAAAAACCAGAGCCGAGTGGGGATCCTTCTGGAGGCCGGGGCCCAATGCAGCGAAGGGCGGGGGGACAACGAGGGGCGTGCGTGAGGGTTGGATGGAGGCATGGCACAGATGCCTCACGAAGAGGGGAGGGCATGAGAGGCCGCCGCCACAGCAGCACAGCAACGACACGGCGCCCCAGGAGTTGCGCCACCGCGCATCCCAACCCGACGCTCGCCTGGGCGAGTGCCGCACAGCTGCGGCTCGGCCCACGTGCAGCTGAGCAAGCAGCCTTGTGGGCCCGGCGCTCTGCGTATGGGCTGCTGGTGCCTGCCGAGTACGCCACGGCGCCGGAGCGGCGGACACAGAGCGAGGCGGGCCGTAGTCCAGCACACGCGCTCAAGTGCACATCCTCATCGGATCTGCGCGCCAGCCCAGCCGCCACGGCCACGGGCACCGGAGAGAGGCCTACGCAGGCGGCGTCGAGCACCGCCAGCGGAGCGCCGCCGAGAGGGAGGCACACGCACAAATCGACGATGAGACAGCGAACACCGCGAGAATGCACGCCGGTGCCGGAGGAGGGGAGAGCGGGAGGCAGGGAGAGCAGGACGGCGCGCACACAGACGAGGCAGGGGCGCACGAGCAGTGCGTGCCAGCGCCCTGAAGCGGCCACCTACGCGCAGCGAGAGGCCGCAGAGCACCAGAGCGCGCGCAAGCGAGAGCAGTCGAGCAGCAGGTAGGGGAAAGACACAGCGCAGAGAGCCCGGCAGACGGCATGCCGCGACCGCCCGCAGCACAGCCAGGAAGCCTTTTCCTCTGCGCGCAGGAGGTGCAAGAGCAGCAGGCCCGGAGACATCCAGCACGCCGTCGGGGGCGCGGAGCCAGTGAGAGGAGCAGCGGCAGTCGCAGCGCCAGCGCGCCCCGTCGCGGTCAGGCGCACACCCCGCGCGTACGCCGTCGCAGAAGACCCACACGGGTGCCGAGGGCAGCAGGGCAGCGAGCAGGCACAGCACGCGGCCGGGTAGCGAGAGGGGAAGTGACAGCGCGACACGCAAGCGGCACACGGGTGCAAGCACCGGCGCTCGCAGCTCTCCCCCTCTCACCAGCTTCTCCCCTCAGACGCCATCGTGCGTAGGCAGACGGGGACAGGGAGGGGGGGCGCAGCAATGAGAGGCAGCCGCAGAGGAGAGGGCGCAGAGAAAAAAAGAGACGGAACGCGCGCCGTGTACCGCGAGCGACCCTCCGAAGCGCTGCGAGAATGCGCTTCACATCAGGAGCGGGTCAGGCGACTCGCAGCCACGAAGCGCCTTCACCATGTTCCCCAGACTCTGCGCCAGCGGCAGCATCACCGCCAGTGACCCTCTGCCCTGATGCAGCTCCGCCGCGAGAAGGTGAGCAGCATAGCTGGCCACCACCATAGCCCCCTCATCTCAGCGCGGCAGAGCTAGCGCGTGCTCATCGCTCAGAGAATGCCCGCCCTCGCGGTGCGCCTCCGCTGCACGCATCCTCTATGCGCCCCTTCACGAGCGCAGGGCGCTGCGGGGGTCTCACGGAACTCACAGCATCCCCAGAGTGCTCCTTGGGGAGAGGCGTTCCTCACCAATCCTTCTCCTCGGGGCACCAGCACCGCGGGTGTGGAGCCTCGTCGGTCGCGTGCCCATTTCCGCTCCCTCTGCCATCGTGCACATCCCCGGGGAACACACTGAGCACAGCTCTCTCGCGCGCGTGCGCCAGCTGCATCCAGGCACAACAAGAAGCACGGGTGCTCGATGCCAGGAGATGGGCCGGCAGCCCACGCGCTCTGCAGGGAGAGAAGACCTGCACATAGGCAACGCCACCCGCGCTCTCCTCTAGGCGGAGGCAAACGTTCCGTGCAGCTGCCGTTGGGATGAGCGCCCACTCGCTGGGTCTCTAAGAAGCGCCTGGCCTGCAGGGGCTTCGAGGGTCATCGCCGGTGAGGTGCAGTGACCGTCGCGCACTCGAGTCGGAGCAAGACCTCCCAGCGGTGAGCGGCGCCTCGACCGCGTCCGAGGTCGACTGCGGCACGTGCGCGACAACGCGCTCGCCGACATACCCCTCTGGGAAATCGCTGGCAGTCCTCCACATGGGCGCCAGGGCGGCATCCGAGAGCTCCAGCGCACTCACATGCACCACCCTCTGCATGCGGGGTCTTGCCGTGCCTCTGACCGTCCCTGCTGCCGCGTGCGTCTCCACAGCAGCGGCGACCGTCACTCGTCAAGTCTTCTAGCCGTCGATACACACGCCGCTGCCGCCGAGGCCCTCCGCAGTGTCGCACTGCGCACTAGCACTCCAGTGCGGCGCGTGGGAAGGCGACAGTAACGCGCAGCTAGGATCGCAAGCTTCTCGGTGTGGCGAGCAGCGGCAGGTGCGCCGGGGCGATATTCGCCAGCAGCCAGAGGAAGCCCAAGGAATCTATCAGGTGGCCGCCGAAAGGCACATGAATCGTCGCGGGGGTTGCCTTCCGCGCTTGCTGAGCCGCCTCTAGGGGGCAGGAGGGGCTGTCACCTGGGCATCGAGACGAGCGCATTCCGCACTTTCAACGGACGCACAAAGGCCTCCGCCGACCCCCGCCGCAACCGCACGGGGCACACCGAGCCGGCGCCGATTTCTTTCCTGCCCCTTCGTTCCTTCAGGCGTTGAAGATGCCCGCATGCAAGCACGGACTGCAGAGCTTCTCCACAGAGCACGTCAGCCGGCGCCAGCGCGTCCCAGCACTCTCGGCCAGGGTGCTCTTCTAGTGCATCCCCGAGGTGCAGCTCCGCCATCGTGAGGCAGGCCTGCGAAGCGCTGTGACGCCTGCGTAGAGGGGGTCTTGCGGGCCAGCCCCACACCAGAAGCACACGACCCCCACCACCCGTCTGGAAGGCAGGCCGACCGTGTTATCGCATTTCGCCTCACATCCAGGCGAGCTAGATAGCTGCGAGGACCACGGTACGAAAACAAAGATGCAACGTGCCCACGCCCAGGTAGAAGCGGTGGCGCTGCCTAGTGCGCGCGTGTCACGCCGCGATTCGGTGCGCGACAGGAGGCGAGTGCGATGGGCCTCTGAGACGGCTGCTCGGAGAAGAGGCAGAGGCAGAGGGCAAGGCAAAAGTGAAGCGCAGCAAAACAAGCAAAAACGGGCGCCGCCTCATCAGCGCTGGAGGTCGAGGCAGCGGACGCTCGCTCGGGTCGCTCAGCCGTAGCGGTGCAAGAAAGCTGTGCGATGGCCCTTGTTCAGTTTCGCCACTGCATGGGCGGCGCTCGTAGAGAGAGAGCGGCACGGAGGAGAGACCCGCCCCCTCCCTCCACATACATGCACGCACACCTCTGGCCCGGAAGCCCCCCATCCCTTGCCGTGGACGCATGGGGGCACGGCAGTCGGCGCTGAGGCAGCCGCCAGCAGTTGCGTCTGCGTAATGCGCCCATCCTCCACCGCAGTCCTCAAGACCCGGAGTGGCCCCGTCGTCCGCAGAAGAATGCGGACGCACAGCCGTCGGCCGCTCGGCCTCCAGTGCGCAGGGAGGGGGAGAGTGCACTATCCGGCGCAGTGACGCCCTCACAGCCTGGCCGGCCGGAGGGCCGCCTCTCGATGCTCTCTGTTGTCGCGCTTCATTTCACACGTACGCCGCCCCCTCAGCACAGGAGGGCAAAAGGGGAAGAAAAAGGAGACCGCCACCCGTGTGGGTTATCGCCGAGCCTCCCACGACGGCCTCACGCAATGCTCTGCGGTGCGACTCTAGCTCAGCAGCGCGTGGAATCCGCCTTCCGCCTTCACGTGCGCGCACTGCGTCGGCAGTCGTCGCGGGTAGGGCGCGATGATCTCCGCCGGAGGAGAGAGCGGCAAAAAAACGCGCAGTTCAAGCGCAATCATAGTAAAAAAAAAGAGCAATCGATCAAAAGAGTTTCCACGGAGGCCACAGCCAGCGACGGTACGAGAGGCGACGGGGGACGACGTAAGGCCATCACAGTACGCTGTGGTGCCTCCGCGCTGGCGGGCAAAGCATAAAGAGAGCGAAAGGAGATGCACAACACAGCGATAACAGACGTGAAGAGATACGCATAGAAAAGAGGGGGGACGCCACACGCGCACAAGCCCTTCAGCAATAGAAAAGTACAGTGAGGTAAGAAAAGAAAGCGAGAGAGCAATTCACGCCTCCAAGTCTTCCAAAAGGGGTGGAGCCCTATGGGATTTTGAAGAGAGAATACAGCGCAACGCATGAGCGTTCTTGAAAAAGAGAACAGAAGCTGACCAGCTCCACTTGTTGAGTAGGCGCGTACAGACACACAGCCAACGGCTACCGACTACGCTGCGCAGAGGACAGAGAGCAGCACGCATTGATGGCTCGTGATGGCCCCGCTTCATCGCGGAAATGCAAGGCAGAAAGAAGAAAATTCGCCGCAGCGCAACGTGAGGGTGGGCCACAAAGGCCGCCGTCGGCAGCCATTGCCAGTTACATCGGTGGGTGCAGGAAAACATTCACAGCTCAGCAGCACCGCATGTGCTACAGCACTCGCACATTTCATAGCGTTACGGTAGGCAAGCCCGCGATCTTCCACAGCCGGGCCCCCCTTCTGCCACAGGCGCCTCCGCAGACCTCCACACACAGGCAGCCACAGCTCGCCCGCATCTCCAGGAGTGTCGTCGAGTCCGGGGTACACAGGCCGCCGGCACCCGGCATCCCGCCGCGCACCTTCGGCGCCCTCGGCACAGCGAGCGGCCATCGTGCTCGCCTGCCACCGATGGCACCGAGGGCGTCTCTGCATCGCCTGCCCGCGGAAGCAGCGTCGAGCGCTGCTGCCGCCGTGGGGTGGCCGGCAACAGCAGAACCAAAGAGTACCTGAGTCTCGGGCGGGAAGCAGCAGGGGCTGCGCCTCAATGCGCGCGTGCCACACAGCACGACGCAGCGCTCGTGGTCAAGCGCGGGTTCGCACACGACGAGCGAGACATACCGAGAGAAGCGGCGGCGCCTCTGCACCCGTATGTGGCAGAGTGCACACTTCTCTCGACCTCATAGAGAACCCCATGACGCTCAGAGCAGCAGGCATGCTCAGAAAGAATAAAGAAGAGCAGCTAGAGCGGGCAGCGGAGAGCAGCATCGGCAGCACACGTGCGACGCATCGAGCCTCTGCGCCTACCGCGGGGTCGCACCACGCAGCGGGGATGAGGAGAGCGTAGCTGCGGCAACAGCGGCACAGGAGGGGACGAAGGCACTGGCGCTTATCACATCTACATCGGAAGAAGGAAGAATAACAAACGTAAGAGTCGATGTTGCACATGTGCCTTAACCCTCCATATGCTTGCTTGCCACAGCTGTGAATGCATGCCACTCTTGTGAATGAGGACCGAAGATTCCCGTTGCCAGTTCTTTAGCATGAAGGATAAGCCTTTTACCGGTAGGCCGACCAGCTGCTTTCTGCAAGACGGAGGAGAGGAAGAGTGAGGGTAAAATAAGTGCACACGCCTCCTCAAGGCAGAGCGCGACAAGCGTGCGCTCATCGCTGAGGTCGAGGTCTGTGTTGATCTGGCGCCGCTTCTTGATGAGCTTCTCTTCGCACTGCTTAATCCGCTCCTCCTGCTTCCGGGCCGCAGCACTGTCCTCCGATGCACGGGAGCTGAGGAAACGACTCCGCGTCGCGGCATCGCCTTCCTCCGGAACTGAGACAGCCACACTTGCCCGCTGCTCATCCGCCGCGTCCAGCGCTGCAAAAAGAACAAACTCATTTTCGCTCATTGTGGCATAGCGACCAGTGAGTCTCCTCCCAGGAATGAATTCGAAGAGCGATCTCTGTAGCAGCCGAACGTTCCGCTCCGAAACTAAATCATTCCCACTCTCAAATCTCCATTTCAGATAGTGATAGGTAAGCCGCTCGGCGGGAGAGCGTATTTGCGCTTGCGAGTGGCGGCTCACGCGTGCCTGGACACTCAGACGCACATTGCGAGCGAGGACAAGCGGTATCAGCGCAGACTGCGTGGGCGACCACGGGCAGCCGGAGGCGTACAGATGACGGTGCTGGTCGCCGCCAAGCGCGTGAATGTTCTGGGCACTCGCGTGAGAGCTGGCACCCGCCGCACTGATACCATCGCGGTCGGGACTCGATGGCCTCGGCACGTTCGCCATCACCAGCCGGCTCAGGTACTCGTTCGGGTACTCCTTCGCGAGGTCCCACACGAGTGAAGCAACCTCATCGACATGCTCCAGGGCGTTATGGAAAATTCGCTGGTGCGAACGCAAGTGCATCCGCGAGGCGATGGCCCGCACGATCAGGCCAATGTAGTTGACAAGAAAGGCGAGGCAGTAGTAGCGGGTCTTCGCCTCCAGCAGCCCAAGGGTGAAGAGCACCGACGCCGTGCGATCCATCATGCGCCACCGCTGCCTCCTGTGACTCGTGCTGCGCACGTCAGAATCCGAGTCGTCTTGCGGCTCCTCCGCAACGTCAGAGCCGAGGCTCAGGTGGCGCCTCTTGTCGTAGTCGATGAAGCCGCCACCGTCGCTGAAATGGGCCTCCTTCCACAGCGTCAGGCAGTGCAGCAGCAGCTGCGTGTGGCTGATGGTCAAGATGCAGTATCGCCCGGCGAGCCCGGTCACCTTGTCCACATGCGCTGTGGTGGCGAGTTGCTTCAGGTACGTGTGCGCAATGTCAGCAAGCAGTCGGTAGTAGCTGATCACGTGAATCAGGTCCCCGTCAAGAGGCAGGTGGATGTCAACTACCTTGGCACCGAGCGCGGACTGTGCACCGTTTGTCCGTGCGTCCGCCTGCTCCCCTGGGCCACCACCATCGCCGCCGCCGCCGCCTGGCAGCAGGTCTTCCTCATACTCGCACCCGCCAGCCGCACCCTCCGCGGGGTCAGCTGCGCCGCCCACACTGCTGCAAAAGACGCTCCTCCGCTCCGCCTGGTCGGACGGATCCAGCGGCCCACCGAAGGCCGCGTCGGCGCCCGCCTGCCTCCCCGCACCCTCCTTCGGCGGCGGCGCAGCGTCGGCCTCGGGGCCAGCGCCGCACCCCTCCGCAGCGCCGCGTTTGTGAGCGTGTCCCAGAAACGCCGCCCGGGGTGCCGCGTCAGAGCCTGCACAAAGTACACCTCCGACACCGTGAAGCGGCCCTCTTGCGCCGCCTTCACGCCGCGGTAGAACACTTCCGGGTGCCCCTTGCCCTCCTTGGGCACCGACGACTGTCTATTCCCCATGCAGCCGCGGCCACGTGGAGCGGAGCCACACCTGCAGGCAGGGGCGTAAAGCGGAGTGCACAGATGTGGTCGGCGATGGCGCCCGTGCAGTGTCCGGTGGGAGGGGAAGAGAGAGTGCCTTGGACGCCAGAGGAAGAGCTGGGCGGGATGGGGAGGGCGACGGAAAAGAAAAACCAGAGCCGAGTGGGGATCCTTCTGGAGGCCGGGGCCCAATGCAGCGAAGGGCGGGGGGACAACGAGGGGCGTGCGTGAGGGTTGGATGGAGGCATGGCACAGATGCCTCACGAAGAGGGGAGGGCATGAGAGGCCGCCGCCACAGCAGCACAGCAACGACACGGCGCCCCAGGAGTTGCGCCACCGCGCATCCCAACCCGACGCTCGCCTGGGCGAGTGCCGCACAGCTGCGGCTCGGCCCACGTGCAGCTGAGCAAGCAGCCTTGTGGGCCCGGCGCTCTGCGTATGGGCTGCTGGTGCCTGCCGAGTACGCCACGGCGCCGGAGCGGCGGACACAGAGCGAGGCGGGCCGTAGTCCAGCACACGCGCTCAAGTGCACATCCTCATCGGATCTGCGCGCCAGCCCAGCCGCCACGGCCACGGGCACCGGAGAGAGGCCTACGCAGGCGGCGTCGAGCACCGCCAGCGGAGCGCCGCCGAGAGGGAGGCACACGCACAAATCGACGATGAGACAGCGAACACCGCGAGAATGCACGCCGGTGCCGGAGGAGGGGGAGAGCGGGAGGCAGGGAGAGCAGGACGGCGCGCACACAGACGAGGCAGGGGCGCACGAGCAGTGCGTGCCAGCGCCCTGAAGCGGCCACCTACGCGCAGCGAGAGGCCGCAGAGCACCAGAGCGCGCGCAAGCGAGAGCAGTCGAGCAGCAGGTAGGGGAAAGACACAGCGCAGAGAGCCCGGCAGACGGCATGCCGCGACCGCCCGCAGCACAGCCAGGAAGCCTTTTCCTCTGCGCGCAGGAGGTGCAAGAGCAGCAGGCCCGGAGACATCCAGCACGCCGTCGGGGGCGCGGAGCCAGTGAGAGGAGCAGCGGCAGTCGCAGCGCCAGCGCGCCCCGTCGCGGTCAGGCGCACACCCCGCGCGTACGCCGTCGCAGAAGACCCACACGGGTGCCGAGGGCAGCAGGGCAGCGAGCAGGCACAGCACGCGGCCGGGTAGCGAGAGGGGAAGTGACAGCGCGACACGCAAGCGGCACACGGGTGCAAGCACCGGCGCTCGCAGCTCTCCCCCTCTCACCAGCTTCTCCCCTCAGACGCCATCGTGCGTAGGCAGACGGGGACAGGGAGGGGGGGCGCAGCAATGAGAGGCAGCCGCAGAGGAGAGGGCGCAGAGAAAAAAAGAGACGGAACGCGCGCCGTGTACCGCGAGCGACCCTCCGAAGCGCTGCGAGAATGCGCTTCACATCAGGAGCGGGTCAGGCGACTCGCAGCCACGAAGCGCCTTCACCATGTTCCCCAGACTCTGCGCCAGCGGCAGCATCACCGCCAGTGACCCTCTGCCCTGATGCAGCTCCGCCGCGAGAAGGTGAGCAGCATAGCTGGCCACCACCATAGCCCCCTCATCTCAGCGCGGCAGAGCTAGCGCGTGCTCATCGCTCAGAGAATGCCCGCCCTCGCGGTGCGCCTCCGCTGCACGCATCCTCTATGCGCCCCTTCACGAGCGCAGGGCGCTGCGGGGGTCTCACGGAACTCACAGCATCCCCAGAGTGCTCCTTGGGGAGAGGCGTTCCTCACCAATCCTTCTCCTCGGGGCACCAGCACCGCGGGTGTGGAGCCTCGTCGGTCGCGTGCCCATTTCCGCTCCCTCTGCCATCGTGCACATCCCCGGGGAACACACTGAGCACAGCTCTCTCGCGCGCGTGCGCCAGCTGCATCCAGGCACAACAAGAAGCACGGGTGCTCGATGCCAGGAGATGGGCCGGCAGCCCACGCGCTCTGCAGGGAGAGAAGACCTGCACATAGGCAACGCCACCCGCGCTCTCCTCTAGGCGGAGGCAAACGTTCCGTGCAGCTGCCGT